>NW_006408556.1:21541831-21559644 GCF_000296735.1 Chrysochloris asiatica
CCCACTTGGTCATGATGTATTATTTATTTGATGTGCTGCTGGATTCTGTTGGCTACGATTTGTTGAGAATTTTTGCATTTATGTTCATGAGGGATATTGATCTATAATTTTCTTTCTTAGTGCTATCCTTCCCTGGTTTTGGTATGAGGGTTATGCTTGCTTCATAAAATGGTTTAGGAAGTTTCCTATCCTCTTCTATATTCTAGAATAATTTGAGTAGAATTGGTAACAGCTTATCCCTGAATGTTTGGTAGAATTCACCAGTGAAGCCATCTTTAACTGGACTTCTTTTTGTTGGGAGGTTTTGATGACTTGATCAATTTTTTCTTTTGTTATGGGTCTGTTCAAGTCTTCTATATCACTCTGTGTAAGTTTAGTTAGGTAGGTTGTGTTCTTCAAAAAATGTTTCCACCTCTTCTAAGTTTTCAAATTTGTTGGAGTACAGCTTTTCATAGTATTCTGTTATTATCCTTTTGATTTCCTTTGGTTCCATTGTGACATGGCCGATGTGGTTTCTAATGCGTGTTATTTGTGTCTTCTCCCTTTTTTCTTTTGTTAGGTTTGCCAATTTTATTAATCTTTTCAAAGGACCAGCTTCTTGCCTTTTGATTCTTTCTATAGTTTTTTCTGTTTTCTGTCTCATTTGTTTCTGATCTGATCTTTATTATTTCTTTTCTTTTGGTCACTGTATAGTCCCTTCTATTTTCCTTTGATGCATCCTGCATCATTCAATATTTTGCCCATAGATTCCTTAATTATTATAATTCAAGGTTTGAATTTTTCTTCAGTTCCTTCAACTTGAGAAATATTGAGCATGCTTCTTTCCTTTTGGTCTTCTAACTCCAAGTCTTTGCAGACTTCATTATAATACTTGTCACTATCTCAAGCAGGCCTTTGAAATTTTCTGTTTAGTTCTTTCACTTACTCATTTATTGCATTTATTTTAGCTACTCTAATTTCTGGTAGCATAGTGGTTACGAATCGGGCTGCGAACCTCAGGGTCAGCAGCTTGAAACTACCAGCTGTTCCGTGGGAGAAAAATGAGGCTTTGTGCTCCTGTAAAGATTTGCAGCCTCGGAAACCATGTACAGGGTCGCTATGAGTCGGAACCGACTCCACGGCACATAACAACAACAACTTTTGAGAGCCAGTTTCATTGTCTCTTTAGCCATTCACTTTGATCTTTTCTTTCTTTTTTGTCTTTTTAATGATCTTTTGCTTTCTTCATGTATGATGTTCTTGATGTCATCCCACAACTCTTCTGGTCTTCTCTCATTACTGCTCAATATCTCAAATTTGTTCTTGAGATGATCTCTAAATTCAGATGGTATATATACTTATGGTTGTATTTTGGCTCTCATGGACTTGTTTTCATTTTCTTTAGCCTCAGTCTGAACTTGCATATGAGTAATGGATGGTCTGTTCTACAGTTGACTCCTGAACCTTATTTTGGCTGATATTATGGAGTGTCTCCATTATCTCTTCCCATAGGTGTAGTTAATTTGATTTCTGTGTATTCTATCTGGCAAGGTCCATGTGTATAGTCACTGCTTATGTTTTTGAAAAGGTATTTTCCATGAAGAAGTCATTGGTCTTGCAAACTTCTTCCATGGGATCTCCAGCATCATTTCTATCACCAAAGCCATATTTTCCAACTATGCTTCCATATTTTCCAATGCCTGTTTGTTTCTAAATTTCATATTACAATCATCAATGATTGCCAGTACTTCTTGAATTCTAAAACTTCTTCTTCACCGTGTCTAGTGTTTGGTGTGTAAATTTGAATAACAGTCATAGCAAGTGGTCTTCCTTAATATTATCCTACCACAGACAACATTGGTTTTCAAGATAGATCTTGAAATGATCTTTCTGATGATGAATATGATGACATTGCTCTTCAGTTTTTCATTCTCACCATAATAAACCACATGATTTTCCAATTCAAAATGGCCAATACTTGTCCATTTCAACGCACCACTGTCTAGGATATTGATATTTAGCCATTCCATTTCATTTTTCGTGACGTCCAATCTATCATACTTTGTACAGTCACAATCCAATTGTTTATGGATATTGGCAGCTGTTTCTTCTCATTTTGCACTGTCCACACCAGCTAATGAAGTCTCAAAAGCTCTCTTTATCTACGTCACTAAGGTCAACTATACTTTGAGGAGTCAGGTATACTTCCTCAGTCATATCTTGAGTGCCTTCTAGCCTGAGGGGCTCATTCCCCCCATTATCAGAGAATTAGTTGCTGCTATACATAATCTTTTAGTGACTTATCTCTCAAAAGTGGACTGCCTGTTCTTTTTCCTTATCCTGTTCTTTCACTGAAATCTCTGCTAATACCTTTCTACAGTGGAAACATAGTGACATAGATTCTAGGATCACAACAGCATGCAGGTCACCACAGTAAAATAATCTGGCAGATTTGTGGTGAAGTGAAAGCTAAATTATTGATTTCTAAAGAATTACTATTCTGTTTACCTTAAAAATATGTTTTCTGCAAAGTCTGTGAGAAACTTCCAGCCAGTTCAACAAATTTTCATACAGTTTTACATTTAAAAAATCTAAATGACCTATAATCCTACAAGGAGCCCTGGCGAAACAATGATTATGCTAGCTAAAGGGAAAGTTGTTCAAGCCCACCAGTTGCTCTGAGGGAGAAAAAGTCTTAATGATTTGCTCCCATAAAGATTACAGTTTAGGAAACCCTATGGCATCATTTTGCTAATCATATAAGGTTGCTATGGATTGGTAGCAATTCACAGACTTGATGACACACAAATTAATCCAAATGTGCAAGCAATTCTTATATACACTTCCAAACCCCCACATTGTTATTCTTTAGTATCCAAAAGTATCTTTTTTGTATTTCTTCTACTTTTATATGTATTTTAAAGGCAATATTATGGCTTGCTTTTCAAATAGTTGACCATTTCATTTCCAAAGGTTAGTTACATAATGGGCAATGGGATATTGTTGCCTGATTATTCACCTATTCACAGGTCTATGGTTGTGAAAAGGTCTAGGGAAAAGAAGTTTGCAATAGTGAAACAATACTAGCTAGCTGAATAAATGAAATCTCATTTCTAGTGAGTTTATTCTGACTCATTATGACCTCATGTGTTACAGAATCTGCCCCCTAGGGTTTTCAAGGTTGTAATCTTTAAGGGAGCAGATTTCCTTTCAGTTCATAACCAAGTACCTAGCCACTGTACCAGTGAGCTCTGTTGTTGTTGTTAAATGCTTTCAAGTTGGTTCTGACCCATAGAGACACTGTATAAGGCTTCCACAGAGAGACTGGTGAGTTTAAACTGCTGATCTTGCAGCTCAAACCTAGCTATATATTATATGTGTATGTGTGTCCTTTTTCATAGACTTTTCCACCTTAACAATGCCTTCTAGTTCTTCCCGCTGTGTCAGTGTTTGTGTGATTGTCTTAAAATCTTACTTAAACATTTTATATATCTTTCAACTCTAAGTAATGTAATTTCAAAATGAAATCATCCATAACCACATTAAGTCCACAGGGGGGAAAATGGAGACTTGAAATAATAAACAAAGGTTTTGATAAATGAGAATCTGAAAGAGTTAGGCTAGTTAACAACTGTAGGAGAGATCATTGGTAAGGATGATAATACAAAAAATTCTTTAAAAGAGATAAATGTAAATATCAAAGATTAAAAGATGCCCTAAGAAACTTGATCAAAAAATTCACGTATGTTTTTTTGTCAGGAACAAATAGTTATTGATGTTGTATTGTGCATCTACATAATTGTGCCAGAAAAATTATGACACACCTCCATACATAAAATCAATAGTGTTTTTATTACATGTTAGGGTTTAAATGTTGGTTTAATGTTTTTGAGTTGCTTTCCAAGATAAAAGTCAATCTTAAGCCACATCATTCAAAACAACTTGTTTCTGGAGTCACTTAAAATATGGAGTACTGATGTGGTGCTGTAGAATAAGCAACAGACTGCAAACCACAGATTGTGGTTCAAATCCAACAGGTGCTCCTTGGGAACCCTGAGACTCAATGGCACTGAACAGCAACAACAAATAATTATATAAGTAAAATATATGTAAAATCTATAGATAAAACATGCCATTATAATAAATATAACTAATTATAATTATTTATAATAACATTAATAGTCATTATCCACTGTATAATTATAGTTACAGGGGCAAGTCAAATGGTGTTGCTATGAAATCATAGAAACCTTTATTAAACAAAATATCAAAATATGAAGCTATTGCTCTTAACATATCCTCCATCTAGGTCTGTAAACTGATGAAAGTGTTGTTTCCTTCTCTCAAACCTTTCTTCAAAGAATTTTGCACTCTTCAATCTATATAATGTCAAAGCAGCAGTTTGGGAATCCTTGAAGGACACAAATTGTGTTACTTTTCAATGTTCTCTAAATTTGGGGAAGAAAAAGAAAATGGAAGAGACAAAATCAAGGTTGTAGTGCAGATGGGGTAAGTTTTCCCAGTGAAATTTTCACAGACCAGCCTTAAGCTACTCTCAAATAATGGACAGGTTATTTGTTGTGGTGGGAAAAAAAAAACTCACTGCAACTTTCCTGGACATTTTCTGACCAATGCAGTTTAAAAAAATTTTTTAAATCATTTTTTATTTATTAAGTCCCCATGGTCACCTTTTGTCTTTCAAGAAAATCTATCAAGATTTTCCTTTGGAATTCCCAAATAAATAGTTTTTATAACTTTGTGAACTGACTTCTTTGCCTTGAATTTAACTGGCAGGCAGATCCCTTGGGAAATCACTTTTTTGATTAGACTTTGTCTTTGAAGTCATCTTAAAAAGTATATTAATAAGTTTATTCTGTGAGAACTTGTTTGCAGTAATCCACTATTGCAAATGCATGTTTACATACATTGGTTGGGGATAAACCCATGTTTGTATGAACTAGAACCCCAGTAGTGTTGTTGTTAGACTCCATAGAGTTGGTTCTAACTCATAGCAACCCTCTGCACAACAGAATGAAACATCGCCATTTTTAGTCCCTTCCAAACTGAGGGGCTCATCTTCTGACACTATATCTGATAATACGTTTGTGTTATTCATAATGTTTTCATTTTCCCGTATTATATCTAACAACATTTCATTGCTATTCATAAGGTTTTCAGTGACTAAACATTTGGAAGTAGTTCACCTCTCCTTTTTCCTAGTCTGTCTTAGTCTGGAAGCTCAGCTGAAATCTATCCATCATAGGTGACCATGCTGTTATTTAAAATACTGTGTCAAAGCTTCCAATATCATAACAACATGCAAACTACCATAGTACAACAAACGGACAGACGAATAGTACAACAAACAGACAGATGGATGGTGGGGAACCCTAGCAACAATATTCTTTTGGTTACCTTCATATATGATTTCTATATAGGACAATGTCATGTAAGATTTAATATATATATATATACTATATAACATCGTGTAAACATAAATTTATAAGAATATATTTTGTTGTTGTTAGATGCCATCAGGTTGGTTCCACTCACAGCTACCTTATAAACAATGCCATTATGAATCAGTATTTTGCCCATAGAATCCCTCAGAATTAAAAGTTGAAGCTTAAATTGTTATTCAGTTCTTTCGGCTTGACAAGTATTAAGTGTGTTCCACCCTTTGGGTTTGTTAATTCCAGAACTTCATGTATTTCATCCTAATACTTGATTTTGTCTTCTCAAGCTGCCTTTTAAAATACACGTGTCTTTGTTGTTGTTGTTAAGTGCCATTGAGTTGGTTCCGACCCATAGTGACCCTGTATCAGGTTTCCAAGGAGCACTGTTGAACATGAATCCACCATCTTGAGGTTCAAACTGACTTTGAAGTTCAGTGCATTAATCCACAGCAGCACATGAGGACTCCACTCCCAACCTCTCTGATTTCCATGTCCAGGTAGGTATGTGTTGCCGTGTGTACTCCCTGTGTGTTTCTCTCACATAAACACCTCATGGTCATTGCTAATGCTTTCTCATAACCGTGTGTCAGGGTTAGGTCATTTGTAACTTTTTAGCATGTTCTCTATCTTCCATTTATCTTACTAACTTTCAAGCCACTAGTCTTTTGGGAAATGTTTCCTAATTAATTAAAAGAGCAGTAATAATTTCTCTAATATTCAAATATTTATTGTTTATTTGACTTTGTAGTAACTCTGTAATGCTTATTTTTCTTAATGTAGTAATACACATTCATATATAATTCTGTAATTATTAATATGCACATTTCCATGTATACATATATAATTCCATTTTTAAAATAGGGTGATTAGGCTATTATATTAGATGTATAATAGTATACGTGTAATGGAGCTAGAGTTCCCTAGAAATTAAAAAAGAATATGTATTATCCTTTACTCTGTTGTTGTTATGCTGTCGAGTCGGTTCCGACCCATAGTGAGCCTGTATAGGGTTTCCGAGGAGCAGCTGGTGAGCTTGAACTGCAACCTTGCGGCTCTTACTGACTTTGCAGTCCAGCACATTAATCAACAGTGCCACACCAGGACTCCTTTACCCCGTTGTTGTTAAGTGCCGTCGAGGCAGTTCTGACCTATACCGACCCTGTATAGGTTTCCGAGGAGCAGCTAGTGAGCTTGAACTGCCAACCTTGCAGTTCAAACGGCTTTGCAGTCTGGCTCATTAACCCGCAGTGCCACACCAGGACTTTATTAATAGTAGTGTAATTATTTCAACGAATAAAACACAGAAATACTCCTCAGAATTTCCAGTTGAAATATTGACTGATACAGTAGAAAACAGAATCAAGATCCAAAATGATATTCAATGTTACAACAAAATATCTTAGGGGGCGGTAAAAGAATTTTTAAGACAAAATCTGACTATTATTTATTCTGCCTTCTTAGAGAAGGTGGCTATGGGTAGAATAATTGCTCATAGCAAGAAGTGTTCACTATTGCTTCTTTTTATTTGCAGAGACATATAAGGTAGGGAAACAACCAAGAATTTGATTATTTTAAAGGATATAGATATATTTGTTTATTGTTGGCCAGTTTTCTGTACTGTAGTGTGTGAAACCCTACACTGGTATATATAGTTTTTAAGGCAGAAAAAAAAAAAAAAAATCAAGGAGATGATTTTTGGTCATAAAGTAAGTCTTGACTCAAGCAAGAAATGGAAGGGATTAATATTCAAATCCACTGTATACAATCAAAGGAAATCCCTTCTTTAGTCAGAGCTGCATCTAGGGTTCTGATTGCTAGGCGACCCAGACCCACAATTTAGGAAGGAAGTGTTGTGTTCTCTTTCAGGACACCTGTGGCTGGACATGATGTCTCAGAAAGCAATGGGTAATTAGAGGAGAGACGGTGGTAACTGTCATTTCATATCACAGCAAAACAATTCATTCAGACAGCAGGCCCTCTCATCCACTTAGCCTTCAAGTCATTTGTTTTCCATTTTGATTTCCTCTTTAGAGCTGCTCTTTACAAACCTGATGAACAACAACAATGAAAACCCAGAGCAAATCAAAACCCCTACCTAAATGTGCCCCCCATGCCACCTTTGCTAGGGTTACCTTTCTTGTCCTCATGTTCTGTAGTCAACCATTTTTTCAACTTTTTATGAGAAAAAAGTAGAGAGAATAACAAATTTGACTCCCAATTTTAAAATTTGTGTTCTTCCAAGGAGCAGGGAAGTACATATTCTAATTTCACTGAAGATGGAGCCATTTTGGAAATGTACAAGGGACTGCTAAGCATCTGCAAGCATAAACTGAGCAGTAGCGGAGTTGAAATCAGGTCTGGAGAACAGCAGGCATATCCAGATAGCTAGAAATGTATGAAAATAAGCCCATGATGCATAAGGATTACACAGTGGGAGGATTTCAGTGGGAGGAAATGCATGCATAGGGATACAGTTATCAATGACAGATATGAATGGCACTGGGTAAACACGTTTCAGAACAAAAATCTTTCTCAGGAAGGGTTTTTTTTTCCCTTACATTTTATTTAAATAGCAAGAAATCAGGTCACACCTTCAGCATTTTGCTTGGGAATTGTATCAATGATGTCGTAGTTAGTTAGCTACTGTCATGTCAGTTCCACTTCATAATGATCCTCTGAACAACAGAAGGGAACACCGCTTGATCCTGTGCCATCCTCACAATTGTTCCTGTGTTTGAGCCTATTGTGTCAATCCATCACACTCAGGGTCTTCCTCTGTTTCCTCAACAATGGATTCAGTTAATTGCAAACGTGTTTTATTTTGCACATCCTCGAGGAGACAATTTAATTAAGTATTTGGCCACTACACAACAAGAATCTTTTTTCCTTTAGTTTCTAAAACAGCTTACTTGCTTCCTGCTTAGCTCTCACTGGCAATTTTCAATGCTTATATTTCTTTTAATAATCTGCTATAATATTACTGGCATTGCCGTTTCATTTAATAATGGGCCTGCTTTTTCTTAGGATCTTTGCTTTCTTCCATGAGAAATTAGTGATAGGTCAGAGAAAAATAGAAAATAGGGGTGAGGGGCATATTTATCATGGTGCTAATTCCTGTACCAGGGGTACGTAGGTCTTTAGCAACAATCTATTTCTCATCCATGTTTATGTTCTGTCTTATCTGATCACAAATCCTCAACATGCAATTCTATAAGCACCATTCTGGATCATTCTGAAACATGCTGTCTTGGTTTCCCAACTCTTACAATATACAGACCCTCTCTTCTCCTAGCATATCCTAAACTCCTTTATCATGGTGAGGTCATGATTTAACAATAGATATTGGCTTGGTGTAGCATTATACGCTAAGTACAGGATTTCTAACCACTAGGTTGCTTGTTCAAACCCACCAGCCACTCCTCGGATACCCTATATAGGGTCACTTTAAGTCAGACATTACTTGATAGCACTAATGCTAACAACAACAGGCGAGGAGATATATTTGAAGAAGATGCATGTTGTCTTAGGTGTCTTATAAAAGCTATAAAGAAGAACGAAAGAATCAACTTCTTAAGTCCGGTGGGTTACATCTCTGTTAGTGTCACTGTCCCATGTCTCAGAAATCCACATCTTTTATATTGGAAACTGAAATTCTGTCTGGCACACCTCTAGAAGTTGATCATCTAAACACCTCAAGAGCTCTGCTACTCTTATAATTAAGTTCTGAGTTACACTTCAGGTTTTTCTACCTTCTGATTGCAGGATATGAGAATCATTTTATATGCTATATAAGAGGCTCTCTGCTTTTAATTGATCACACTTATAAATCATATTCTAGGTCAACCTCTGTAAGTCTCTAACCTATCAAAGATTCTCTGCAGATTTGCAAATGTATTCCTTACACTGGCTATATCATCCCAGTTCAGCTCTAGGTGGTTAACATTTTTGAACTGTCATCTGCTATAGGCTCTTAATGTTTCATGTTATACTGTGTGGGAATCTTCACTGGCATATATTGTTTTTAAGACACAGCAAATCAAGGAGGTGATTTTTGGTCATACAATATAAGCCCTTACCCAATCACCTATCACTACTGATGAAAGACTTATTGCTTGTGATCCAGCTCCAAAATTCTATTTTCAGGATTGCTTTTTTGGACAATTTTTGATACCAATTATCTTAGGCCAGGCTTCCTAGGGAGCACACTCTCAACTAGAGACTTTCAAGGAGTTTATTAAAGAAATGCTCTTGAGAGCAATATATTTGCTAAGTGAAGAAAGCAGGATTCAGAAAAGGTGTTAATTGAACTGTGATAAAGTTGAAACAAAGTTCTCAGATGATGTGAGATAAGTTGAGCTGAGATGGTTTGTTGAGTTATTCCCTATTGGAGAATGTATTCCAAGAATACCACTTACAACCTTGAGCAGACAGCATTCTTCAGTCAAGGTCATGTACCAGGCTGGGCTCAGCTAAAAGCTATCTGTAGTTGTGGCAAAGAGTACATTAGTCTTGAGGAATGTGTACTGAGGTGGGGGTGAGCTGACAGGATAGGCCATAACAACAATGACTTCTACATTTTAAAATCATAATAATTTAATTTGGCATAATTATGTACTCTCTCTAACTTCTTCCGCCTTCTCTGCTTCTCTTTCTCACTTAATCACTGTAGTCTTGACTGAAGTTCCTCAATAGTGCAAACAGTTAAGAATGGTTAATTCTGGACTGATAACCTAAAGGTGTGGACTGTGAACCACAAGGTCAGCAGTTCAAACCCACTAGCTGATCCTTGGAAACCCTATACAGGATCGCTATGATTTGGAACTGACTCAATGGCACTTAGCAACAATAACAACGTACCTTGAAAGATCAGGCAAACCAATTCTCAAAAATCAACCAATTCAAACCTTAGGGAGCACAGCTCTACTTTGACACACATGGGTCACCATGAGTCAGAACAGACTCCACAGAAACAGTTTTTGTGTGTGTATCTTTAATAGTCTCTACCCAGGAGTCCTGGTGTGGCAATGTAGGATAAGCACTCAACCACAAGGTCAGTTTGAACCACAAGGTCGGTGGTTCATACTCATCAAGTGCTGCTCAGAAACCTTATTCAGGGTGGCTATGAGTTGGAAAGAAGACCCCCAATGAGATGTATCTGCCAGGTGGCGTCATTGATGGTGTCAAGTGTGGCAGCAGTAGCGAGGTTGGCCCAAGATTGGACATTGTTTCGTTCTGCTGTGCATGGGGTCGCTATGAGTCGGTTCCAACTTGATGGCACCTGACAACAATGAGTTGGAACTAACTCGATGTTTGGAACCAAACTAATGTTTGGGGCAAAATCTGAAGTTTCATTCTATATCTTACCTATTATCTAAATACAGCATCCTATCAATATTTTTAAAAGATAGACCATTACTAAGTCTACTGTATGAACATGGAGAATTCAGTATGGAAACAAGATCCTGAGATAAGAAAGGAGGATAGTGTATTTACTCTCTCCAACTACTAAAAACTAACACACATTTTACTGGCAGACTTATACCCCTAGCCACTTCACTGAATAAAATTTAATGACATCTCTGAAAAAAAATACTGATGTTTTATAATGCTTAAAAAATTATCTGTCTAGGAATGATAAATAAGCCTGTCTGTTTTTTGTAATTTATCTTTGGAAGGCTAACCATTTGACAAACCTATGAAAATGATATTTTCAAATAACCAGGAGAAACCACCGTCTTTAATTTCTCTCCTCTGCTGAGGTTGTTAGTGCTGATTGTAGCTTATCTATTCTCCTCACATCATTTCTCACATGGATAGCTGTAAAGATCTCAATGTCAAACAAATTTTTAAAAAAAAAATTAAAATTTAATTTGACTGAATTAATGACATGCATCTGTAGAGTGATTTATCCTCAGATGCCAGATGTGTTTTCCACCATTTTTCTCTGCCCCTTTGGTAAAATTTACTATTCTTTATCTTTGGTATTTAAGCAACTGCCTTCTCTTTGACCTTAATTTACCCTATGTTTTTCTATATATCCTTCTTTCTCATTTATTCTCTGCATGTTTTCTACTCATTCATTTCTGCTAAAAGTTTTGTTTACACTGTGAAGGACTGCTGGGATGCTGTAGGACAAGCACTGAACTGCAAATCACAAGGTCACCCATTCAAACCCAACAGCCACTCTTTTGAAACCCTATACAGAGTCACTATAAGTCTAAACAACATAAGGCACTTATCAATAAGTTTCATTTCAGTCCTGGTGTAGTGCTGACCATGAGTTTAGCAGCCTGACTCATAACCACTATGCTACCAGAGCGCCTTATTAGCCCAGTAGTGAGGATTGTAGTTTTTTTTACATTGAGGTATAGCCTATACCAGATCTTCTGATCTTCATCAATAACTATTTTAAGTCCTCTTCAATTTCAGAAAGCCAGGTTGTATAATCTGTATATCATAGGTTGTTAATATGTCTCCAATCCTGATGCTGCTGCATTCTTCTTCATATAAATCCAGCTTCTCAGATTGTTTGCTCAGCACACAGATTGAAGAACTATGGTGAAAGAATACAATCTTGGAACATGCCTTTCCTGATTTTAAACCACTCACTGTCCTCTTGTTCTGTTCTAGTGACTGCCTCTTGGTCTATGTAGAGATGTCTCCTGAGCACAATTAAGTTTTCTAGAATACTTATTCTCCACAATGTAGTCCATAGCTTGTCATGTTCCACATAACCAGAAGCCTTTGCATAGTAAATCAATCAGAGGTAACATCTTTCTGGTACTTTTTGCTTTCAGCCAAGATATATCTGATGTCAGCAGTGATAGCCCTCATTCTAAGTTCTCCTCTAAATCTGGTTTGAACCGTGTCAAAGTACTGTTGCAGTCTTTTAAAAATTTAACTGTAGCAAACTCTTACTTGCATATGATATTGATATTATTTGATGATTTCTGCATTCTGTTGGATCACCTCTCTTTGAAACGAGCATAGATATGGATGTCTTCCAATCACTTGGCAAGGTAGCTGCCTTCCAAATTTCTTGGCATAGACAAATGTGTACCTCAGTGCTGCATCAGTTTGTTGAAAGATTCAAATTTGTACTCCCTAAATTCCTAGGGCCTTGTTCTTTGCCAATGCCTTCAGTGTGCCTTGGACTTCTTCCTTCAGTTCCACTGGCTCTTGACCATATTCCACATTTTGAAATGTGTAAACATTGACCATTGCTTTTTGGTATAGTGATTTTGTATTCTTCCCATCTTTTGTTGCTTTCTGCATCATTTAATATTTTGCCCATGGAATTATTCAATATTATTGCAAGTTGAGGCTTGACATTTTTCTTTAGTTCTTTCAGCTTGAGAAATGCTGAATGTCCTTCCCTTTTGATTTTCTAACTCCAGATCCATTATAATGTTTGACTTTGTCTTCTCAGGCTGCCCTTTGACATTTTACCTCTTCATATCTGCCATTTGCCTTAGCATCTCTATGCTGAAGAGCAACTTTTAGAGTCTCTTCTGACATCTGTTTTATTCTTTTCCTTCTTTTTTGTCTTCTTAATGACCTTTTGCTTTCTTCCTGTATGATGTTCTTGCTGTCATCCCACAACTCTTCTGGTCTTTGGTCTTTAGTGTCAATTGCACAAATCTGTTATTGAGATGATCTATAAATTAACATAGGATATATTCAAGGTCATATT
Organism: Chrysochloris asiatica; assembly: GCF_000296735.1. Classification (NCBI taxonomy): domain Eukaryota; kingdom Metazoa; phylum Chordata; class Mammalia; order Afrosoricida; family Chrysochloridae; genus Chrysochloris; species Chrysochloris asiatica. The sequence goes on from NW_006408556.1 coordinate 21,554,960, forward strand.
TTGGCTCTTTTAGGCTTATTTTGATTTTCCAGCCCTGAGTTATATGTGTCTCTGTACTGACCATCTTCCAACTGCACTCCTCCCCATAGAACAAAAAGTCTTAGATGGGATCATATAGCCATGTGCAAACCAGTCCTCAATTTCTATATTACACAACAGGTGCCTTTTGTTGTTAGGAGCTGTTGAGCTGATTCTTACTTATAGTCACCCTACAGGGCAGATTTTAACCGTCCCATGGGGTTTCCGAGGCTACAATCTTTATTAAAAGCCATTGTTTCTCAGGTGGAGTCATTGGTGGATTTGAACTGTCGACCTTTCAGTTGGCAGCTGAGTGCTTAACTACTACATCACCAAGGCTCATTAAACCAAAACAAAGCCCACTACCATGGAGTTGGCTTTGACTCAGAGTGACCACACATAGGATTTCTGAGACTGTAAATCCTTATGAGATCAGACAGCTTCCTCTTTCCCCAGTGGAGTGACTGGTGGGCTTGAACTGGAGATCTTGTGGTAAGCAGCACAATGCCAAACTCAAACTGGCACCTAGAATTCTCTTCCAAGTAGTCCGTGGTTCTACTTTCAGAGTCTACAAAAGACTTTCTCCTGGATTCATCCTCCTAAGAATGGAGAATGCCGCTACAAATCTGCATCTTACTTGATGACTTGGAACAAAAGTTTTTTCTATGCAAACACTTCAACTTTGAGTGTTGACAAAAAGGGTGTCTTTTTCTTTAGAGGGGATAGATGAAGTTTGGCTTGAGTGAAGAAGTATTGACACAAGTGTATATAAATCCCTAAATGTGATGCTTACAACCAAGGGTTGGGGAGAAATATAGGCAACTGACTACAGGCCAGATCTCCATTAAACAACTTGCTCTGGCAAATAAATTTAAGGAGTTCATGAAGTTTGAATTTGAATGTGAACTTCCAACTTGTTATGAAGGTATATATTTCAAGTAGAAGGACAGACTATACTCCATAACAATGCTGAAACTTTGATTACTAATTTTAAATGCTGAGTCATTTGACCTGTGAACCTCCATCTGCACACTTGCTCTGCAAATGTCTCAGTAGCGAAAAGATTGGCATTCAGACCTTTGTTCTCTTTCAATCCCTAGGTATGAGATTGCAAGACTGTCCCAAGATAAATTGAACTAGCATAAGAGAAAGTATCAAGGAAACAATAAATGGGGTTCTATAATAATCTGTTCACCCAGAGTTTCCTATATCAAACTTGTATTGTGACAAGTCACTCCTGGGCACTTAGGCCTTCCAATTTACTGTCAGATATTTTAAGAAAGACTGCTACATTGTTTTCTAATATTTTACAAGGAGACCTGCAAGAGAGTTTATTCCTAGCAGTTACAGTTAACTATCTAGAAAAAAGTTTTGTCCTGCCCAATTTAAAATAATATAAATCATGTAAATTATATGGCTTTATGTAAACTGCCTCTCTTGCTCAATGACTTCTAGTCAAGGTAACCATCCCAAATAGTCAACCTGAACACATTGTCCATCCACATTCCTCTGCTGCTATTACAGTTCACGTCTGTCACCCCACCACAATTCAGGTTATATATGCTTTCTCTTCTCTTTCTATTATTTGTTCATCTAATAGATAATTCTAAAGGAAGTTCCTTACGTTTATACAAAAATTGGATGTAAAAATAAATTAATGTCTAATGTACAGGAGTCCTGGCGTGGTGTTCTAGGATAATTACTGTACTATAACATCAGTTTGAACTTCAAGGTCAAACTCACCAACTGCTCTTCAGATACCCTATACACTCAATGGCACTTAACTACAAAAACAACAAGTGTATAGGTTATATAGATCTACTCTTGGATAATAAATCATTGAAGGTCATGCCATGTGATTTCAAGGAAATCTATTTAAGATTTGCCCTTGAAAAATCTTCAGATAATACAGTAATAACAATTACAAGAAAACCTACAAGTCACCGAGTCCCTTGAAATTATAGTCACAAGGTGTTTGTGTTAAGATATGCCTTTAACCTCTTCAATTTGTCAAATGAAATGTTTTCATTATTCCAAGTTGCAGTTTGTATCCAGAAACGAATGTAACATGAAAGGATACATTTCTTGGAACCAACACAAGATTTTTCTGTGTGTTAAACAGAACACAGTGGTTAGGCAGTAGGCTGCTAACCTAAAGTTCCATGGTTCAAACCCACCAACTACTCCCTGTGAGAAAGAGGTAGAAGTCTGCTTCCATACAGATGTACAACCTTGGAAACTCTAAGGAGGCGATTCTAGCCTGTTCCACATGGTCCCTATAAGTCAGAATCAACTTGATGGCTGTGCATTTGGCATGGGTTTCTGAGTATTTCTTAATAAAGATATTTGTACTTCTTTCATGACATTTTCATGACATTCATGGCTTGATTCATGACATTCATGACATACATGACATGTACTTCATTCATGACATTCATTCATGATAATTTTTTTTCCCATTGTGGAGAATAAGTAAGGATAATCCTCAACATAAAAACAGAACTGAAAGTCAAAGAGGCTAGATATCTTATTTATACTTCACTAGTTATTTCTGTCTTGTAGTATAATTTGTGAAACACCACTCATCTGTGAGTTTGTCTGTGAGTGTGTCGTACTGTGGTGGCTTGTGAGTTGTGGTGATTCTGGAAGCTATGCCATGGGTGTTTTAAATACCAGCAGGGTCACCCATGGAGGACAGGTTTCAGATGAGCTTCCAGACAAAGGTAGACTAAGAAGAAGGAGAGATGGACTACTTCTGAATATTTAATTACTGAAAAACTTATGAATAGCAAAGAAACACTATAAGATGTAGTGCTGTAAAATCTTTACCTAAGGTTGGAAGGCACTCAAATTGCAACTGGAGAATTAGAATTGACCGTGATGACGTGAATGGAGTAAAGCCCATGGAAGTAAAGTCCTCAGGACCTTTATTTGCTGATGGGGCACAACTCAAAATGAAAAGAAACAGCTGTAAGCATTCATTAATAATAGGATTGTGGAATGTATGAAGCATGAATCTAGGAAAATTGGAAATTGTCAAAAACTAAATGGAACACAAACATCGATATCTTAGGCATTAGTGAGCTGAAATGGACTGATATTGGCCATTTTGAATCTGACAACCACATGATTTACTATGCTGGGAATGACAAATTGAAGCATCATCAAAAAGAACATATCAAGATCTGTCATGAGGTACAAAGCTATCTGTGATAGGATGATATCCATGTGCCTACAGGGAAAACCAAACAGCTCTGGTAGCATAGTGGTTATGAATTGGGCTGCTAACCTCAGGGTTAGCAGTTTGAAACTACCAGCTCTTCTGTGGGAAAAAGATGAGGCTTTCTGCTCCTGTAAAGATCTACAGCCCGACTCTATGGTACCTAACAACAACAACAGGGAAGACCAGTTAATACCACTATTATTCAAATTTATGTACCAACCACTAAAGTCAGTGAGGATGAAATAGAAGAATTCTACCAAATTCTTCAATCAGAAATTGATCAAACATGCAATCAAGATCTATTGATAATCACTGGCAATTGGAATGCAAAGGTTGGAAACAAAGAGGAAGGATCAATAGTTGGAAGATATGGGCTTGGTGATAGAAATGATGCTGGAAATCACATGATAGAATTCTGCAAAACCAATGATTTTTTCAACAGCATAAGAAATGACTATATACATGGACCTAACCAGATGGAATACACAGAAATCAGATTGACTACATCTGTGGAAAGAGATGATGGAAAAGCTCCATATCACCAACTAAAACAAGACCATGTGGTATTGTGAAACAGATCCTCAGTTGCTCATATGCAAATTCAGACGGAAGCTGAAGGAAATGAAAACAAGTTCAGGAGAGCCAAAATATGACCTTGAATAAATCCCACCTGAATTTGGAGATCATGTGAAGAACAGACTTGATACATTAGACACTAAACCGAAGACCAGAAGAGTTGTGGAATGACATGAAGAACATCATACAGGAAGAAAGCAAAACATCATCAAGAAGACAAGAAAGAAGGAAAAGATAAAAATGGATGTCAGAGGAGACTCTGAAACTTGGTCTCCAGCGTAGAGATGTTAAGCAAATGGAAGAGATAAGGAGCACAAGAGCGGAATAGAAAATTTCAAAGTTCAACTCGAGAAAACAAGGTCAGATATCACAGTGGAATGTGCAAAGATTTGGAGTTATAAAACCCAAAAGGAAGTATACACTCAGCATTTCTCAAGCTGGGGGAACTGAAAAAAAAAAAAAATTAAGCATCGACATTTGTTATTGAAGGATTCTCTGGGCATATTATTGAATGATTCAGAATGCATCAAAAGAAGATGGAAGGCATACACAGAATCACTGTACCAAAAGGAACTTGTTGATGTTCAACCATTTCAAGAGGTAGCATATGATCAAGAGCCAATGATACTGAAAGAAGAAGTTCAAGGGGCATTGAAGGAATTGACAAAGAACAAGGCACCAGGAACTGATGGAATAAAATTTGAAATCTTTCAAGAAAGTGAGGCGGCACTGGAGGCACTCACTCATCCATGCCAAGAAATTTGGAAGACAACTATCTGGTCAACTGACTGAAAGAGATCTGTATTTGAGCCGACACTCCAAAGAGATGCGACCTAGCAGAGTGTAGAATTCATTGGAAAATATCTTC
>NW_006408556.1:21560929-21562243 GCF_000296735.1 Chrysochloris asiatica
GACATATTATCAAGAGGGACCAGTCACAAGATTGATTGGCAAAGTGGAGCATCAATGGGCTGAAGTGTGGCAACAATTGTGAGGATAGCCCAGACTGGGCAGTGTTTCATTCTTGTGTGCATATGCTATGAGACGGTACTTACTTGATGGCCCCTAACAACAACAAACAGCAATTATTTCTGTCTTGCAGTATAATGTTAAGTGTATCTTTTCACCATTTGTAAAACATTAACCCATTCATAAAATACTAACCCTTGTTTTTTTGTAGTGCTGTTATAGTGCTGTAGGATCAGCACTGGACTGCTAACCACAGGTTGGCTGTTCAAATCTACCAGAAATTCCTTGGAAACACTATACAGGGTCATTATGACTCACAACCAACTAGATGGCACTTAATAACAACAATCCCTCTTTTAATCAATTGTCTGAATGGTAACTACTTCAAAGGAAGACAACAACAAGAAGACAGGAAAAAACAATGATGGCAAGAAGATGTAAAATGATTGTTTGATTGATGTGGTTCCAAATAATTTATTTTGTAATTTGAAATATTAAAATCAATTCTACTACATAACACAAAGCCACAAGGTGGTGTTGTTAAGTGGTTAAGTGCCATAGTGTCTCTTAACTCAGTGACCCTGTAGAGAGTTTCCAAGAAGTAGCTGGTGGGTTTGAACCATTGACCTTGAGGTCCAGTGCATTATCCTGCAGCACTATACTTGGACTCCAAGCCACAAGTATGAAACATTTACCAATCAATTAAGACTTCAAAATAAGTTTTTTATTCTATTATAAATGCTCCGACATGTAGAAGTTGTATAAATGGAAATATCTTCTATTAAAAAGAATATGGTTTTTAGATTTCAAGATAGGATATGAAAATTGGGCACTATCTTAACAAATACTATAAATTGGACAGTCCTTTAATGTTCCTGAGCTTCCTGTCCTTTTTATGGAGTTATAATGATAAGCAAATCAAATAAATGTGTGAAAACCACCTTAATTATGCCGGTTTTGTTGTTGTTAAATTCTGTTGAGTCGGTTTAGACTTTTAGTGACCTTATATATATGCTTTCCAAGGAGTGGCTGGTGGGTTTGAATCTCCAACCTTACAGTACAGTGCTTATTCTACAGCGCTACACTCCATAATCATGTGTGACACACAAAAATTACCTAATTTTTTATCACTTTTATTTACAAATGCCTAGAAAGGAACTAAAAACCCCAAATAAATTGCCATGGAGTAGATTCCAACTCATAGTGTGATCTTATGGTCACTGTAAACCTTTTGTTGTTATGTGTCGAGTCAGTTCC
>NW_006408556.1:21563933-21566716 GCF_000296735.1 Chrysochloris asiatica
TTATTTATCCTGATTTTGCTATTTGGTGGACACAGAGCCAGGCTAAGGTTAATTGAAGAATTATAGTTTTATGTTGATAAATTATGGTATAGGGACAGTGTGCCATGCTTCAGATTGAATTTATTTATTTTTCAATTTTATGTTTTGTTGTTGTTGTTGAGAATATGCACAGCAAAACATACACTAATTCAAATTTCTACATGTACCATTTGATGACATTGACAGCATTCTTCAAATTGTGTTGCCATTCTTACCCTCTGTTTCCGAGTTATTCTTTCTACATTGACAAAAATTCACTTCTCACTAAGATTTCTATAGAATTTTTGAAGTTACTCTTATCAGTTTGATTCCATGTTGATAGTTCTTAAAGCAGTATAATATTGAAGGAGCCCTTATAGCACAGCTAGGCTGTTAAACACAGGTCAACAGTTTGAATCCACCAGCCACTCCAAAGGAGAAAGATGAAGTTTTCTGCTCCCATAAAGATTTACAGCACTGGAAACCCTACACAGGATCTCTATGAGTTGGAACCAACTAAACGGCACACAACCACCACCCACCACCAATGTTCAAAGTTAAGTTCTTTACCAGATAAGTTAAAGAATTGTTTTAAGCTAATATCAAGAGATGTTTTAGGTTTAAGGTTTAAAGATTATATTCCAGATTATTAGTTGCAAGATTCATCTAGCCTTCATGATTCCAGGAAGTCTGGAGTCCATCAGAATTGTAAAATCTGTTCTGTATTTTCCACATTTTTATCTGATTTCTTTTGTGGGATATTTTATCAAATGTTCAGTAATAGTATGTGGGTACAGGGTCACTATGAGTCGGAAAAAACTCCATGGCACTTAACAACAACAACAACAACTATACAGTTATTCTTAGGGCAAAGGAGGTAGCTGCCATGGAGGCAATTGGTCAAATGTTCCACATCTTCCTCCTCTTCCAGATTCTACTCCTTCCTCTATTGTTCCAGGCAAATAGAGACCAATTGTACCTTGGATTCCAGAATTTGTTTTGACTTATTCCTTGATAACATACTATTGAACATTATTGTCGTAGTTACCTACTGAAAATATAAGTACTAAGTAACTAAGTAAGTGGCTTTAAAGAGCAGGACTTTATTTCTTATGGTTCAGGGGATTAAAAGTCCAAATCCAGGGATTGCCCAAGGGGGAAGATCCTTCCTGCTCAGAGTCTCAGGAGATCCTTACTATTCTTTGGCAGTCCTTGACATTTCATAGTGTCTACCTTTCCCTGTATGTGTCTTTGTGTCTATCCTCTTCTTTTTATAACTTAAGTATGTTTAGGACTCAGTCTACACTGTTGTGATAGTTACAGTTTTGTGTCAAATTTACTGGGCCAGGATTCTCAGTGGTTTGTCAGCTGAGACTTGGTTATTCCCCATGATGAGATCAAGTGTAGTGTGGTAACTCTATGATGGGGTCTGCTATGAGTGGCCAATCTGTTGAAGGAATGTTAATGTGTTTACATAGCTCAAATATGAATATATGCATTTTTCCTTCTATTAAACAACTTCAAAAGAGATCTCAAACATGAGACATCTTAGCAGTGTTATCTAAATTCAATTACTGAAAGGTATTGTCCTAGTGGCCTGGTCATTTGCACAATGAATTGGAGGCTGTGCCACAATGTAGAACATCCCTTAAACTCAATATTATGGAGCTCTGGTGTGATGCTGTAAGATAAGCACTATTAACTGCAAGGTTCAAACCCACCAGCCATTCCTTGGCAACACTGTACAGGATCGCTATGAGTCAGAACTGACTTGATGGCATACAACAACTATAAACAGCCTTATATATTTTCAATCAGGTAAAAGGAAGTTTTAATAGATTGGTAACTATGGAGCACCAGAAATCTCAAACACCAGTTGATCAGAATATGTTGGAAAGGCTCAGACAGTCTATAAATTAGAAATAGGAGAGAAAAAACAAACAACAACAACAACAAAAAACATCAGTTAAGAAGACTGTGGAAAAGAAATGTTTATTTTACTGCAATCAATGATTTTCTCTTGCACACAACTCCTACAAAATGTATGGGTAGACACATTACACACGCCTGTGGTAAATGCTTTTTAAATGTCTATTTCAAAACCTTGGAAAATTCTATTACAGTGGATTGTTTTTTCAAGTTTATTTTCTGTTAATTAAGATTATATCAGAGAACTCTCTGTGGAATTTACTTTGACCACAAGTAAATTTGTGGACACAATCATTACTGTAGAGATCAGTTCAATTCACTATTCTTATTCCCATTAACCTATATACTTTGAATTATCATGTTATGCCAAGTCCTTTGTCAAACTCTGAAAGTCTCCATTCCCTTTGTGAGGGAGGATATAGGAATAGCACCGTTACAACTGTTCCTCACAAACCTTGTCCAGGGTCATTCTGAGTCAGAACCAATTAGACAGCACCTGACAACACCAAACAATGTATATATGATGACATTAAGAACACCATACAGGAAGAAAGGCTATTAAAAAGATAGAAAAGACAAAAGTGGGTATCAGAAGAGACTCTGAAACTTGCTCTTGAATGGAAGAAATGAAGAAGTAAAAGAGTTGAACACAAAATTGCAAAAGCAGCTCAAGAAGACAAAGTCAAACATTAAAATGGCATGTGCATAGGCCTAGAGTTAGAAAATCAAAAGTAAAGAACATCTTCAGCATTTCCCAACTTGAAAGAACTGAAGAAAAATTTCAAGGCTCAACTTAAAACATTGAAGGATTCTATAGTTCTGGTGTGGTACTGTAG
>NW_006408556.1:21587776-21596560 GCF_000296735.1 Chrysochloris asiatica
TCTGCTTTGTTCTTCCATTCCCCTCCCCCTTCTTGTGTACTATTCCCCTCCCTAGAACCCAAACTATCCTGTATCTATTCCCTACTCTGTGCTCCACCTTCCCTTACCTTCCCTCACTGCACCCCCCACATCCCAGTAACCAGCAAAGAATCCCCTCTCCTTTTAGCATGGTTGTTTTTCTTAGTCTTTTATAGTAGAGGTCCTATGCAGTCTTTCTCCTTTTGTGACTGTTTAATTTCAGTCAACATAAGGTCCTCAAAGTTCATCCATGTTATGTGGTAGCTTGCAGCCTCCTTGTTATTCTTCAAGGTAGCATAATATTTCATTGTGTATCTGTACCACAGTTTGTTTATCCATTCTTCAGTGGATGGGCACTTAAGGCTGTCTCCATCATTTTGGTATTATAAATAGTGCTGCTATGAACAGTGGTGTGCATATATCTACTCATGTTATGGCTCATAGAGGAATTGCTGGATCATAAGGTATTTCTATTTTCAACCTTCTGAGGAAGCTCCATATTATTTTCCAGAGAGGTTGGACCATTTTGCAATCCCTCCAGCAATGCAGAAGTGTCCCAGTCTTTCCACATCTTTGCCAGCATTTATTGTCCTCTACTTTTTTTATCTTTGCTGTTATTGCTGGTGTGAGATGATATCTCATTGTTTTGATTTGAATCTCTCGGCTAGTGATCATGAAAATTTCTTCATATGTTTGTTGGCTGCCTGGATCTCCTTCTTGGTAAAGTGTCTGTTCATGTCTTGTGCCCATTTTTTAATTGGGTTATTTGTCTTTTTCTGTAGAGGTGTTGTAGTTTCCTATATATTTTAGAAATGAGTCCCTTGTCTGATGTGTCATTGCAAAAGATTAGATTCTGTGGGTTCCCTCTTTACTCTTCTGGTGAAATGTTTTGATGTATATAAGTTTTATATTTTTAATATGTCACAGTCATCTATTTTGTCTACTTTTGTTTGTGTAGTTCACCATCCGTCTCTTAACTGGTGCATTTAATCCATTTTCATTCAGTGTAATTATTGATAGGCATGGATTGCTGCCATTATCTTTGTATTTTTGTGGTGTTTCTGCTTTCTTTGTTCTGTGTGTCTTCCTTTGCTGAGTTCATGTGTTTTGTATTTTTTCTTGTGAAATTATTCATAGTTTTAATATTTCCATGCTCTTCTTGGTTTCTCATTTTCTTGGTAAGTTGCAAAGTGTTCATTTTCTTTGAGGTTATCTTATAGTCCATTAACTTTTGCCTCCATTTATTGCAGTCTATTTTATCTTGTAATCTACCCATCTTTCTCAGCATCTGAATATCTGTTCCTACATGTTTACCTTCTTTTATATTGTAATTGTTTTGATCATAGCCTGACCTCCCAGATTCTCGAAGCTTGTTCTTATAGTTTTGTTCTGTTCCCGACTCTTCCTTCTGTTGATTTAGTTCTGGGAAGTGTTGCCATGTATGCAGTCTCAGTTTGTTGTCTGTTCTTGTTCTTTCTCAGTCCACAGAACTCCCTTTAGGATGTTTTGTAGCACAAGGTTGGCTTTGGCAAAATCCCTTAGCTTTTGTTTATCCTGGAATGTTTTGATTACATTGCTGTATTTAATTGATAGATTTACTGGATAAAGGGTTCTTGGTTGGCAGTTTTTTGGTGTTTTTTTTTTTTTTTTTTTTCAGGGTTATATGTCTCTCTCCCCATTGCCTTCTGATTGCATGGTTTCTACTGAGAGATCCGAGCTTAATTTGCCTTTGTATGTAACACTTCTGTTTTCCCTAGCTGCTTTCAGGAGTGTCTCCTTATCTTTGATTTTGGAGAGCTTGATTATGATATGTCTCAGTGATTTTCTTTTGGGGGTCTATCTTTCCTGGAGTTTGTTGAGCTTCTTGAATGTTTATCTTTTCACTTTTCAGGATGTTTGAGAAATTTTCTTCCAACAGTTCTTCAACTATTTCTTCTGTGGACTTGTGTGATTCTTCCTATTCTGAATACTGATAATTCTTATGTTATTCCTCTTCATATTGTCCAACATGAATCTTAGGCCTTTTTCCTATATATTTTTTTTATTATTATTATCCTTTTTTCTGTTTGCTCTTCTATCTTAGTGCTATTGTGAGATTTGTCTTCTAGCCCACTGGTTCTGCTTTCCATCTCTTCTATTCTACTCTTTTGTCCTTTCAGTGTATTGTCTATTTTTGATATTCTATTATTGATCATTTGAACCCTTTTCTCTAGGTTTTTAATTGTTTCCAATGCTGTATATATCTTATTTAATTGTTCCTGTAGCACTTTCTTGATTTCTTCTTTATTTTTCTCAACTCCATTGTAAAGTGTTTTGAAACATTTTATAATCATTTTTCTGAATTCCTTCTCAGGTATTTCTAAGGCCTTCCCTCCTTCCAAATGGAGTCCAGGTCTACCTCTAGGTCATTTGTATCAGACATTTTATCTTGTTTCTTGACATGTGCTGATATGGTCATCTGCTTTTGCTTCTTGGACATGATTAGTGTTTATCTGTGGCCTTAATACTTAATTGAGTATGTGTTTTTGATATTCTTTATGCTTTCTGATTGCTTCCAGAGAGATATGATCAGGATGTGGGCTTCCCTTGTCATGCTTCTTATTACTTATCTCAGAGTAACTTTCACAGGTGTTGTCTGCCTCCCTGGTGTTTGGCAATTGATAATGGTTCTTGCCTAGATTTTAGTGTTTTATAGAGTGTGATTGTAGCTTGACTATATGGCAGCAGTTGATATCTCTTCTTTGGAAATATAGGGAGAGAAAGAGTCCCCCAAAGGTAGAAGGGGGAGCATAAAACAGCAAAACAGCAATAACAAAAATAAACAAGGAAAACAAACAAACACCAAAACACTGTAGTCTATAATCATAGAAAAGGGAGCAGAAGGAGAGGAAAAAAAAAAAAAAAATTGTAGCCTAACATGAGTATGACTTTAATGTCCTCTTTCATCTTCTTGCCTTCAAAGCTGCCTGAGAGATTTCAAGATGCCACTGTTGGTTGTTATGCTGTACCTTAGGATTTAATTTAATTTTGGGCCTGTTTCATTTTTAAACTCTCTTTCTCTCTCCACATCCCTTGTTCTGGCTTTTTTGTATTAAAAAATACAAAACAGCATGGCAGAAGAACCCACCAGTGGTGGCGGGGGGTGGGTGTGTTCACTTACTCAGGTACCCCCTCTAGTCACCCAAATGGAGGTGCACAAACAGTGGGGTGCCAATGAACACATACCAAAAAAAAGAAAAAGAAAATCAGAACAAAGCAAAACCAACAAAGTGTATTGTCTACCTTTGCTCCAAGGTTCCCGTGGTGTTTTTCCTTGGTGTGTTTGCTCCCCCATTTGGTCTTGCCATTTGGTCTCACCCAAGTTGTTGGCTCCAGGCCACCAGGCCCGGCAGATTCAAAAGTACATGATTTCTTACTTTCACTACAAGTTCCTCTAACTGTAAGCCTTTAAACTTTTAAAATATTCCTACCTATAAGGTTCTGACTTTTAGAGCTCTGCCCTGAATCTGCTTTGCCTGGTATTCTGTGGTATTGCTGACTGTGAACCTCATTGAAACTCCACCCTAGCCACCATCGAGAATCAATATCTTAAGAAGCAATCTTTTTGTATCTACTCACCTTTAGCCATTTACACATATATTAGTGAAACAGTCTGACTTTCCACATTTTGTATGTGATGGCTTGGGAAGAGCAGTCATTTCCTGGGTTACTCTACCTATCTATCAGTGAGATAGGTATCAGATATCAGAAAGATCACATAATTATTTTTCCTATTCCTCTTGTTATTTATCACACAGACACTCACGTACAGCAGCTTTCCTGGGGATTACTACTAAACAATGATCATCAGTCCATTGTCTGGAGCTCAAAACCACCCAAATCCCAAATGCCTTCTATGTTAAAGATCATAACCACACTGCCATTGAATTGACCACTAACTCATAGTGACCAGAGGCAGGATTTCTGAAGTTGTAATTCTTAAGGAGCTCTGGTAGCATAGTGGTTATGAGTCGGGCTGCCAACCTCAAGGTCAGCAGTTTGAAACTACCAGTGGTTCTGTGGGAGAAAGATGAGGTGTTCTACTCCTGTAAAGATTTACTGCCTTGGAAATGCTGTACAGGGTCGCTATGAGTTGGAACCGAATCCATGGTATCTTAACAATAACAACAACAACAACAATTCTTTACAGGAGCAGAAAACATCATCTTTTTCTTATGGAGCTGCTGTCTGTGGTTATCAGAAATGTCTTCCAGTGCCACTAGGGCTGCTTGGTGGTTCTAGTTTCATGCTGTGGAGTCAATTCCGACTCATAGCGACCCTGTACAGGGTTTCTGAGGTTGTAAATCTTTACGGGAGCAGAAAACCTCATCTTTCTCCCAAAGTTATCTGATTTCAACTGAGTACCATTTAACTGTTGTTGTTAAGTGCCACTGAGTGGTTTCTGACTCATAGCAACCATGTATAGGATTTCTGAGGAGGGGTGGTGAGTTTGAACTGCCAACCTTGTGGTTCAAACTGACCTTACAGTCAAGCACATTATTCCACAGCTACTTCAAGACTCCATTTAACTAAAAGGCCCTAAATTAGACTGCTGTCTGCCAGTTAGTAAACCAGGAAAGAGGTTTTTTCACTGAATACACAGAGGTTACATGTGGATAATAAGGAAATATTTTGAACAAATCCCATTCTCTATCCTTTAGTTAAAATTCAGAGCTTCACAAATGAAAAGAAATATTAAATCCACATATCCTGTGAAAATGCAATAGGAATGATATTCTGAAATAATCAAAAGGTTATGAAAGTGTTTTTGAACTGTCAGTCTGGTAAATTCCAGGTGATACTGATATTCATGTTATTTTATCTCAAATCTAGTGGAAAGTGAACAAAAGGTGGAAAAAGAGTAAAAAAAAAAAAAAAAAATTACCAACTCTTGTAACTACATCAAATTCTCTCAAAAATGTTCAACTCAAAATAAATCAAAGTATTTAATACTATGTTTTAATCTCAAATTGGAAAAGAAATGCCTCATATTCTGCTGTTATTTCTAAATATGTTTTAAAATACGATAAATCAAATATGTAAGTCAAATCATATAAACTTTTATTAAACAAAGATGTCAAAATGTGAAGTTATTGTTTTTCAAAATAGTCTTCGTCTAGGTCTATACACTTCTGGAGTCGGTATTTCTGTCTCTCCAACTCTTTCCCACCACTCATTTTTCAATTTGACATACAGTGGTGGCTTATGTGTTACTGGGAGTCTGGAAGCTATGCCACCCATATTTTAAATACCAGAAGAGTCATCCATGGTAGACAGGTTTCATTTGAGCTTCCAGACTAAGACAGACTAGGAAGAAGGAAAGACAGAGTAGTTCTAAATATTTAGCCACTAAAAACTTTATGAATAGCAGTGGAACATTGTCAGATATACTGTTGGAAGATGAAAGCATTATGAATAGCTCCAGAATATTGTCAAATTTAGGTCTAAAGATGAGGTCCTTAGGTTGGTTACAAGACACTCAGAATATGACTGAAGAAGAACTGCCTCCTCAAATTGAGGTGATCATGATAATACAAATGGAATAAAGCTTTTGGGACCATCCCTGCCTGGGGCCTTTGCTTGCTGGGACAAAACTCAAAATAAGGCAATGCAAGTATCCATTAATAATCAAAACATGGACTACAAAAGTATGAATCTAGAAAACTTGGAAGGTATCAGAAATGAAATGTACTGAGGAAAGATTGATATCCTAAACATTAGTGAGCTGAAATAGAACTTACAATGATTTAGGTTACCATGTCAGGAACAACAAATTGAATCAGAAAGGCACAGCATTCATCATCAAAAAGAAAATTTCAAGACCTATTTTGGAGTGTAATGTTGTTGGTGATAGGATAATATCTGTATGGCTACAAGGAAGACCAGTTAATATCGCCATTATTCAAATTTACATACCAACTACAAATGGCAGTGGTGATGACATTGAAGAATTCTACCAACTTCGGAGTTCTGGTGTGGTGCTGTGGGTTAATGCACCAGACTGCAAAGCCATTTGAACTGCAAGATCAGTGGTTCAGCTGCTCCTCAGAAACCCTATACAGGGTCGCTATGGGTCAGAATCAACTTGAAGGCGCTTAAAAATAAACCAATTTCTTCAGTCTGAAATGTGTCAAACATGCAATCAAGATGTATTAGTAAGTACTGGTGATTGGAATTTGAAGATTAGAAACAAAGGGAAGAATGTGGCATCAGGATTGCAGGAAGACTCATTAACAGCCTGTGATATGCAGAAGATACAACCTTCCTTGCTGATAATGAAGAGGACTTAATACTCTTACTGATGAAGTTCAAGGATGACAGCCTTCAGTATGGGGTGCACCTCAATGTCAAGAAAACAAAAATCCTCATAAATGAACCAGTCAATAAAATCATGATAAATGGAGTAAAGATTGAAGTTGTGAAAGGCTTCATTTTGCTTGGATATACTATCAACAATCATGGAAACAGCAGTCAAGAAATCAAACAACATATTGCATTAGGCAAATCTGTTGCACAAGACCTGTTTAAAATGTGCAAGAGCAAAGATATCTGTTTGAGGATTAAGGTGTGACTGACCCTACCCATGGTATTTTCAGTAATCTCGTATGCATGTGGAAATTGGACAACGAATAAGGAAGACTGTAGAAGAATTGATGCATTTGAGCTATGGTTTAGAGATGCATATTAAAAGTACCATGTACTACCAGAAGAACAAACCAATCTGGGTTGTAAGAAGTACAGCCAGAATGCTCCTATGAAACCAGGATGGTGAGACATTGTCTCTCATACTTAAGACACGTTATCTGTAGGGACCAGTCCCTGGAGAAGGACATCACACTTAGTAAAGTAGAGAGCCAATAAAAAAAGAAGACCCCCGAGGAGATGGATTGACACAGTGGCGGCAGCAATAAGCTCAAGTGTAACAATTGTGAGGAGGGTGCAGGACCAGGCAGTTTTCATTCTGTTATGCATGTTTTTTTTGTTGTTGTTAAGTGCCGTTGAGTCAGTTCCGACCCATAGTGACCCTAGTATAGGGTTTCCGAGGAGTGACTGGTGAGCTTGAACCGCCGACCTTGCAGTTCAAATGGTTTTGCAGTCTGGCGCATTAACCCATGGCGCCACACCAGGACTCTGTTACACATAGGGGCCCTATAAATAGGAACTGACTTGACAGCACCTATGAACAAACCCTCCCCAAGAGCCCAGGTGTAGCCTTGTAGGACAAGCACTAGACTGATGTTGTTGCCTCAAACCTACCAGCTGATCCTTGGAAACCTACACATGGTTGCTGTGAGTCAGAATCAACTTGACAATACTTAAAAACAAAGCCTTCTCAAAAGAATTCTGCATGATTTGTTGTTGTTAGGTGCCATTGAGTCAGTACCGATTCATAGCGACCCTATGCACAACAGAATGAAAGACTGCCCGGTCCTGGATTAACCTCACAATCGTTGCTACACTTGAGCCTGTTGATGCTGCTACTTTGCCAATCCATCTCACTGGGGGCCTTCCTCTTTTTCTCTGACCCTCCATTTTACCAAACATGATATCCTTCTCCAGTGACTGGTCCCTCCTGACAATATGTACAAAGTATGAGAGAAGAAATCGGACCATTCTGGCCTCCAAAGAGCACTCTGGTTGTTCTTCATCCAACACAGACCTATTTGCATGACTTACACCACATAAAAGAGGCCATTTTGCAACCTTGAGGGACTTAAACTGTGTTCCTTTTCAATGTTCTTTGAGTTTGGGGTACAAAAAGAAGTCTTAAGAGGCAACATCAGGGTTGTAAGTTGGATGAGGTAAGATTTCCCAATGAAATTCTTTAAGAACATCCCTTGCTACCATAGAAGAATGAGTAGATGCATTGCCGTGATAGAAAAAAAACATATATATATCAGCACAACTTTCCTGGCCTGTTTTTCCCCAGTGTAGTTCTCATTTTCTTAAAACTTCTTCTGACTACGCAAGCATGATAGTGATGTGTCCTTGAAGAAAATCTGTCAAGATTATCCTTTAGAAATACTAAAACACAGTCACTATAATTATCTGAGCTGATCTCTCTGAAACTGAAAACCTTATAGCAACACTTTTTGACTTATCCCCATACATTATTTTGTCAGAGGTTATGATAATTTTAAGCAGATCCTTCTATATCAGTAGGATATAGATATACCCTTTGTAATAAAAGGTAGAAAGGAGGCAAAGGACTTCACATGAAGCAAGTTTTAAGTGAGTGCTGATAAAGAGCTGTTAGACAAGCACTGGACTGCAAAGTCGGTTTGAAGCACAAGTTTGGCAGTTCAGACTCACCAGCTGTTCCTCAGAAACCCTATATAGAGTAGCTATGAGTCAAACCCAACTCAATGACAGTTAACAACAACAAAAATTAATCAGCAAATCAAGTTAGAGGCTCTTAGGTGAAAGGCTGAGACCAAGAATGAATATTCTTCAGATTTGAAAGCAAAGATCGTGTAAAGGAATAGAGAATCTACTGTACACAGAACTGGAGGGAAAGCTTAAATTCTAGTATCAGGTTGAACCATGTTAATTTGCTGTTACTGTAGATTAAAATGTGTAGGTATCAGCACTTTAAAATATCCAACATGGTGGTTTGTTTATTGTTGTTGTTGCTGTTAGGTGCCATCAAGTTGGTGCCGGCCCATAGTGACCTTATGCACAGCAGAACGAAACATTGCCCGATCCTGGGCCAACCTCACTATTGTT
>NW_006408556.1:21598615-21599875 GCF_000296735.1 Chrysochloris asiatica
TCTTCCTCTTTTTCTCTGACCCTCCACTTTACCAAACATGATATCCTTCTCCAGCGACTAGTCCCTCCTGACAATATGTCCAAAGTATGAGAGACGAAGTTTGGCCATCTTGGCCTCTAAGAAGCATTCTGGCTGCACTTCTTCCAAAATGGATCTTTTATAAAGACGATGGTTGGCAAAAGATCAACCATTGTCTAATTTTAACATGATTGATTGAACCCTACCCTTCCTTTTTTACTTAGATTAAACTGATATCAAGCCACAAGATGGTCTCTGCCCCTTCCCTCAGCAGTATCTTTTTAAAATTCAAGAAGCTTGGCCTTGAACAGGAAGAGAAAGAAAAATCACTCTCAAGATTAATTTTGGTCAGGAATGTCTTTAAAGTAAACATTTGGTTACATAAATTTAAAAAACTCCAAAAATCAAAGGAAGATTTTGTTATTTATCTCATTAGGCTCTAGGGAGTCTAATATTCTGTCAGTATATAGTCCCACTGGTATTATGTCCTGAATAAATACTTGCAGACTGATTGATTATGACTGCTTCTGAATATTAGGCTAAGATTAAGAGATTGGATTGCACCAGATTCCTTGGAAAGCAACTTTAAAACTTTAGTTTTATAGATATGAATTTAAATTAATAAAGAAAACATACTTGTTTGTTGGCAAAAAGTAATCTTAGCTTCTTCAGTAATATAAAGAAATAATTAAATTTTAATTTATCTGGCAGCATGTTTATTTCACAATTAATGTAAAAAAGCCAAGCCTCTGGCTGATTTATCACAGGTCATGGTTGTTGTTGTTTTTAAGCGCTACCCAGTCGGTTTCATCTCATGGTGCTGCTGTACAGGGTTTTTTGGCTCCTCTTTGGGGAACCAAAAGCTTCATCTGTCTCAGAAAAGCTGATGGGCTTGAACTATTGACCTTGTGATTTGCAGTCCAGTGCTTATCCCACAGAGCCACCGGCTTCCCACAACTCATGGTAGTAGAAGAAAATGCCCCTGCACTGTAGGATTGTTAGGCCCCCTAGTGGCCTAATCCAGTAGGAGACCCCCAAAAAGATCATCAGGACTCGAGTTCGATGCAACAGCAAGAGGTTTATTTGCCAGCGCATTGGGGTCCACCTTCACTCTGGTGACTCTGCTTTACAGTACAAACAAGTTTTTTTAAGGTTTTAGAGGCATAATTGTGCAGTACCATAGATACAGTTTCTGATTGGTTAACAATTGGCAAAGTATGAGATTTTACAGTTTAATTGGTC
>NW_006408556.1:21600268-21607373 GCF_000296735.1 Chrysochloris asiatica
AACATCAAATTGGCAGCCTCTGTACTTCGGTTTCTTGGTGGTTTCTGTATTTGGAATCACATAATGATGCAGAATGCATTGCTGGATGCATAGTATTGGCTTTCTAACACACAATGAAGAGACATCTTCAGGTCGATGTTGTTGTTGTTGTTAAGTGTCATTGAATCACTTCCAATTCATAGCAACCCTCTGTAGGGTTTCTGAGGAGTGGTTGGTGGATTTGGACAGGTGACCTTGAGGTTCAAAGCAATCTTGTTTGTCCAGTGCTTTATCCTACAGTGTCCTGATACCTGACTTCATTTAGTACAGAGTTACAGAAATGAAACAGCATTTTATATGATCATAACTTAATTATTTTCTACTCTTTTCAATGAACAGCAACTTCAGCTAATTTGTGACCCATATCAATGCATATGTGACCAACCATCTGGGTGTCAGCTTCTTTGAAAATTCTCCCTTGCATTAGCAATGCAAATGCTTTTCCAAAATCACAGGAGAATTTGTTGTAGGCAATGACAACTGAAAGGCAAGGAGCCAGGCCAACTGATAGTCAGATGGCTTTGACATAGTCTATTTCTCCGCCAGATGGGAATCAACAAGTTTTAATTATTAATGCAACATGTCCTAAGTTTTGTTTTTTTATTTTGTACAATCCTTAGCTTTGCATATAGTAAACTATCTACCATATTAATGCTCAAAGATCATGTTACAAACCATGAGAAAAAAAAAGAAATCATTTCTTGAAATGGACATCTGCATTTGAGTCATCAAAATAACCTTATAGAAATTCTGAAACCTTATGGTGCTGTGGGTTAATGCGCTGGACTGAAAAGTTGGTTTGAACCGCAAGGTTGGCAGTTCAAGCTCACCAGTCACTCCTTGGAAAACCCTATACAGGGTTGCTATGGGTTGAAACTGATTCGATGGCACCTAACTACAATGGTGGTGTCAAGTATGGGTTCTAACATACTACTAACCTGAAAGATAGCCTTCACTATTCGAGGTGATCTACTTCACAACTTGGCCTAGGACTAACTTTGGCTTGAGTCATTAAAAAAATTGTGTAAGAAATTTGTTATCACACATATAAGGTATGTAAGCTGGATGAATCTTAGAGAGTTCTATTAAAGCAGATGTAGGTGGAATTTGGAAAATTAACTGTTCTCATTTGCCCACTAAAACCGTGAAAGTTTTCAAAGTCTCATCAATCATGGATATTAAAGTTGACCTTTCCGTGTAAGCCAGAAAGATCTTTACATAAAAATGAGTACTATACCAAATCTACTTCTTTATACTTGTAACCATTGTAGAAGCCACCACAGTGACATACTAAGGGCAGAGGGGGATTTTGTCACCTTAAAAATAATTGTGAACTGAGGAGATTTTCTTTTTAAATAACATAAAAACTGTCTTATCACTGAGCTTCAAGGCTCAATCCAGTTCATATGGCAAAACAACATTACTTCAAATATATCAAGTTAAATATCCAGAAAAACAAAGTCATTGTTAGATAAAACTTTCCAGATACACAAATTGCAGCAATGAGTCAGATGAAAAGAAATGAAAGGTGGGAGGAAATGGGGTAAAAATCTAAATTTTATGGTTTCCCTGGACAGACAATTAGCATATTTTAACATCTGAGTTGTTGTAGAAAACTACATATTTTGCATGAAGATAGCAGAAATCATGTCAAATTTCTTACAAATGCTTATTTAAACAAAGTTTTCTTACTGTGATAAATAACTTTTCTATAGGGTCTCATAGTGTGATGCTATGAGTTAATGCACTGGACAGCAAAGTCGGTCTGAACTGCCAGGTCAGCGGTTCAAGCTCACCGGCTGCTCCTTGGAATCCCTATACAGGGCTGCTATGGGTTGGAATCTGACTGGAGGGTGCTTAACAACAACAACAATGACAACAATAGAGTATTACATAATTGCCCCCATGGTAGCTTTTAGACAGTGATTAGCTCACATTTCAGTGCTTAAGATATGATGGATTAAAATATGCGGATCTTAAGCATTTGACTCCCTAAATTATTTGGATTTCAGTCCATGTATTGATGCTTACTAACCTTGGGAATAGTTAGGAGGGACAGGCAAGCAGTGTATTGGGATAATAATGAAGCTATGTCAGACTGTCCTCCCACTGATGACTCCTTCCTTTACAAAAGGGTCTGAAGCTATGATTTATTTGCAAAATAGAGCTTTTCCTGTTTTTAAGTCTAAATATCATTATTTAACATAGTCTGAGGATATTCCTTCAAATTTTCCAACATCTCTTGCACTCCGCTGTTTTCTTGAACTTTGATTCAAAAATCAGTTTTACGTTGAGTACTTGAATTTTAGCTCTTTATCATGTATAAATGTATGAAGATATGAAAAATCATCTGACAACAATATGAACATTTAAAAATGCCTAATGCTGCTAAGGGTGTTAGGAGTTTAGCTAGTATAGTAACTGTTACTTTTGTTGTTGTTAAATGTCTTCTAGTCTATTCTAACCCATAGCATCCTTGTATAGGGTTGCCAAGGAGCAGCTGGTGAGCTTGAACCACCAACCAACCTTGCAGTTCAAAAGATTTTACAGTCTGATGCATTAACTCACAGTTTTTAAAATAGTTTGTGAAGGGAATTATCTGACTCTCTCTCTATAGAGAGTCCTGGTGTGGCACTGCAGGCTAATGCAGTGGACTGCAAGGTCATTTTGAATGGAAAGGTTGGCGGTTCAAGCTCACCAGCCATTCCTTGGAAACCCTATACAAGGTTGCTATGAGTAGGAACTGACTTGACGACACTTAACAACAGCAAGGAGGAAGACCCGTGATAAACGGAAAAAAGATTGAAGCTGTCAAGGACTTCATTTTGTTTGGATCCACAATCAACACTGATGGTTGTTGTTGTTGTTGTTGTTAAGTGTTGTGGAATCACTTCTGACTCATAGCAACCTTGTGCAGAGTTTCTGAGGCTCTAAATCTTTACTGGAGCAGAAAGCCTCATCGTTCTCCCACCGAATGGCTAGTAGTTTCAAACTGCTGGCTTTGAGGTTAGCAGACCGATTCATAACCACTGCACTACCAGAGCTCCTTAACACTTACAGTAGCAGCAGTAGAAAAAGCAAACAACATATTACATTAGACAGATCTTCTACACAAGGCCTTTTTAAAGTGTTCAGATGTGAAGATAATCAGTTAGAGGATTTAGGTGCACCTGATCTAAGTCATGGTCTTTTCAGTAGACTCATATGCATGTGAAAGTTGGACATTGATAAAGGAAAACTGTAGAAGAATTGATGCATATCAGTTATGGTGTTGGAGAAGACTATTAAAAGTACCATGGACTGCAAGAAGGACAAAAAAAAAAAAAAATCTGTGTTGTAAGAAATACAGCCAGAAAGCTCCTCAGAAGTCAGAATGGTGAAACTCGTCTCCCATGGTTTGGACTCATTATTAGGAGGTACCAGTTTCTGGAGAAGGACATCATGCTTAGTAAAGTGAAGGGTCATTAGAAAGAGGGAGACCCCCAATGAGACAGATTAACACAGTGGCAGAAACAATGGGCTCAAGCACAACAATTGGGATGGTTCAGGACCAGAAGTGTTTTGTTTTGGTGTGCTATGACCCCTAACAAAGACACCAATCATTGTTTTTATTTGATATTGTCAAGTTATCTATGACTCATAGTGACTCCAAGTGACAGAGTAGAACTGATCTTTAAGGTTTTCTTGCTATATTCTGTACTGGTAAATATCTTTAGTTCTATTTCCCACTGTCAGTGGTTGGGTTCAAACCACCAACCTTTTGGTTAGCAACTGGGTACTTATTGCTCCATCAGGGATTATTAGATTATATTTAATTATACCTGCTACTTCTTTTTGTCTGCTACTTCTACAAATGTGGCAACACATTGTAATTACTACATATCATACTAACCAGAAGGAGCTCTGGTAGCGTAGTGGTTACGAATTGGGCTGCTAACCTCATGGTCAGCAATTTGAAACTACTAGCTGTTCCATGGGAGAAAGATGAGGCTTCCTGACCCCGTAAAGATTTACAGCATCAGAAATCCTGTACAGAGTCTCTATGAGCTGGAACCAACTCCGCAGCACATAACAATAACTCACTAACCAGAGGGCTGACGAGCAAATAAGTTTGCCAGATGTTATGAAGGCAGAATATCTCACTGACTCTTTAAAGCTTCCCCAATGGAGCATACCCATCCATGTACCCAAAAGACATTCCTGCTCCTTTTGCCATAGGAGAGACAGTCACTCGAAGACCATGTTTTTAAATATTATCATGTATTCTCCATGATGGTTTCTTTTCATTTTTCAGCTTCCCATATTTCTGTGGGAGACAGTTTTGTTAAAATAATAATAATAATGACAGTCTTTTACTATGGTTTTAAAAATCTTACCTATTTTTAATTTTACTTTGAGTTATTGGTGGCAATGATTCATTTAAAATGTTAGTGTATCTGGTGTCTCAGACAAGATTATTTGGTAGACTTGTGAAATTGGTCTAAACAGGAATGCTAATCACACTTTAGACCTACCAGAAATGGCTCTTGCCTGCTACTGATTAAGAATAGTCACTGAGCCAGTCGTTCCATACAAGCAAACGTAATAATAGGAAAGAGGTTTGCAAGTGGAAACAGGGAAGGTTTCATGCAATGCTTAATCCCATATTCCCAAACAAAGGTTTTGCTAGGGTTTAAAATATTTTGGGTGGGGAAATTGTTGTTGTTGTTAAGTGCTGTCGAGTTGATTCCAACCCATAGTGACCCTGTATAGGGTTTCCAAGGAGCAGCTGGTGAGCTTGAGCTACTGACATTGCAGTTCAAACGACTTTGCAGTCTGACGCATGCCTACAGCGCCACACGAGTACATCATATTCAATCATAGGGAGAGATGTAAATTACCAAGAGGTAGCCCATGTAGGAGGGACCATGCTAACTGGTAGCTTAGTGCTTACAAATCAGGGTGCTAATCTCATGGTCAGCCGTTCAAAACTACCAGTTGTTCCGAGGGAGAGAGATGAGGCTTTCTGCTCCTGTAAAGATTTACAGCCTCGGAAACCCTGTACAGGGTCGCTATGCGTCCGAACCAACTACACGGCACATAACAACAACAACAATGCTAACTGGATGCCTGGGAAGCATTGTTTTCAAGATGTAATTCACCACAAAGACTTCTGGTAAGGATGTTGCTATTGTTATTAAGGGCCATGGAGTTGGTTCTGACTCAACCACCCTGTATAGGATTTCCAAGAAGTGGCTGGGGCATTTGAACCCTTTTGGTTCAAACCAACTATATGCTCCATTGCATTATCCCACAGTGCCACACCAGGACTCTGGAAAAGATAGACAAAACTTATTATGGGATGAGTGCAATGGTGGTTCTTCCAGTTCCATCTCCTCCTAAGAAGCAGTGAGTGTTCTCTGTCCTCAAGGAAATGTCATCCTCAAGGTAGGAAAAATCGGTTAGTCTGAGCAAGGAAGTAAAATATAGAAATCATATATTGTTCTATTCACAGTAAACACACTGTAAAATAGATAGTTGGTGGGTATGTGCCGTGGAGTTGGCTCCAACTCATAGCGATTCTGTACAGGGTTTCCGAGGCTGTAAATCTTTACGGGAACAGAAAGCCTCATCTTTTTCCCATGGAACAGCTAGTAGTTTTGAACTGCTGACCCTGAGGTTAGCAGCCCAATTCATAATCACTATGCTACCAGAGCTCCTTATAAATGGGTAAGCTTTTGTAATTAATGCTTTCACCATCTCAGAGGGCCCCTAGGCTCCCTGTCTCACAGACTCTTATAAAGGAAAAGTAGCAGATGGTGGAGCTTGGGCCACATGAGAACCTCAGTAAAGCCCATAGTAACTGCTCACAGGGCTTCTCCAGTGGGATTACGGGGCTACAGTTCTTAGAAATTCACTGCTGAGAATCTGCTCAGTGAACATTTGCTGATTACTTGCTGCATATGTCCCAGGCACAGGACCAGGCACTGGAGATGCAGTAGAAAACTGAAGAAGTCTCTGTTCTGGAGACAGAGTCTTTGCTTTCCTGGTAAGTCTTTCAAGAAGTCCTCTAGACTCCTTGTCTTATTAAGATTCAAATTTAAAGCTGATAACACTGAGAAAATCCTTTGGGTATAAGATAAATACTTTTGTACATAAATAATTGTCACCTCAAAAAAAAAAGGCAAAACGTTGTTTTAGCAATGAGGAAAAACCACAATGAAGAATTTAAGACGTGGAGAGGAAAACTTAACTTCTTTTACAGTGAAGACACAAAGAGCCTAAGCCAGAAAGGGCAACTTACAAAAAAGGAAAATTACCTAATGGGTTACAAAATTAAAAAGTCGACTTGGAATCTTTATCCTGTGGAAATAAAATATATATTTAGAATCCTGGAGAAATAAAATGCATTTGAATAGTTTCTCAATGTTGATTTAAAATACTAAACCAGTTAAAGAATTTTGTTTATGACTTCAAAGAGCAAACTAAAGCATCTGTTAACATTAAAGAGTTTGCTGAAGGACTATAGCTGGTGTGATGCTGTAGGATAAAACAATTTACCACAAGTCAGTTTGAACTGCAAGGTCAGTGGTTCAAATCTACCAGCCGCTCTTAGGAAACCCTATACGAGGTCTCTCTGAGTCAGGCCAGTTAACAATAAAAAGCACCTGGTAAGGAGTCACCAAAGTACTGACGTGAAAGGAAACACAGAGGATCCAGGAAGTTACAGGAAAATTGGTGTTGGTTGACCTTTAGAAAATCATGCTTTAACAGACACAAGACAACAGCAAGGCCCCTTAAGCATTATTTTGCCAGTTGCTAAGTCTGAATCATTTCGTAGCTTATTCTATGGCTATTTAGAGGACCAGCCTGAAGAATGCTATTCCTGGGAGCATACTGTGAGAGGGAAAGGGATGCTGGCAAGCTTCTGAAGCTATGGTGGTTAGCGGACTTAAGAAACTCAGTTCAGAATAAGAGTAAAGGCCAGAAATTATAGTAAGGCCTACATCTTTGACAGAAGCCTCACATTATGCCAAATACCTAATTCTTTTTCAGTTCTTCACAAACACTTAAATAAAAAAGAAGG
>NW_006408556.1:21607473-21612933 GCF_000296735.1 Chrysochloris asiatica
TTTTTAAGTGTCAGAGCTATAAACAGAAAGGGAATTAGAGAAAAAATAGCAAACTTCTGACTTTATTATCAGCCCTTGCTTTTCTGCCATAAAGCTTGGTCATGTAAATAAATGAAGATTGTTTTTTTCTGGACTAAAGTAATGAATAGTACTGTACTTTGTAAGTAATTACATTGGTGTGTATGGCATCTATTCTGCACAAACTTTCTGGTTTGTTGTTGTTTTGAAGTGCTGTCGAGTCAGTTCCAGCTCATAGCAACCCTTATAGGATTTCCGAGGAGCAGCTGGTAGATTTGAACTGCTAACTTTGTGGTCAGCAGTCCAGTGCTTTACCACATCACACCAGGGGTCCTTTCTGGTACAGGGCATAACTAAAGTTGAGATGAACAGAAGAAGCTATTGTGTCATATCCAGGCCTATCTGTTGCTTTTGAAAAACAACTGAACCCTGGTATGGCACTGTAGGAGAAGCACTAATGCTAATGGAAAGGTTAGCAGTTCAAACTCATCAGCCACTCCTCGGAAACCCTATACAGGTTCGCTATGAGTTGGAACCAACTGGATGGTTCTTAACAATAACAAAAATATAGCCTCATCTGGTGCCTTTGCAAAACAACTAGCTCCACTAATCATCCAATTCCCAGACATTTATTTTTCAGGAAGAAGTTCTTAAATCAAGTTTATAGTTTAAAACGGGGATCTGAAGAGTATTGTTGTTGTTGTTGTTATGTGCCGTGGAGTCGGTTCCAATTCATAGAGACCCTGTACAGGGTTTTTGAGGCTGTGAATCTTTACGGGAGCAGAAAGCCTCATCTTTCTCCTACGGAACAGCTGGTAGTTTTGAACTGCTGACTGTGGTTACTGATTCGTAACCACTACGCTACCAGAGTATTACCATAGTATTAAACTTAATTGGTTGGTTATGTGCAGTGGAGTCGATGCTGACTCAAAATGACCTTGTATAGGGTTTCCAAGGATGTAAATCCTTACCCAAGCAGAAAGCCTCATCTTTCTGCCATGTAGTGGCTGGTAGTTTCGAACTGTTGACCTTGAGGTTAGCAGCCCAACTCATAATCACTATGCTACCTAAAAGTACAGCCAAAGGAGAGATGCATTATAGATTCAACCAACCTCTTTACAGAAACTCTGAGATGATATAGAAAGTTTACATTGTTCAACTGTTTAAAGCCCAAAGAACTTCAGTTTAAATGTTATCTAAGAGGTGATTTACAAAGATTATTCTGTGGATGATTTATTTTACATATCTTTAAAATGTATTTAAGAGAAAGATATTTAAGGTCAATGAATTATTTTAAAACAGGGTTAATAAAAGACAAATGGAATTTTTACTGTAGAACTTAAAGTCCTTAATATGCAAATAGGAGCATTATTTCCATTTTAGAGAGGAATGCATTCAACAATGTTTTTAATAAGTATTTGGTAACAGTATTTTTCCATAGAATATTCAATAACACTTGTGTTTCAGCGAGCACATTTTGATGAATACAAATTCAAACAAGTGAAGGAATCAATACTCTCTTTCTATATTATAAATGCCTCTAGAATTAAATCTTGAAAGTCAATTAATAGTCTTATTATGACTTTGGCCCTATGTAGAATTCTACAGAGCCCGTTAGTGGTTCATAGGTAGGCCTCGGTTTCATTCCTAGTCAATGTACCTCATGCATGCTTGTCAGTGGAGTCTTGAATGTTGCGATGACGCTGAAGAGGTTTCATTAGAGTTTCCAGAGTAACACTGAATAGGTTAGAAAGCCTGACGATCTACTTCTGAAAACCAGCCAGTAAAAATCCTACAGATCACAACTGTAAAATCTACAAGGGGATGGGGCAGGACTGGGCAGTATTTTCTTCTGATGTGCATAGAGGAACTATGAATTAGAGGTAGATCTGACAGCTAATCACAACCATAGATCATCAGTTCAAATCCACCAGCCACTACATGGGAGAAAGATGAGGCTATCTGCTCCATTAAAGTTTGTTGTTGGTGTAAAGTGCCTTCGAGTTGGTTCCGACCCATAGCAACCCTGTATAGGGTTTCCAAGTTGTAGCTGGTGAGCTTGAACTGCTGACCTTGTGGTTCAAAATGGCTTTGCAGTCTGGCATTTTAATCCACACCAGGACTCATAATGTAAGTTACAACTGTTGTTAAGTGCCATTGAGTCAGTTCTGACCTATAGCAATCCTGTATAGGGTTTCTGAGGAGCAGCTGGTAAGTTTGAACCGCCAACCTTGGGATTCAAACCACATTGAAGTCCAGCACATTAACCCATAGCACCACACCAGAGATTGATATGAGTAAGAATCAACTTGATGGGTAAAGCAGAGTTCTATGAATCATTAAGTTCCTCATTTCTGTTTGAGGAAATGGAGATATGTACTCATAAAATTACTCACCTAAGACTACAAAATTAAGGAGCTCTGGTAGCGTAGTGGTTACGAATCGGGCTGCGAACCTCAAGGTCAGCAGTTCGAAACTACCAGCTGCTCCGCGGGAGAAAGATGAGGCGTTCTGCACCCGTAAAGATTAACAGCCTCGGAAACCCTGTGCAGGGTCACTATGAGTCGGAACCGACTCCACAGCACATAACAACAACAACAACAACAAAACTACAAGATTAACATTTCTATTCTGAGAGTCTCAAATGAGTAAATTATTTTCATGTTGTTGTTATGTGCTGTAGAGTAGATTCCGACTCATAGTGACCCTGTACAGGGTTTTCGAGGCTGTAAATCTTACCGGAGCAGAAAGCCTTATCTGTCTCTCATGGAACAGCTGGTGGTTTTGAACTACTCACCCTGAGGTTCACAGTCCGATTCATAACTACTATGCTACCAGAGCTCCTTAAATTATTTTCATATTCCCGATATATTTGTTCTTAAAGAAAGCATCCTGAAAGCAATAATTACGATGCAGTAAATATTATTTTAATTTTAATGTCCCCTACAGAGTGATCTTTGCTGCTAATTCCCACAAGCAGTTCGAAGCTACCAGCTGTTCTACCAGAGAAAGATGCTTCCGTAAAGATTTACAGTCTCAGAAACCCTATGCAGCATCCGTATAAGTTGGAACCGACTCCACAGCACATCGCCACCACCATGATGTCACTGATAATGGCTCTGGGCAAATAAAACATGTAGTAGGAAAATATTCACATCTTTAAGGGATTTAAAAATATGATGTCAATTGCAGAGTGCTTTAATTTTAGTCTGGGCTGTTGTTATTTTTAAGTGTCACTGAGTTAGTTCTGACTCAGAGTGTTGCATTAGATAAATGTGCTGCACAAGAATTCTTTAAAGTGTTGAAGAACAAAGATATCAGTTTGAGGACTAAGGTGCGCCTGACACAAGCCATGGTACTTTCAATAACCTCATATGCATGTGAAAGTTTGATAGTGAATAAGGAAGATCATAGAAGAATTGATGCATTTGAGTTATGGTGTTGGAGGTGTACCGCGGGCTGCCAAAAGAACAAACAGATCTGTGTTGGAAGAAGTACAGCCAGAGTGCTCCTTGGAGGTCAGGATGGTCAACCTTCGTCTCTCATACTTCAGACATATTGTCAGGAGGGACCAGTCCCTGGAGAAGGATATCACGTTTGGTAAAGAGGAGAGTCAGAGAAAAAGAGGAAGACCCCCAACAAGATGGATTATAACAGTGGCAGCAGTAATGGGCTCAGACGTAGCAATGATTGTGAGCTTGGCTCAGGACCAGGGAGTTATTTTGTTCTTCTGTGCATAGGATCGCTATGAGTCGGTACTGATTTGATGGAACCTAACAAGAAAAACAACAGAGTGTTACCAGGAGTGATAACAGCTTCTCTGCCCTAGTAGAGAGGGTTGTTGCCATCTTAAGGAAGTCAGATAAGGCAGTTTTCATATGAGAAAAGGTCTATTATAGGAAAGAGGCTTGCAAGTGGAGATATAAGGGCTTAATACAAAGCTTAACTTTCCTCTTCCTAAACAAAGGCTTTGCTGAGGTTTAAAATGTTTGAGGTAGAGAAAAGGTATTATGGTTATTTATAGGGGGAGGTGGGGTTTTTCAGGAAGGGTCATGCTAATTGAGTGCATTTTTTCAAGATGGATTCCATTGCAAAGACCTCTGATAGGATCTGACAGAACCTATTTTGGGATGCCAAGCTTCCATAGGATCTTGTTTCAAACCCCTCCCTGAGATTAGCATTCTTTTCTGCCACATTAAAAGTTTTGTCCTTTAAAGTTATGCCTAGAGCACTGGGCAAACCAGTCTGACCTGTAAGTTATCTCACAAGGAAGGAGAAATGCAGAATGTTTATGGGTGGTCTTCTTTAATGGCATGTCACAGTATGTGACTGCTGAGCTAAGAGCCCAGGGCATGTTCCTGTACATCTTTACAATTGCTCAAGAAAGCAAAGGCACAGGCTTCCACATTCTTTAAGACCCCAGTCACAAGATTTCAGGTAATAAGTGGTTGATATTTAATTCTGATTTCTAGGCCCCCTCTGGCCCCCTAATCTCAATAACAACCCTATACGAGGTTTCTGAGGAACAACCTAGTGCACTTGAATCACTGACCTTGTGGATAGCAGCCCAGTGCTTATCCTACAGAGCCACACCAGCACTTAACTATTTCAAGTGGAATTTTATAAAATTATCACTGCATTATGAAAGAATTTTAATTATTTTATAATTAAACTGTGAAGAAAAGGAAAAAAAAATCAGGATGAGATTAAGTGAATACAGAATTTTCTAATAAGTTTGCACTCTTGTCACTTGCAACAAGAAAACACCTAAATTGAATTTAATAGATGGAACTACAGCAGAGAAAGCAGCTTTTCTAGAATGTGTTTATGTTTTCCTGTCAAAATATACATTTTTAGTCTAAAAGAAGGAAACATTCATCAGAGCCCCAAGCTTTTCAGCAATACCTGTTGATCAAGGCATATGCATAAATCACATCTTGCATGGTTGACTTTATATATTTCTTCAGCAGATGCATTTAAAGATTTGAATCAGTATGGGTTATTAGATAAGACACTTCCTAGAGTATATTTTCCTATTAATTTATTTACCTATTTATTTTAGTAATGAGTAAACCTCAGGCATAAAGGTAAACCTTAAAACTCTGACTATGGGACTAAAGGACTAGATGAACCTCTTTTACATAGTAGTTCAATGTTTTTGTTAGTTTGTTTTCAATATTTCTGATTTGTAAAAGTATGACTTATTAAACAGAAGGCATTTTCATCTTGTACCATAAAATTGAGATAATATTTCTTTCCTTAAAAAATAAATAGACTAAGACTTTAACAAAAATAAGACATATATATATCGTAGTTACAAACAGTTAATGGGAAAAAAAGTGAAGTGCCAACAAAATTTTGATATGATGAGTAAACCTTTGAAAAATGCTCTATTAAATTAAATACAAAATTTTGAAGACTAGGAACAAGAATCCACAAACA
>NW_006408556.1:21613033-21614291 GCF_000296735.1 Chrysochloris asiatica
GTTCTGATTCATAGTTACCCTTTACAGGGTTTCTGAAGTTACATATTTTTGCTGGATGAGAAAGCCTCATCTCTTTCCCTTGAAGTGGCTGGTAGGTTCAAGCTGTTGATCCTGTGATTGGGACTAAGCTTTCCAATGCTTACTTCACTGTGCCACCAGGGATCCTGAAGAAAGAGATAGAAAATATAAATAAAAAAAGACTGAGCATGGAAATCTAATGGCAAACATTAGCATCCTTCCTTTGACTCTGTAGGGTGTAGAGAGCAGGACAGAGTCATTGTCTCCTTTTAAGCATAAAAGCAAAAGCAAAGTCAACTTTAAATTAATAATCTATGTTTAGCACATCAGAGAGCTGAGATGTCAGAGTAAATCTGGTCTAAAATCTGACAAGAGACCATGATTACATGAAGGGAGATGATGCCAACATGAACTCACCTAGAGCAGACACTATCAGATTTCAGCAGAATAGTTCAGATAGAATAATTGATAAAATGGGTGGTGGCCAGGAAGTGGCTAGTGAGACAAGTGTAAATAACATCCAGGGCATTGATAGAGATTGTAGAATTCTACACTTTTTACAGGCTCCTTCTCCATAAACCCCAGCAGGCACTTATAGAAATTACCTTAAAGAACTCTCAAACCAAAAACCACACTCACTACCATAAAGTTGATTCTGACTCATATCAACAAATGTATATAGGTTTTCCAAGGCTACAAATCCTTCTCCCTGGAGAAGGACATTATACTTATTAAGAGGAGGTCAGCAAAAAATAGGAAGATACTTAATGATAAGGACTGACACAATGGCAGCAAAGTGGGCTTAAATCTACAATTGTGAAGATAATATAGGTCCAGGCAGTGTTTTGTTCTATGCATAGGGACACTGAGTCAAACTGATTCAAAGACAACAACAACAACAAATCTTAATGGGAGCAGAAAGCCTAATCTTTCTCCTCCATAGTGGCTGATGGGTCTGAACTATGGACCTTGTGTTTATCCTACAGCACTCCAAGAAATGTCAATTGTTGGGCAGAGCTGTGGGAAGGGAACAGTAAACAGGTGGGAGAAACAAGGAAAACTGCCCAAATCATCTTCTTTAAATTCCCATAAAGAATCTGTTTCCATAGAGTGAATTGGAACTCATAGTGACCCTAAAAGACAGACTAGAACTTTCTGTGTTAATGCACTGGATTGCAAGGTCGGTTTGAACTTCAAGGTCTGCAGTTCAAGCTCACCAACCACTCCTTAGAAACCCTAT
>NW_006408556.1:21614831-21630260 GCF_000296735.1 Chrysochloris asiatica
GAGATGGGCAGGATTACTCATAAGGAGGAGCTAGACTAAGTGCTGAACCACAATTACACCCAGTGGAGAAGAAAGAGAAGCAAGATGCTCGCGTCTCTAAGACACAGGAACATGGAACATGACAACGTCTTGAACTGGACAACAGAGAACATAGCCACTGCCACACCCTTTACCTCCAACCAAAGAAACTTTAAGTAACAAATATGTGTTAGTTTCTTAGTGTTGCTGTAACAGAAATACCAACAGCAGATGGCCTTAATGAACAGAAATTTATTTTCTCAGTTGAGGAGGTTAGAAGCCCTAACCAAGAGCAACAGGTCTAGTGGAAGGTTCTTTGTCTATCAACTCTGAAGGAAGGTCCTTGTTCCTGTTCAGCTCTGGTCCAGGGTTCCTTGGTGATATTTGTATAAGATGACATCTGTCTTGTCCCATCTGTGCTTGCTTGTTTCTAGTCTTTTTATTTATTGAAAGTGATTGACTTCAGACACAGCCTATACTAATATGGCCTCATTGACATAACAAAGAAAATATTGTTTTCAAAGGGGATCACAGTCACATGTAAAGAGGTTAAGATTTCAGCACATTTTGGGGGACACAATTCAAATGAACAGTATAATATTAATGGGAAAGCCACAGGAAGAACAAGAAATAGAGTCATTCTCTAAGACACAGAACCAAGGGAAGACTTGAATTCATAATCAAACAAACATTGCATTGACAATTCAAGCTCAATTCTTTTAGAGAAATTTGAAGCCTGTTGTACAATGAGAAGGCATCCTGTTGGCACAGCAGTTAATCACTCTTATAGAAATAAATAGGAGCAAATGAATGGGAACATCATATATGCCACAATCACTCTAGAGAAGAGTGATTCCTTATCATAAAGAGTTCAACAAAACTGAACCATAAAGCCAGTAAAAAGAAAAGAAAAGAAAAGAAAATCCAGCTACCATTGAATTAAATTGAATTAATTCTGAAACACGGAAACCAAATATGTGTCAGAGTACAACTATGCTCCAAAGGGTTTCCAATGGCTGAATTTTTGGACGCAGATCACTAAAGCTTTCCTTCTAGACATGTCTGGGTGGACTTTTCAGTTAGCAGTTGAGTGTCTGAACTATTTGTGCCAGTCAGGGACTCCTTATAATCCCTTTTTTGTTGCGTGCCATTGAGTCAATTCCAATTCATAGCGACCTGCATAGGGTTTCTGATGAGTGGCTAGTGATCTTGAACCGCTTACCTTGCAATTCAAACGGACTCCTAGAGTCAGTGTGTGAGTCTCAGACCCAGGGCTGCTGTTTGCGGGTCCACTGCCTCTCTGTGATGCTGTTGCTATGTTGGTTAGAGAACTATTGGCCATTCTATTTGCTGACTTTACCATGGTCATCTGATTTCCATACCACCAGCAGGCTGTTGATAATTCCATGGTACTCTTCTTCTCCAGCAAGTTGTGAATTGACTTTCATTTCTTTTCTCGCTCTTCCAGTGCAGTGTTTCAGATAGAGATTTTTTTTTCATTTTTATCACAATCACCCCTTTTCAAGAATGCACAGGCATAGGGAGTGTGAACAATCATCACCTAAAGGTTCTGTCAATACCCATTTATTCCAGCAGCAAGCTCCAGAGTCTGGAGTATAGCCTGGTTTATCCCACTAGCATGTTTCTTTAAAAAAAAATAACAAACTCTGAGAACAGAAGGTGTCCAGATATCACCACCAATTTCACTAAAAGGGATAACATTAGAAGATGCTGGGTTGAATGGGAGAAACCCAAATTAAACTGCCTTAAATCAAAATTAGAATCCACATCTAATAGAACTGCAGAGTAGAGAAGTAAGTGCAACCTTGTTGTTGTTAAGTGCCGTTGAGTTGGTTACGGCTCATAGTGACCCTGGTGGGTTTAAACTGCTGACTTTGTGGTTTGCAATCCAGTGCTGATCCTACAGTGCCACACCAGGAGTCCAGTACATTAGACAGAGCCTTACGTTGTCACTCAAGCTAAATTCATTTCTTGACTCAATTTTCTCTGGATTAACTTTGTTCTCAGTCGCTGAGTCCACAAAGATGGTCCCCAATGGACCAACCAAATCTTTGTTAGCTATAGAAGAGTTAGGTCTGATATATTTAGACTGATTTTGTTGCTGCATTCCAATCAGAAGGAAATTTATTTTATTGTAATAGTAGAGTTTACATATCCTTTCCTGAAACAATTATTGTGACAAAAAGACACAGTTGGTTTAAGTCACTGGAATCTACACTTAGAACTTAGTGAGGGACTCATTCTCATTTGTAATTGCAGAGTGAGGCTTCACATCGAGACAAATAGTGTTTTATTACCAAGAAGGAAGATTAAACAGAGTGAAGGAAACAACAGTGTCATTTTGAGAAAACTACTGTCCATCCAGAATAACTATATATGTCTTATCCCTACTTCTAAGAGGAGGTATTTCAAACCCTATTCACCTATCCATGATGTCTCAGGTATGGACAAGTCACTGCACCGAGTTGCAGTGTCTGAATGGAATATAATTTTGAGCCTCACTCTATTTTAGCCCTCATTGTGATCCTGAACCTACAGCACATTAATTCCATCTCTAATGGCAACCTCGAGCACACTGAACTACAACAACCACGTTAGGTTATCATCCATATATGGTGACACTTAGTTGATTTTTGATTCAGTTAGTGAGTTTAGCAATTTATAATAAGACCACTCGATAGGAAGAAAGATTCAAAGGTTGAGGTTTCTAGGTAAAAATGTTTGCTTGTTTGTGTGCAGTCATGATTATTATTTGTGCCTCTAGTAAGGTATGACTCCTTTCCTCTAAAGCACTGAGTAACTATTTACCAACATTACAAATCACATAGGAGACATTTCCTCTAATTACAAGATTTCAATGTGATGCCTGCTTTCTAATGGCAGCCCATGATATCTCTCTACACCTCACCTTCACTTCACAGTTTCGAAGTAAAACCACACTAAGTTAAATTACCATTATTATAAGGTAGATACCTGGGTATTAGAACAGTTTTGTCTTTTCAAAGTAATTTTCTTCTTTCTTTCTTTTATTTCCTCCCTATTTGAGGTCAAGGAGCCCTGGTAGCACAGTGGATTATGCACTGTGCTACACTCACAAGATCAGTAGTTCGAATCTACCCTGGGAGAAAGATGAGGCTCACTGATCCCATAACATCATCTATAGGCTTGGAAATCCTACACAGGGTCACTATGAGTCGGAACTAACTCCATGTCACACAACCAGCACCAACATTGCCATTTGGGATGTGTAGTGCAGTGAATTTTTAAGTACATCTCTTAGTCTTTTCTCCTACCAAAAGACCCTTTTCCTGATGAGTCTGAGGAAGAGAAGGTGGGGGGAAATGTTAATAGATTATGTGATTCAGTTGTGAGTGATTGTTTAAAGGTTGATTATAAAAACTTAGGATTCTAACATGTATATGAAAATAAGCCATCTCAGAAGTTGTTGTTAGGTGTTGCCGAGTTGGTTCCTACTCACAGCGACCTTATGCACAACAGAACGAAACACTGCCTGGTTCTATACCATCCTCACAATCATTGTTAAGCTTGAGTCCATTGCTGCTGCTACTGTGTCAATCCATCTCATTGAAATTCTTCCTCTTTTTGGCTGACCCTCCAGTTCACCCAACATGATATCCTCCTTCAGGTACTGGTTCCTCTTGATAATATGTCCAAAATATGAAAGACAAAGTCTGGCCACCGTGGGTTCTAAGGAGCATTCTGGCTCTACTTCTTGCAACACAGATTTGTTTGTTCTTTTAGCAGTCCATAGCTCTTTTAATATTCTTCTCCAACACCATAACTCAAATGCATCAATTCTTCTCCTGTCTTCCTTATTCATTGTCTGGCTTTCACAGGCACAAGATGCTGTTGAAAATACCATGGCTTGGGTCAGGTGCATTTTAGCCTTCAAACTGACATATTTGCTCTTGACCACTTTCAAGAGGTTATGTACAGCAGATTTACCTAATACAATACATTGTTTGATTTCTTGACTGTTGCTTCCATGAATGTTGCTAGTGAATACAAGAAGAATGAATTCTTTAACTTTGATCTTTTCTGCATTTATCATGATGTTATTTATTATTCCTGTGGTGAGGATTTGTGTTTTCTTTACACTGAGGTATAAACTATATCAAAAGGCTGTGGTCTTTGATTTTCATCAGCAAATATTTCAAGTCCTCTTCACTTTCATTAGAAAAGGTAGTATCATCTGCATAACACATATTATTAATGAGTCTTTCTCCAATCCTGATTCTACATTCTTTTTCATATAATCCAGCTTCTCGGATTACTTGCTCAGCATACAGACTGAATAAGTATGGTGAAAGAACACAACCTTGGTAAACACCTTTCCTAATTTTAAACCATTCACTCTTAGTTTCAAGAATATTTTATGATAAATAGTTCTATAAATGATTTATGATAAATGATTCTACCATTCCCTTTCCATTTCTTTAATTCAGTGTCCTCATCTGCCACCTATGGGCGATTAACATAATTTTGTGAGTTGTTGTGAAGTATCATCCAGTTGGTTTTGACTCATTAGGATCCTGTACAGAATTTCTGGGAGTCCTGGTGTAGCGCTGTGGGTTAATGCGCCAGACTGCAAAGCCATTTGAACTGATGGCTCAAGCTCACCAGCTGCTCCTTAGAAACCCTGTACAGGGTCACTATGGGTTGGAAGAGACTTGACAGCATTTAACAACAACATAGCGTTTCTGAAGCAGTTCTGGTAGAATAGTGGTTATGAGTCAGGGTGCTAACCTCAAGATCAGTAGTTCAAAACTACCATGGGAGAAAACGATGAGTCTTTCTGTTCCTGTTACGATTTACAGCCTTAGAAACCTGTACAGGGTCACTACGAGTCAGAACTGACTCTACAGCACATCACCACCACCCCCATAGGATTTTGGAGAGCAGCTGGTGGGTTTGAACTGGTGACCTTGTGGTTACTAGTCCAATGCCTATCTTACAGTGCCACATCAGGGCTCCTATGTTGAATATAAAGATTAAATATGTACATTTACATAAAAAGTATGTAATTTAAAAAATGAATGTCTGGCACATACTTGGTGTTCCTTAACTATTTGTTTCCTTCCTCCTCCTGTCTACAGTTCATTGGAAATATTTTCTACACTATTGAATAAAGGAATACAGAGAGGCATAACAATCATATATCCCTTTTACTTTGGACACTGAAATGTCATACTGGTCACAAGGTCCCTGTCTTAATTAGAACTCCAAACCCATAGCTGTCAAGTTGATTAGGACTCAAAGCAATGCTATAGGATAAAACAGAACTGTCCCCATAAGGTTTCCAAGGCTGTAATCTTTATAAAAGCAAACTGCCATATCTTTTCCCTGTGGAAAAGCTGGTGGCATTGAACTGCTGACTTTGAACTGAAGATTTTTTCATTAGCAGCTGAACATTTAACCACTGCGCTGTGAGAGTTTCTAATTAGGATTCAAATATCACTAGCAAGGAGCCAAAAATGATTTTTATTTTTGAACCATTGACAAGTTCTTGGTCATTAAATTTTAGGTTTTTACATAAATGAGAAGAGATGTATGCTGAACTCAAACCACAGGTGATGAAATACTTGAAAATAGGGATAGTGTTTCATAGTGGGAAGACCACAGACTTCAGTAACATTTACGATTGCGTTCCTAGGGAAGCATTGCTGCTTCTGTTGTTAAATGTCACCAATTTACTTCTAACTCATAGTGACCCTGTAAAGGGTTTCTGAGGCTGTAAATCTTCACAAGAGCAGAAGTATCATCTCTCTCCTCAGGAGTTCAAACAACTGCCCTGTGGTTAGCATTTCAGTGGTTATTCTAGGGAACCAATAGCACTCCTAGAGAAGCAGGTTGTTGTAAAGTGCTACCGAGTTGGTTCCGACTCATAGTTACCCTGTATAGAATTTCTGAGGAACAGCTGATAGGTTTGAACCACCGATCTTGAGGTCAGCAGTATAGTGCTTGCTTTTCCCATAGCAGCACACCAGTACTACATTGTTGTTGTGTGCTGTCGAATAATTTCAGTACTACACGGTTGGTGGAGTCCTGGTGTGGCGCTGTAGGTTAATGCTCCAGATTACAAAGTCGTTTGAACCACAAGGTCGGTGGTTCAAGCTCACCAGCTGCTCTTCGGAAACCCTATACAGGGTGGCTAAGGGTCGGAATCAAGTCGGTACTTAACAACAACAACGACACGGTTGGTTGGTGATGGTTGTGTGCCGTGGAGTCTGTTCCGACTCATTGTGACCCTGTACAGGGTTTCCGAGGCTGTAAATCTTTATCGGAGCAGAAAGCCTCATCTTTCTCCCTGAACCGCTGGTAGTTTCGAACTGCTGACCGTGAGATTAGCAGCCCGATTTGTAACCACTACGCTACCAGAGCTCCTGTCAGTACTACATACTGTCGTTGTTAAGTGCTGTTGAGTTGATTTCTACCCATAGCCACCCTGTATAGGGTTTCCAAGTAGCAGCTGGCGAGCTTGAACCACCAACCTTCCAGTTCAAAGGACTTTGCAGACTGATGTATTAGATCACAACGCTACACCTGTACTACCTGTTGTTGTTGTTGTTAAGTGCCATCGAGTCAGGTCCGACCCATAGCGACCCTGTACAGGGTTTCCGAAGGTGTAAATCTTTACAGGAGTAGAAAGCCTCATCTTTCTCCCGCGGAGCGGCTGGTAGTTTGGAACCGCCGACCTTAAGGTTTGCAGCCCGATTCGTAACCACTACGCTACCAAAGCTCCTTAAGCCTGTGTAAATTACATTGCTCTTAGATTCTGTTTCAGAGACTGGAGTCCCAGCTCATCCAGTACAAACCTGAATCTACAATCATTTGCAAGTTTCAGGGTTATTGTATTCAAAGTCTTCCTCACTAAATCCAGAAAATAAACTAGTATTTGTTAAGAGATTTTCCTAGAAATGACTAGGAAATTTCACTCCTAAGAAGCGCTATACGGGGTGGCTCTGAGTCAAAACCAAGATGCCCACACTTAAACAAAAATGATACACAATAAAAGGGAACACCTATCTAAAGAAACATACTTAATCATTGAATTTCTTTTAAGCTACTTATTTGTAGCATCCCCATGGCATAATTGTGATTGTAATCCATACTGTGATTGTCGGTTTTCCTATTTAGTCATTACAAAGAGCAGCTTGCTTTTTCAAAAATGAAAGATGAATTGATTACTGTCAGAACCATGGTGTTTTGTGCCCTAATCTGAGTACACTCCATAGCAATAAAGGGAGAGCAATGAAAGAGATCAACCTTAGTATCTTCCTTGGTGAATAAATAGTAAAATATACTGCTAGCAATAGATTGGCTCCAGTCAGTTACTTTCTGAAATTACTGTTGTTTTATGTTTTCCCTCAAATCAGCCTATAATTCAGTATCTTCAACTGTCTATCTGCACAATTCTGTGTAATTATTTACCTTCTTTTAATAATAGAACTGACGTCTATATATTGTAGAAGTTATATCTTTTAAAACCGAGTTAAAAATAGTTTAGGAATAAAAATACAAAGCATGAACAGTAACTAATTAGTCACATGGGGTAACTATGATTCAGAATTAACTCAACTCCATAGTACCTAACAACAGTAATTCTTGCATTTTAAAAGACCATTCCTAAAGATCTAATACTTTAATGTGTTAATGTTGACATTTGTGCTAACAGTGATAGATTGGAGGGGAGTCTATTTTAATTCAAAGTCCTTTCCTAGAATTCTCCAGTTAATACCAAATGAATAGATTCCTGTCTCTCTTTTTTTGCTATCTAATGCTGGCTTTCTTAAAAGCAGTATAGTGATTATTGGCGCTAGATATTTTCCTAACGACAGCAAATAAACTATCTACTGTACACAACAATTTCTCACTTTAGTCTGTTTCTCACCATCAGTCCTCTTATTTTTTCAAATAAGAAAAAGGTAGCCCAGATATGATAAGATCTTGTTTGATCTTAGGCTGCTAGTTACTAACAGAGTCAGGTATAAATTACAGGACTTAATCCTGACTTCCTTTTCTGAAATTCCTCGAATTAAGATGAAATCCTCATTGGAGGTTTTCTAGGATAATATAGAACTGTTTCCTTATGTCCAATGAGCATTATACACTTATTTTGAAAACCACTTTTAAGAAAATTATAGGCCATGCATTATACGAATGTGTTTATATCACATCTCTTTCTAATCAGAGTGGTTTCATCAACTATGAATGGTTTCTTGGAGACAAGATAAATGCTAAGTTAGAGTAGCCTGTCACCATAAGATGAATTGCACCCAATTATCAGCAATGTCCTGCCCCTAGCAAAGTGTAAACTAGAGTACAGAGGGAAGTTCTTCAGTGTCAGAGTTGTTTTTGTGATCCAAAGTCAAAGCTAATTTCATTCAAATAATATGCAATTTAAGTAAATTCATCAATTCCTGTCACTATGCCTCCAAAACTTGGGGGAAAGTAGCTAGATTTAGGATTCGATTGTATTCCAGATCTATCACAACTCCTTGCCAAGAGTCAGCACTTCAAAAAATGTTTACTCTAGTAACTCAGTCATTGTTTCACCAGAAAGAACACAAAAGTGATGAAAAGGAAGACTTAAAACAGTGATGTAAGGAACACAAAAGCTGAGATAAAGTTGCACCACCCCCTCTTCTGTAGTGGGACTTTATATGTTGTTGTTATTATGTGCTTTGGAGTCGGTTCCGACTCATAGCGACCCTATACAGGGTTTCTGAGGCTGTAAATCTTTTACGGGAGCAGAACGCCTCATCTTTCTCCCGCGGAATAGCTGGTAGTTTCGAACTGCTGACTTTGAGATTAGCAACTCGATTCCTAACTATTACACTACCAGAGCTCCTTATATGTAGTAGTTGATGAGAACTTGACAAGCTAAATGGGGAACAACATTGCTTAATATCTGATCTAGATCATACTGTAGTTTATCCCATAAACTCCCAATTGGCATAAGTGTTTTGGGTGGAAAGCTTTATATTTATATTTTCAATACCTAGAAATGAAGAGGTATTTAAAATACTTAAATCAATATAAAGACAAGAAAAAAAAGGAAACAATAGAATTTTCCCTAATAAAATAGACTGGCGGGCAGGCTTGCAATGTGTATCCTTTGGGTGGCTGATGATGCATGAAGGGGATTGTAACCATGGCAATGGAAAGATATACGATAGGATGAATGTAAAGCTAATGTTCTCCCATGTAAACTATCACATAGTTCACAATAAACTTTTTTTTTTTTTAAGTGAAATAAAAGAATGATATTATGAATTGAATTGTATCTCCTGAAAGTATGTGTTGGAATCCTAACCCTTGTACTTGTGGATGTGTCTTCTTTAGCTTTTATTTATTATGTGAATTATAATTAAGTAGGGTATGCTTTAAATTGAATCATTTCTGAATTATAAATAGAGGAGACTAGACACAGAGACAAGCACACACAGGGGAAAACAGACATCATATCAGGATTATCCACAATCCATGGGACAAAGGAATGTCTATGACTACCTGCAAGGAGAGAATTGACACAGTTGATATACTGATTTGAACTTTTAGCCCCCAAAATGTAATAAAATTAATTTCTCTTCTTTAAAGCCACTCACAGAGACATTCGTGTTTCAGCAACACTAGGAAACTAAACTAGAATTTGATACCAAGGAGTGGGGTGATGCTCTAACAAATTTATAAAATGCAAAATCCAGAAATGGTAAGTTGGGTAATGGATAGAAATAGAGGGAGTTTTGATGTGATTAATAGTAAGGCTCAAGATTGTGTTAAAGAGACTATGAACATAAAGGGTGATTTTGATGTGTGGTATAAAGAATTGAGAGGAAAGCTCATTTTTTCCCACGCTCTGGTGAAGATTTTTATCAAGAAAAGAATGTTGCCATTAATGTTGATGTTAAATATATTTCTGTTGAAGCCTTAAAAGGAAATGATAAATGTATTATTGAACACTGGATGAAAGATGGTCTTTGTTATAAAGTGGCAAGAAATTGACTGATTTATGTTTGAATTTTGGTGTAGATTTTGTAAATCATTAATTTGTATATTTGACTGAGTAACTTTCTAAGCAAAATGGTCAGGGTGCTGAATTGTTTTTATTTCTGTAAGTGCTAAAATATTAAAATATAGGAAGAAAGAAAAAAATTAGAAATCAAGTGATAGATAAAAAGAAACAACTTAAAGATTTGAAAAGGTTTTTTTTGCAAAAATTAAGAAAGCTTGTTCTGGAGAAGACATAAAGAGTATGGCCGAACAATTTATTCTTAAAGAGATTGCTGTTGTTGTTAGGTGTCATCCAATCAGTTGTACTTCATCACGATCTTATGTACAGCAGAACAAAACACAGATCCTACACCTTGCCTGGTCCTGGCTCCGTCTCACAATTCCTACTCTGTTTGAGATCATTTTTGTAGTCACTGTGTCAATCCATATGCTTAAAAGTCTTCCTTTTTTCACTGACCTCCAACTTTACCAAGCATGATACCATTCTCCTGAGGCTGGTTCCCTCTTGATAACATGTCCAAAGTATGTGAGACAGTCTTGCTGTCCTCACATTTGGAGCACCTGACTGTACTTCTTCCAAGACAGATTTGTTCATTATTATGACAGCTCATGGTATACTAAATATTGTTCACCAACACCATAATTCAAGAGTATAAATTCTTCAGTCTTCCTTTTTCATTGTCTAACTTTCGCATGCATATGATGCAATTGAAAATATACTGACTTGGGTAAGGTTCACCTTAATCTTTAAGGTGACATTTTTCTCCTTAACATTTTAAAGAGGTCCTTTGATTTCTTGACTGTTGTCTCCTTGAGTGTTGACTGTGAATCTAAGAAAAATGAAATTTTAGGTAACTTCAATTTTTTGTTTTTATCATGATGTTTTCTATTGGTCCAGTTGTGATAACTTTTGTCTTCTCGGTGTTGAGGTGTAATTCAAATTGAAGGCTGTATTCTTTCACCTTCATAAAATAAATATTTTATCATCAACAAGTGCTTCAAGTTCTCTTTGATTTCAGCAAGTAAAGTAGTGTCATCTACATTTAACATGTTGTCTCCTCCAGTTTTCATATGGTCCAGGTTTTCTTCATATAATCTGGATTTTTGAAATATTTGTTCAGCATACAGGTAGGATAAATATACTGAAAGGATGCAGTCCTGATGCACACCTTCCCTGATTTTAAAACATGTAGTATTCCCTTGTTTTGTTCTAATGGCTGCCTCTTGATCGATGTACAG
The DNA here is from genome assembly GCF_000296735.1 of Chrysochloris asiatica. Lineage (NCBI taxonomy): Eukaryota > Metazoa > Chordata > Mammalia > Afrosoricida > Chrysochloridae > Chrysochloris > Chrysochloris asiatica. The sequence goes on from NW_006408556.1 coordinate 21,626,145, forward strand.
GTTCCACAGGAGCACAATTAAGTATTCTGGAATTCCCCTGCTTTGCAACGCTATTCATAATTTGCCCTGATCCACATAGTTGAATATCTTTACATAGCCAATAAAGCATAGGTAAATATCTTTCTGGTATTCTCTGCCTTCAGCCAAGGTTCATCCTTCATGGGGACATCTAGTAAATTCTCTTTATTCCACATCCTCTTCTGAAATCACTTGAATTTCTGGCAGTTCCCTGTTAATGTACTGCTGCAACCATTTTTAAATTATCTTCAGCAAAATTTTTCTTCCGTGTGGTATTAATGATATTTTTCTATAATTTCTTCCTTCTGTTGGATTTTATTTTATTTGAAATGGCACAAATGTGTTTTTCTTCCAATCCATAAGTCTGGTAGTTCTCTTCCAAATCTCTTTATGTAGATGAGTGAGCATCTCCAACACTACATCCATATGTTGAAACATTTCAATTTGTTTTACATCTATTCCTGAAACTTTCCTTTTTTTCCCCAATACAGTTTAGACTACTTCATGCTTTAATACCATAGGCTTTTTATCATATGTAACCTCCTTTAATGATTAAATTTTAAATAATTATTTTCAGTACAGTGACTCTGTATATTCCTTCCATCTTCTTTCAATGTTGCCTACATCTTTGAATATCTTCCCCACAGAATCCTTCAATATTGAAACATGAGGTTTTAGTTTTTTTTTTTTTTCACTTCTTTCAACTTGAGACATACTGATTATGTTCTTTCCTTTGGGTTCTCTAACTCCAGGTCATTGCACATTTCATTATAGTACTTGAAATACCCTTTGTAATCTGTTCAGTTCTTTTGTTTCATCTTTCTTCCTTTGCTTTAGCTATTCTATGTTCCACAGCAAGTTTTAGAGTCTCTTTTGGCATACACTTTTATCTTTTCTTTCTTTCCTGCCTTTTTAGTAACTTTTTGCTTCCTTTACATATAATGTCTTTGTTGGTGGTGTCAACCCACAACTCATAAGCTCTTAGACAATTAGTATTTGTCAATTCTGTTCTTGTGATGGTCTCTAAATTCAGGTGTGATTTGCTGTAGGTTATAGTTTGGCTATGCAAAGGCTTTCAAGTGTGTGGATCATGACAAGCTATGGACAACATTGAGGAGTATGAGTATTCTAGAACACTTAATTGTGCTTATGAGGAATCTATACCTGGACCAAGAGGCAGTTGTTCAAACAGAACATGGGAACAATGAATGGTTTAAAATTAAGAAAGGTGTGCGACAAGGTTGTATTCTTTCACCATACTTATTCAACCTGTATGCTGTGCAAATGATCCAAGAAGCTGGGTTCTATGAAGAAAAATGTGGCATCAGGATTGGAGAACGACTCGTTAACAACCTGCAATATGCAGATGATACAACCTTGCTTGCTGAAATTGAAGAGGACTTTAAACATTTACTGATGAAGATCAAAGAGCACAGCCTTTGGTATGGATTACATCTCAATGTAAAGAAAACAGAAATCCTTATCACTGGACCAATAAACAACATTCTTATCAACAGAGAAAAGATAGAAGTTGTCAAGGACTTCATTCTTCTTGGATCAACTTCAACACTCACGGAAAAAGCAGTCAAGAAATCAAAGGACATATTGCATTAGGCAAATCTGCTGCACAAGACCTTTTTAAAGTGTTGAAGAGCACTTGAGTCAGGACTAAGATGTGCCTGACTCAAGCCATGGTATTTTCAATAACCTCATATGCATGTGAAAGCTGGACAGTGAATAAGGAAGACTGTAGAAGAGTTGATGCTTTTGAGTTATGGTGTTGGAGGAGACTATTGAAAGTGCCATGTACTGCCAAAAGAACCAATAGATCCGTTTTTGGAAGAAGTGCAGCCAGAGTGCTCCTTGGAGGGCAAGATGGCCAAACTTCCCCTATCATTCTTTGGACATATTGCCAGGAGGGACCAGTCACTGGAGAAGGATATCATGTTTTGTAAGATGGAGAGTCAGAGAAAAAGAGCAAGACCCCCAATGAGATGGATTGACCAAGTGGCAGCATCGATGGGCTCAAGTGTGGTAACAGTAGTGAGGTTGGTCCAGGATGGGGCGGTGTTTTGTTCTGCTGTGTATAAGGTCGCTGGGGGTAGGTACTGACTCGATGGCACTTAACAACAACATACTTTGGCTCGCATACATTTGTTTTAATTTTCTCCAACATTAAGTTGAACTTGTATATGAGCAATTAATGAACTGTTCCACAGTTGGCCCAGGTCTTATTCTGATTGATGATGTAGATTTAATTCCTCATGTATTTGACTTGGCAAGATCCAAGTGTATACTCACTAATTATGTTGTTGAAAAGAGGTATTTGCAATGAATAAGTGATTAGTCTTATAAAATTTTATCATGCAATCTTCAGTATCATTTCTATTACCAAGGCCATATTTCCTAGCTACCAATTCATCCTCTTGGTTTTCAACTTTCACATTCCTTTTGCCAGTAATTATCAATGCACCTTGAATGCATGTTTGATCAAATTCAGACTAAAGCAGTCATTAAAAGTCTTCAATTTCTTTATCACCAGCTTTGATGACTTACTTATTTTTATTGTTAAGTGCTGCCTAGTTGGTTTCCACCCTTAGGGACCCTATATAGGGTTTCCAAGGAGTGATGGTGAACTTGAACCACCGACATGTTCAACTGACATTGCAATCTAGCACATTAACCTATAGTACCACATCAGGACTCCGTGTTCCTTATAGGTGTATGGATATTATCTTTTTTTTTTTCTTTTTTATGATTAATGTGATGCCATGTCTCTTCAATGTGCCATTCCCAACATAGCAAAGCATGCAAGTATTTGATTCAATATGACCAATACAAGTCTATTTCAGCTTATTAATATTTAGTTCATTGTTCTTTATGCATTTCATTTAATTTTCAATGACTTCTAATTTTCCTATGCATGTGTGAAAAGAGTGTCTGACCTCTTCACTAGGGGGAAGGAGAATCAAGGATGTTTCCTATGAGGTAGACATCTAACATACCTACATGCCTCCTTTCTTGAAAGTTTCTATAAATTCAAACATCAAACTTTCCTTCTATGGTACATCCTACTTCTCTCCTGGATTTAATAATTCATTGCAATGGTTACACAAAGCTCACAGACTATATTCACAGAAATAGGGTTTATTAGGGAAGAAGCTCTGGTAGCATAGTGGTCACGAATCGGGCTGCTAACCTCAGAGTCAACAGTTCGAAACTACCAGCTATCCCACGGGAGAAAGATGAGGGTTTCTGCTTCCATAAAGATTTACAGCCTTTGAAACCCTGTACAGGGTTGCTATGGTTCGGAACCGACTTCACAGCGAATAACAACAACAACAGGGAAGTAAGAGGATCAAGAATAGTCAGGATACATTTCTTCAATCAGGACAGCCTCTTCTCAGACACACTCCAAACAGAACTCTCTGTGGCCCCTGAGCCGTCAGCCCACTGGATTTCTTAGGCCAGCCAGGGCTCTGCACTGCTTGAGTAGTGTGAAAAAACTCTTTTAGCTCTGTCAATAAGTGCCCATCAGCATCCCTTCTGCCAGAAAAGCTTATCCCAAAGGTTCTCAGCTCTCTAGCTTCATGGGCTGGCAAGCCTAGCTTTATCAGTAAATGCCCAGAGGCACTCAATCCCACCAGAAGATACTCAACTCCATCACTCTGTGGGTAGTTGAGTCTATGTCTGTCAAGTATCCAGAGGAACCTCAGTTTACCAGTGAGTCTCCTGTTCAAAGGCACTCAGACTTCTCACTCCATGGTCCAGGAAGCTCATTGTTCTTTCTACTGCCAATTTCCTGGTTTTCCATATTTGCTGCAACCATTTCTCTGCTGCACTTGCTGCTGACTCTTGCTGTGTTTGACTACAACTCTCTTTCTGTCTCTTGAGCCTAGGAGGCTCTCAGTGCAAGGACTTGCATCTGGATGCATTCCATTCCTGGTGCTTCTTTTTTGATGATTGTGAGGTGACCCTCATGTGGATCACAGTTTGCTCAGTTTAGCCTATCAGAATGGCAAAACTGACCAATCCCCTTGTTAGGGTCCCATACACCTGATTTACATGCTCTGACGGCACTTAACAACAACAACAACA
>NW_006408556.1:21630630-21637930 GCF_000296735.1 Chrysochloris asiatica
AACAACAACCCCAACAAAGGTTTCTTGTACACTGTATGCATTATTATCAAGCTATCAAATCCCTTTAGTGGGCTACAAGCACTTTATTTGCACTTGATTTTTGTTAAAATTAGTTATGTTGCCAGATGCTGTCAAGTTAGTTCCAACTCATAGCAACCCTGAATAGAGTTTCTGAAGCTGAAACTATTTGTTGTTGTTGTTAAGTGCCATTGAGTTAGTTCCAACTGATAGCTACCCTATATAGGCTTTCTGAAGAGCAACTGGTGCGTTTGAGCTGCAGACTTTGCAGTTCAAACTAACCTTGCGGTCCAGCGCATGATCCTACAGTACCACGAGCAGCTGGTGGTGGTTTGAACTGCTGACTCTGTTGTTAATAGTCCAGTGCTATTCCTAGTAATTTGTGTCTGTCTCTTGTTTTTTGTCAGTGTTCCTAGAGGTTTGCCAATTCTACTGATCTTTTAAGAGAAACAGTTTTTTATTTTGTTGAGTTTCTCTATTGATTATATTTCATTGTTGTCTGCTCTTATTATTTCCTTCCTTCTACTCGGTTTGAGATTATTTTGTTCTGCTTTTTATAGGTTTTTAAAATGGGAGGTTCTATTATTGATATAAGGCTTTTCTTTCTTTCTAATATATGCATTTAATGCTTTCGATTTCTTTTAGACTGCTGTAGAATTTTAACACAAATTTCGATATATGGCATTTTCATATTCATTTAATTTAATTTTTTGATTTTTGTTTTTGTACTATTTTAAGATTTATTCCTAGACTTAAGAATTATTTCAAAATGTCTTTTTTTTTTTTTAAATTTTAAACATTTTTAGATATTCTTGTAATTCTTCTTTTATAGATTAATAGTTAATTCTACCATGGTCAAAAAAACACACTCAATTATTTTCAATTTGTTCAGTTAATTTAATGTACCAGAACATAGTTTATCTTATTATATATGTTCCAAGGTCACTTGAAAAGAATGTATATACTGTGTCTTCTGGGTGAAATACTCTATAAATGCATCTTCCACTTTTACACCAAACTTCCACTTTACCAAGTAGGATATCCTTCTCCATAGACTGGTGCCTCCTGATAACATGTCTGAAGTATGAGAGATGAAGTCTCACGGTCCTGGCTTCCAAGCACCAGTCTGACTATACTTCTTCCAAACAGATTTATTTGTTCTTCTTGCAGTCCATGGTACTTTTAATATTCTCCAGCACCATAACTCAAATGCATCAATTCTTCTGTGGTCTTTTTATTCTCTCTCATTGCTGATTTTCTGTTTTGTTTTGTTTTTCTTTTGTATGTATTGCAGAGAGAGGAGTATTGAAACCAGCCACTATAACTGTGGATTCTTCCTTTAGTTTTGACAAGTTTTGCTTCATATATTTTGGAATTTTTTTTGATGCATACACATTCAGGATTAATGTGCCTTCATGGTGAATTTATTCCTTTATCATCATATAGTATCTCTGGCTCCAGTAATGTTTCTACTCCTTATATTTATGAAATGGTATTTATTTGCTCCAAAGACATTCATTTATATCAAGTGAACTTGTGACTTTTATTTTATACTATCTGTTACTACTATCATTTATTTTGTGATTCAAATTGTGCTAGTTTATTGATCCTTCCCTTCACCTTAAGGGACATTTTCCTGCTTGTCTGTATGTCTGCTATTGTTTGTGTTTTTGCTTTTTAATTTGATATTGTGTTTGGTATATTACAGGGTCTTTGAATTATGTCATTTTCCTGTAAAGAGAATTGCTTTATTGGATCAACTATCAACACTCATGGAAGCAGCAGTCAAGAAATCAAATGACATATTGCATTAGGAAAATCTGCTGCACACGACCTTTTTTAAAGTGTTGAAGAGCAAAGATGTCAGCTTGAGGACTAAGGATGGAGCCTGATCCAACCCATGGTATTTTCAATAACCTCATATGCATGTGAAAACTGGACAGGGAATAAGGAAGACCATAGAAGAATTGATGCTTTTGAGTTATGGTGTTAGGGAAAAATATTGAAAGTGCCATGGACTGCCAAAAGAAACAACAGATCTGTGTTGGAAGTAGTGCAGCCAAATTGCTCCTTGGAGGCCAGGATGGCCAAGCGATGTCTCTCATACTTCAGACAAATTGTCAGGGGGGACCAGTTGCTGGAGAAGGATATCGTGTTTGGTAAGATGGAGGGTCAGAGAAAAAGAGGAAGAACCCCAGCAAGATGGATTGGCAAAGAGGCAGCATCAATGGGCTCAAGCGTGGCAACAATTGTGAGGTTGACCCAGGACCGGGCAGTGTTTCATTCTGTTGTGTATAGGGTTGCTATGAGGTGGTACCGACTCAATGGCACCTAACCACCACAACAACAAACTGTTCACATAGCTAGATACAACTTCAAACTCTGCTTACATTTCTCCACATTTATTTCAACAATTAATCTGTTAACTTCTGTTGGTTTCTTCTGTAATAAATATTCTTACAAGATTGACAAAAAGTAGTTGCTGTGACTGCTTGTTGATGTTGTTAGGTGCCATCGAGTCAATTCTGATTCACACTGAATGACACACTGCCTGGCCTGTGCCATCTCCACAATCATTGCTACACTTGAGCTCATTAACTGCCGTCGGTGCCAATTCATATTCTTGGGGGTCTTCCTCTCTTTTGTTGACCCTCCACTTTACCAAGCACTATGTCCTTCATCAGGAACTGGTAAATCCTGATATTATGTTCAAAGTGTAAGAGGTGAAATTTCACCATCCTGGTTTCAAAGGAGCATTCTGACTGTACTTTTTCAACATAGATTTGTTTGTTCTTCTGGTGGGCCATGGTACTTTTAATATTAGTCTCCAATACCATAACTCAATAAATTGTTTATTCTGTGGTCTTCAGTGTTTATTGTCCAACTTTCACATGCATACGAGGCAATTGAAAATACAATGACTTGAGTCAGGTGCACCTTATCTCTCACACTAACATATTTGCTATTGAACATGTTAAAGAAATCTTGTACAGCAGATTTGCCTAATGCGATATGTCATTTTTTATATCTTGACTGCTGCTTCCAGGAGTGTTGATAGTGAATCCAAGCAAAATGAAGTCTTTGACAACCTCAATCTTTTCTCCATTTATTATTTATTTGTCCAGTGGTGAGGATTTTTGTTTTCTTTACATTAAGGTAAATCCATATTGAAGGTCATGGACATCTTTGATATTCATCAGTTAAATATTTAAGTCCTCTTCACTTTCAACATGCAAGGTTGTGTCATCTGCATATGTTGTTGTTGTTGTTAATTTCCACGGAGTCAGTACCGACTCATAACCACCTTATGCACAGCAGAACGAAATACTGCCCAATTCTGGGCCAGCCTCACTACTGTTGCCACGCTTGAGTTCATCGATGCTGCCACTTGGCCAATCCATCTTGCTGGGGGTCTTCTTCTTTTTCTCTGATCCTCCACCTTACCAAACATGATATCCTTCTCCAGCAACTGGTCATCTGCATATATATTGTTGTTGTTAAGTACCTTGGAGTCGGCTTGGATTCATAGTGACCCTGCACAGGGTTTCCGAGGCTATAAATCTTTACGGGAGCAGAACACCTCATCTTTCTTCTGGAACCTCTAGTAGTTTCAAACTGCTGACCTTGAAGTTAGCAGCCCAATTCATAACCACTATGCTACCAGAACTACTTGTCTTATGCCCGTCACAGGTACACCTCTACAATATGGATCTCTATGCAATCTGTCCTACATCTATCAAAAAACAGGAGACCTGATGGGGATTAATAGCCCTGGGGATTAATGTGCTAGATCGATTTGAATGACAAGATCAGTGGTTCAAACTCACCAGTCACTCTTCGTAAACTCTATACAGGGTCGCTATGAGTTAGAACTGACTCGACAGTGCTTAATAGCAACAAATCAAAACACAAACTAAATCCACTACTGTTTAGTCAGTTCAAGCTCCTAGTCACCCTACAAGACAGAGTAGAACTGCCCCATCAGGTTTCCAAGGCTGTAAGGATGTAGACTGTCACATCGTTCTCCTATGAAGCAGCTGGTAGGTTTGAACCACCAATCTTACAGTTAGCAACTAAGCACTTAACTACTGCACCAAAAGGGCTCCATCATTAGCTACATCACTCATATAATATAACAAGGATTTGATGGTATAAACAGCCTTTCACCTTAAAATTACTTTCTATACACTAGAGTGTTAATTAATGCCAGCTGCAATACATCATACTGTGAGCCTACTGGTGAACTTGAACTTGACCTAGGTGCTGTAGAAATCCGGCATGACTAACAGAACCAACACTCATATCTCCATTAGCAAAACTCACACAGACTTTTACTTAAGTATCTGCAGATCTGTAAACCATCTGCATATAGAAGGTTGTTAATTAATCTTCCTCCGATCTTGATATCATGTTTTTCTTCATGTAATAAATTTCTCAGATTATTTGCTCAACATACAGATTACGTAAGTATGAGGAAAGAATACAACCCTTGAACAAACCCTTCCTGATTTTAAATCACTTATTGTGTTCTTGTTCTATTCAAACCACTGCCTCTTTGTCTATGTCCAGCCTACACATAAGCACAGTTAATTGTTCTGGAATATCCATTCTCCACAATGTTATCCATAGTTTGTCATGATTCACACAGTCAAAATCCTTTGCATAGTTAATAAAGCACAGGTAAACATTTTTTCTGGTATTCTCTTCTTTCAGTCAAGATCCATCTGATGTCAGCAATGGTACCCCTCAGTCTTTGTATGACTCTCACTTAAACCTGTGGCAATTCCTGTAAATGTATTGTTGTACTCAGTTTTAAATTATCTTTCACAAAATTTTACTAGCAGATGATATTAATGATGCTGTCTGATGATTTCCTCATTAGGTTGGGTCAACTCTCATTGGAATGGGAACAAATAAGGATCTCTTCCAATCAGTTGGCCAGAGATAATCTTCCAAATTTCTTGATATAGACTAGTGAGTATCTCCAATGCAGCATCAGTTGCTGAAAGATTTCAATTTGTATTCTATCAAATCCTGGAAACTTGTTCTTTGCCAATGCTTCCAGTGTACCTTGAACTCCTTCCTTTAATACCATTGGCTCTTGCTCATATGTTACCTCTTAAAATGGTTGAGCATCGACCATTTCTTTTTGTTAAATGATTCTGTGTATTCCTTCCATCATCTTTTGATGCTTTCTGCATCATTCAGTATATTGTCCATAGAATCCTTCAATAAAGCAAGTTGAGGCTTGAATTTTTCTTCAGTTCTTTTAGTTCAAGAAGTGCTGAGCATGTTCTTCTTCCCTTTTGGTTTTCTAAAACCAGGTCTTTGCACATTTCATAATAATAATTGACTTTGTCTTTTTGAACTGCCCTTTGAAATTTTTTGATCATCTCTTTTACCTCATCATTTCTTCTGTTTGTTTTCACATTTATACTACTCATGCACAACAAATACCTCATGGGATTTGTTTTCTTAGTTTGGAAATTTAGGGTTATGGTTTCATAGAACATCTAGTTAATTGACCTAATAATAGTGCTCTATTCTACCTCTTAGTTCCTTACATCATGCCTGATTTCTTAAAATCTTGTCAGAGTCCATCCAATCTACATCAATTAACCTCTTAAAAAGATGAAGTAGAAGAGTCAGAAATAGAAGAAACAAAATATGGGTATCTAATTGTCTTCATAAATAATAACCTTCTTTCCCGTAAGACAAGAAGAACTGAATGGTACCTTGTTATCATTACCTAATGTTCACTTCTTCCTCAAAGATAATAGTTGTTGATTTTTTTTTTTAACTTCATATTGCAGATTTAGTGAAGGTTTACAGAGAGCATCATTATGTTTCACCATGGATAATTCATACACATCCTATTTTATCCCATTGATTGCAATCCTCCCAATGTAACATCACTCATCCACTTCCTCCCTCTGTTTCCTGTTTCTATTTCTCTTTCTTTAATAACCTTTCCTGACCTTTTGGTATCAAATGGTTGATTATTCTAAGGTGGGCATGTGTTTATGTCCTCAGTCTGTGTTCTAAATCAGATTATTTGTCTTTTTGTTAAAGTGTTAGGTCTTCAATAATTTTTACAGATTAGTTTTGTCTGATATGTCAAAAAAATTTAACCAATTTGTGGGTTCTCTTTTTACTCCTTTGGTGAAATCTTTAGATATATACATGTGTCTATTTTTTAAGAGGTCCCATCTTGAAATTTTTAATCAATTATTATACAGAAGAATTGTGATCACTTTGAAGAATAGAATTTCTAAGTTTCATGGAATCTAGCTCTTTGGAGGCATTTAGGCTATATGAACCCCCACAAATTATTGCCCTGAGATAATATTTAAATCTTAACGTATAAATATTCCTTAGAGTCTTCTTTAAAAAAAAAATTGGTTAGTTAAAAATTTCTTACTCAAACATTTTGCTCCCTGAAGACTTATCCATATAAGTTCAAACTGACAACAGAATGTAAAAGCTTAGATAAGAAACTTAGGGGGCAGTGAGTTAATGGTAGAAGCATAATTTGAAAATGAACAGTGAGAATAGTTGCACACCATGATTAATATAATGTCAATGTCAATGAATATAAGTCAATGTCATTGAATTGCACATTTATTAATGATTGATTGGTGTATATTTTACTGTGTGTATCTTTAACAATAAAAGATTTATTACTTTTAAAAAGAAATGAACAAATTTTGATGATAATACTATGTAATTCCCTATTTTCTGGGATTTTCCCCCACCTGATTTCTTGTTACTTTAGTGGCTCTCAACTATTTCCTTATTCCTCAAGTCATCAGTGAAGACAGTCTAGGGGAACATCTTCAGCTGATAAAACAGCTAAATGAAAAGCCTCCCATCAGTTCTCACTCCTGATGACCCTATAAGACAGAACAGATCTGCTCCCATATAATTTTCAAGACTGTGAATCTTTACAGAAACAGACTGCTGCATATTTCTCCAATGGAGTCATTGGTGGTTTCAAACCAACAACCTTTTGGTTAGTAGCTGAATACTTAACCACTGCCAGGCTTCTGAAAATACAACTCTTACTTAACTATTGTTGTTGTTATGTGCCGTGGAGTCGGTTCCGACTCATAGTGACCCTGTACAGGGTTTCCCAGGCTGTAAATCTTTATGGGAGCAGAAAGTCTTATCTTTCTCCCATGGAACAGCTGGTAGTTTCAAACTGATGACCTTGCAGTTCGCAGCCCTATCCATAACCACTACACTACCAGAGCTCCTTACTTAACTATTATTATATATATAT
>NW_006408556.1:21646104-21647604 GCF_000296735.1 Chrysochloris asiatica
TGTAGATGAATTGATGCATTTCAGATATGGTGTGGGAGAAGAATATTATAAGTACCGTGGACTGCAAGAAGGACAAACAAATTGATGTTGGTTGAAGTCAACAGTCAGAATGTTTCTTAGAAGCCAGGATGATGAGACTTTGGCTCTCATACTTTGGCCTGTTATTAGAGGGGACCAGATCCAGGAGAAGGACATCATGCTTGGTAAAAGCAGTGGGTCAGCAAAAACAGGAAGACCCCCAACAAGATGGATTGGCACAGCGTCAACAACAGTCTTGAGCGTAGCAAAAATTGTGATGATGGCACTAGACCAGGCAGTGTGCATGGAATTGCTATGAGTCAGGACCAATTTGACAGCACCAGTCCTGGTGTGGTGTTGTGGGTTAATGCATCAGACTGCAAAGCCATTTGAACTGCAAGGTTGGCAGTTCAAGCTCACCAGCTGCTCCTCGGAAACCCTATCCAGGGTTGCTATGGGTTGGAACCAATTCGATGGCACTTAACAACAACAACAATGAACAGAATATAAGGAGAACAGAATATAACAGTAGAAGGCATTCTGGTAGCATAGTGGTTACGAATCAGGCTGCGAACTGCAAGGTCAGCAGCTCAAAACTACCAACTGCTCCACAGGAGAGAGATGAGGTTTTCTGCTCCTATAAAGATTTACAGCCTTGAAAACCCTGTTCAGGATCACTATGGGTCGGAATTGACTCAACAGCACTTAACAACAACAACAACAAGAATAGAATATACAGTATTACTAGTAGTATAGGAGCTCAGGCAAGAAACATTAGGATCTTACGTCTAGTATGTTTGTATGCATATGTATAATATTAGAGCAACTAAACACTAAGGATGACAAATATGGCATAAAGATTTAGCATGAGAAGGACTGAAGCAGCCACAGGAAATTTGCATTCAGAATCAACTATTTAATATATAATTATTTATTTATTTTGTTGAGACTACACACAGCAGAACAAACACCAATTCAATAATTTCTACATGCACAATTTAGTGACTTTGATTACATTCTTCAAATCGTGCAATCATTCTCACCTTCTGTCTCATTTATCTAGTGGTGCTGTAACAGAAATGCTACCAGTAGATGACTTTTATAAACCAGAATTTATTTTCTCATAGTTTTGAGGGCTAGCAGCTCTAAATCACAGAGCCAGCTCTATGGGAAAGTTTTCTCTCTCTTGACTCTGAAGAAATGTCCTTGTCGCTTCAGCTTCTACTTCCTGGTTCCTTAGAAATCTCTGTATCTTGGTATCAACTTTCCCTGGGTTAGAAGGTTCTGGGAACAGGGACCTTGTGTCCAAATGACCCACTCCAGTAGTGGCTCTTCTTTGTTACTGGTAGTCGGGTCTCTTCTCTCTGTTTACTCCTGTCCCCTTTTTCCTTCTTATAAGATGATAAAGGTGTAACTTAAGTCCCCTCCTTACTGAAGTCACTACCCTTACTCTATCACACCTCCTTGTAAATCTGTGACTCA
>NW_006408556.1:21648081-21649576 GCF_000296735.1 Chrysochloris asiatica
TTTTTTAATGAGTTGTACATTTTACAGTTTCTATGCATTTTTGTTCTTTCTCTGATGTGTTAAAATCATTGTTACTTAATAACTCTGCACTTCCTAATCCTTATCCAAGTGTGGCTTGTTAAAAGTTTAGGGACTTGGATCCTACCTCCAGTACTCTGAATCAGATCTCTGCAGGTAGGTGGCAGACCTCTGCATGCTTAGGGGTTTCTCAAATGAGTTGCATACAAGTGCCTATTAGTGGAAGAGAACTGCTGAATTAAGGAGATTCGGAGTATATCTGAAACACAGTATGAGCAAAAAGTGCAAATAAATAATTATAAATCCCTGCCTCAAGTTCTGAGACCTTTGGAATTGACAGCTATTAGAAAAACAAAACAAAACAAAACAAAAACAAAAAACAAGCTCAATATCCCACTGGCACGGGGGTTCTATTTTCCAGTTGTCATTTTGACAGGAGCTGTTCAAAATCTGGCAGGAACTCTGTCTTGACATCTGGACGTTACTCTCAATGGTCTCCAGCTGTGTTTTCAAATTAAAACTTCACTTTGGTAAGCTATTGTGAACAACTACCATGCTCCTTAGCATTTTTATGAGTCGTGAAATTATTTTAGCCATAGAATTAGTTCTCCTGCTATGAACTTAACTATTAAATTTAGTGCAATCATAGGAGAAAGACTTTTGTTGAGTATTAGGAAAAAGTAATTCACACCTTGCTGAGAGTAAAATGTCTGACTAGTATAAAATTAGAGAGCAATTCTTCAAAAAGGATGATTGCCCACTAATAAAATATAGTTTATGCAATTTCTATTATGGTATCAGACTACAAAATACTTTCAGAGACTTACAACTTTCAAAAACTTGTATAGTTCTTTTAATTACACAAGTTTATAATAACATTTTTACCTTTTTCTAAGGGTTGTTCTTCAGGAACATCATGAGCCGTATGTTTGAGTATTCATAAGATATTCTAGATCATCGTATCTGAATTTTATTTCCAGTACTCTGACACTCCAACATGGGAGAACAGTAGAGAAATTTTAAACACCAGTGGCATTAAGGGAGTAGAGGAGCTACGAAGCAAGAGATGACAGAATTTTGTTTCCTATGGATTGCCTCACAGTTGAGAAGTATAATCACATCCTAATTTTAGAGCTTAATATATGAAATTGTAATTTAGTGAATTTGTTAGTGCTTCTTTATCTTTAATTTATTAAATACGTAAAAAACCTGAGGCCCTAAGAAGGATTAAATAGAAATATTTATCAAATCAGAAATGTCAGCTGCAAGTCATGGAGTATTTAATTAAGAGTTTAAAAATCTGTGAGGTGGCTCTCTGCTCCCCCCCATTCAACAGGCAGCCACAGCTTCTCTTGCAGTACCAGCCGCATGCCTGAGACAAGATGGTGAAGGTCGGAGTCAACGGATTTGGCCATATTGGGCGCCTGGTCACCAGGGCTGCTGTTAACTCTGGCAAAGTAGAGGTTGTTGCCATCAA
>NW_006408556.1:21657386-21676243 GCF_000296735.1 Chrysochloris asiatica
CCTTCTTATAAGATGATAAAGGTGTAACTTAAGTCCCCTCCTTACTGAAGTCACTACCCTTACTCTATCACACCTCCTTGTAAATCTGTGACTCAAGATACAGCCCATCTTAGTCTATTGTTGTTGTTATGTGCCGTGGAGTCTGTTACGACCCATAGCAACCCTGTACAGGGTTTCCAAGGCTATAAATCTTTACAGGAGCAGAAAGCCTCATCTTTCTCCCGTGGAACAGCTGGTAGTTTCGAACTGCTGACCTTGAGGCTCGCAGTCTGGTTTGTAACCACTACGCTACCAGAGCTCCTTCACCTTCGTCTAGCTTCATTAAAATATAGAGGTTAGGGTTTACAATACATTTCACACAATGAAGGGTAATTACATCAGATTACAAAATAGAGGACAACAACACAATACTGGGAATCATGGCCTGGACAATATGACACATATTTTGGAGGGACATAATTTATTCCATGTCAACCTCCTTTCCCAAATTTTTCTTCCTTTATTAATATGAACTCATTGATTCCTAAGTATCCCATCTGAAAACTTTTTCAAGTTTTTGTTTTCAATATGGTCCCATATAGAGAGTTCATTGTTGTTGTTAGGTGCCATCGAATCGGTACTGACTCATAGTAATCCCATGCACAACAGAACATACTACCCGGTCCCACGTTAATCTCACAATCATTGCCACATTTGAGCCCATTGCTGCTGACACTGTGACAATTCATCTTGTTGGGGGTCTTCCTCTCTTTCTCTGACCCTCCATTTTACCAAACATGATATCCTTCTCCAGGGACTGGTCCCTCCTGACAACATGTCTGAAACATGAAAGACGAAGTCTGGACATCCTGGCTTCCAGGGAGCATTCTGGCTGTACTTCTTTCAACACAGACTGGTTTGCTCTTTTATCAGTCCATGGTACTTTAAATATTCTCCTCCAACAACTTTGTTCAGATGCATCAATTCTTCTATCAACTTTCACATGCATATGAGGTTATTGAAAATACCATATTTTGGGTCAGATGCATTTTAGACAGCTTTTTAAAAAGGCTAATGCTCAAGAGCAACAATGCTCAAGAGAGACATTTCTTATCAGGTAATTAAAACT
Organism: Chrysochloris asiatica; assembly: GCF_000296735.1. Taxonomy (NCBI): domain Eukaryota; kingdom Metazoa; phylum Chordata; class Mammalia; order Afrosoricida; family Chrysochloridae; genus Chrysochloris; species Chrysochloris asiatica. The sequence continues at coordinate 21,658,495 of NW_006408556.1, forward strand.
ATTCTTTGGTTTTAGGAATATTTCAGGGATATTTTTGATTTATGGTTTAAAGATTATCTGAAGGCAATGGTTCAGGGACTCATCCAGCTTCCTTGGCTCCAGAAAATCTAATTCCATGACAATTAGAATGTTGTGATCCCTGCCTTAAAAGATGTGATAATGAAAGAGATAAGTGTGCTGGCAACTGAAATTGGAAGAATTGTTGACAAAAATATTTTCTAAGGAAATATAAAGTAGTATTAGATAACAGATTAGATAGAGAAGATAAAAGAAAGGTAAAGGTGAAGAAGGGGGAAAAAACACCTTTTTTTTCTTTACTGTTTACTATTCAGTAAAGAAACTCTGATGATGATACAGAAGAATATGAGTTTACAGTTATTTAACAATAAACTAATTTAGAAAGTCCAGTAATGTCAGGTTTGAGATACGTTAATATGTGAAGGTAAGTGAAGTTTCAATGATAAACATTCCTGGAAAATTGTATAGAAGTGTGGTCAAAGTAAAGTAGCACATAGGGAATTATCTACAGAGAAAGCATTTTTGGAGGGTCAGATGGGTAAAGCAGTATAAATATGCCAGTGGACACATTTATGCTAGAAAATATCTTTTTGTTATGCTCCTGTTTCAGGTATTGCTCATTTAAAGCATTCCAAATATGCTGATCGTTTGAATTAAATTATTCAAATTCTGGATCTAGAAACAAATACATGTAAATATCAAATTGCAAGGAGGTTTTGAAAGAGTACTACCAGTCCCACACTGTGCTTCCAATGCACTGGTCTTTGGTCTGGTTTTAAGCTTACTGCTGCCAAAGTGTTTTTGCAATTACTGCTCTTGCTCCCCGAATTCTCTGCTTGAACCCTAGCACTGTCCCTTTCTTTGTGATTTGGAGAAGTTATTTAACCTCTCTGTGCCTATTTTCAACATTTGTAAACCAAGACTTATAAAAGCTATCTCCAAGTTATATTATATGATAAAAGCTCTCAAAGAAATATACACATGTATGATGAACTCCTTACATGTGAGTTGTTATTCATTCCTTGAGATAAAACACAAGGACATTTATATCCTAAGTGTGTAGTGGTTTGGCCATGGAACATGATACGTAAGAAAAGTTTAGACAAATTCATCTGTGGGAAAGCTTCAAATGTTTTTTTTTTGGCGATCTAAGTAGACTGTTTCTACCCACACTTGTTCACCCCAACTAACTGCTCTTTTCAATTATCATCTCTGTTAATACTAGTCAGGCTAGAATTGATTCTTCCCAGGACAAAAACTTCACAAAACCCCAGAGTGCAAGGTAAAATTCCCTCCTCTGTCAGTGTTCTTCCTTGTTATCAGTAATTCATAGTTATTTCTCTGACTCACTTGACCTGATCATTTACTTTTTGCACATTTTTTACTCTTTGGTATCGAGAACAGCTTGGTTTCTAATTGGTCTACACAGCTGCTGCCCAAATGTGAATGTAGTGTCACTTGGTCCTGACTCAGTACCTAGACGTACCAACCCTTCCACCATTTCAGGGATTTCAGCTAGTAAGTAACCTTTACTTTGATGACAAGCATTTAAGTCTAATCTAAGTCCAAATCATCATCAATTTTATTTTTCAATTAAGATGGTGTTCATCTCTTAACTTTATAAATTACTGTAGCTTTTCTTTATTGTCATTGTTGGTTATTCATGTATATTTAACTACTGACTTGCTACTTTAACAAACAAAACAAAAAACCTCTACATAGAATATGCTATGCTTGAATATGGGGAAGAAATGAGGGGAAGTTAGGAGTCTTGTGCTCTGTGTGGCAATGTGGGTTAATGTGCTGGACTTAAAGTCAGTTTGAACCACAAGGTCAGGGGTTCAAGCTCACCAGCCACTCCTTGGCAACTCTGTACAGGGTTGCTATGGATCAGAACTGACTTGATAGCACTTAACAAACACAACATAGTGAATTTTACCGTCCCTAACTATCAAGGAAAAAGTGGCAAAGCTGACTATCACACAAGTGCTATGAATACGGTAATTTTATATATTCTAGTTATTGTAACAAAAGTATTCATATATTTCAAACTGCTTTTAATTATTTATTGTGATTTCATTTTGCAACAGCCCTATTCATTCGTTCATTGTTCTAGGAGTTGGCAATATCGAATTGAAACCCTCATGAGCTTGGTACCATTTTTGTTGCTCCCCTTGACAGGAAATGTAAATGAGGTTCTCAGGAGTCGCAAAATTTGCTCAGCATTAAAAAGCTAGGGTATAACAGAACTAGACTTACAAAATAGTTCCTCTAAAGTTTTCCTCCATCCTTTGTGCTATTTTAATGTTGTTGTTGTTGTTCGGTGCTGCTTCTGATTCATAGTGACCTTTTATAGGGTTTCCAATGCTGTAAATCTTTATGGGAGCAGAAAGACTCATCTTTATCCAGAGAAGTAGCTGGTGGATTTGAACTGCTGACTTTGTGGTTAGCAGTTGAGTGTTTATCCTACAGTGCAACCAACACTCCTTATAATTATAATTTGCTGTTGTTGTTAAGTGACTTCAAGTCAGTTCAGACTCATGGTGACCCAGGTAAGATTTCCAAAAAGCAGCTGATGAGTTTGAACCACCTACCTTACAAGTCAAAAGATCTTTCTGTCCAGTGCATTAGCCCACAGTGCCACACAAGGACTCCATAAGTCCCTCTAAATTCACAAGTAACTTATATTTTCTTAATTGTTCTCTCTTCTTTCAAGTGTATTGACATTACAGTTACATTTATATGACTGTACATGGCAATTCTTTCATTTAGGATATATTGATTATGTGGCTTAGGTATAGGATGATTCTAGGCAAATATATATATAGAGAGAGCTCTGGTAGCATAGTGGTTATGAATCGGGCTGTGAACCACAAGGTCAGCAGTTCGAAACTACCAGCTGCTCTGCAGGAGAAAGATAAGGCTTTCTGCTCCCGTAAAGATTTACAGCCTTGGAAACCCTGTTCAGGGTTGCTATGGGTTGGAACTGACTCGACGGCACTTAACAACAACAACAACCAACTGGAGCCATATTTGACAAACTGACCTATTATTTTTTTCTGTCATAGGTAGCTGCCAATTGACCTCAAACTAATAATGCTTTGCACATATAATGCCATATATGTTCGTTTTGTTTATTATAGCATTATTTTCAGTGGCAAAACTGGAAATAGACTGTATGTCCATCAGTAGTAAAATGGCTGATCAAATTATGATAGAAAGCCATCATGAAACATAGTTAAGTTCTTTAAAAATGAATAACTCTATACTAGTTAATTGCATAATGCTAGTATTTCTTTCTCATTTCTTTTTTCTATTTTTTTCCCTAACTTTTAATTTTCAATTGATTTTAGACTTTCAGAGTAATGACAGAAAATATGGTATGGCACTTCCTCTGAGCTTCAGAAGAAAGAATAGGGAAATGGTTTGATTGCCAACTAGGAAAGCAATTTGAGTAAGAACAGAGAGAGAAGAAATAGACAGGCAGGCTGTCAACTGGCCTGATGTGGCATGGACATCATAAGTCTTTTTAGGCAATTGTCAATTAACACAGAGGCCTGGGAGGCACAATATTTACATTGGAGGTTCGCAGTGAATGGAATGCATTTCTGCCTTGTTCTTTGTGACTTTCTGGTGGGAAGAGATGTGGCCATCTCCTGCCTTTGCCTGCCTGGTGGCCAGTTGCACCCCCACCTGCACAGGCTCTGCTCTGCCTGAGGTCAGCCACTAAGCATACCACCCTCACATCTAAAGGTGTGTGGATTTCAGCTCATTAGATCTTTTTTTTCTTTTTTTTGCTATAGTTTGGGTTTTGGAGACAGCAATTATGCCCATACTGTACAACCACATACATACTTCCTGTGGCTTCAACTACTGGGCAAACACCGCTACTCACTACTATACCACAATCAATGATAATCAGAAGACAAAAATCTTCCTGAATCACATCACACAAATAGCTGAAGAAATAACTTTATTTTTTTTTTTTTTGCATACCCTTCAAGCTTCTATCACATCCACCGGGAGACAGACGGTGAGTATCTAAGAACACACAGTATGCAATAATCAATTAAATATAAACACAATGGCACTACAAGTCTTGGAGACAACAGATGATTTCAGGTTACAGTCAAAAACAAGAAAAAGTGACTCAAACAATTGGCCAAAATGCAGAGGTAAAAAACATAGTAGCTGAAATGGTATTGATACTACATGATAAGAAAAAAGGAAAAATGGTGTTTAAGTACCTTCAGTTGGTTGAGAGGAAAGTTGATAAAGCTGAAGGTGAAATTAAGGAAAACACAGACAAAACTGTAGAAAAATTAAAGAAAACACTACAAGAACAAACTGACAAAATAAATGAAATGAAAATCTCAAAACATACAAAAAGAAATAGAAATCCAGAAGATTAATACTAAGATTTCAGAAATAGATAATACATTGAAAGAACAAAGGAGTAAAATTGAACCAATGGAAGACTGAATTAGTGAGCTTGAAGACAAATTTCCCAGCACAGAAACAATCCAAAAAAAGAACAAGAAAATTTGAAGAAAGTCTAAGAGTTATGTGAGACCACCAAGAGATATAACTTATGTGTGATTGGAATTCTAGAACAAAGAGACAAAAACACCCACAGAGCACTGTGTTGAAGAGTTGCTGGAAGAAAACTTCCCTAACATGAAATACAAAAATATACATGCTCAAAAAGATGAACACATTCCAAACATGATAGACCCACAAAAGAGAACCATCAAGATATAAACAAACTTTCCAAAGCCAAGGACAAAGAAAGGATCCTGAGAACAGCTCAGGAAAAAAGAAAAGTTACTTACAAAGAATTACTAGTAAGGCTAAGCTCTTATTTCTAAGCAAAACCTATGCATGCAAGAGGACAATGGGATGCCATACATAAAACAATAAAAAAGAAAAAGTCAACCAACAATTATATATATTGTCCCTGAAATATGATGTCAAAATTGGGACATTTCCAGATAAATAGACATTTTTTAAAATTGTAAAAAAACAGACCAAATTTATAAAAAATATTGAAGTTCTTTGGACAGAAAACCAACAACAGTAGAAAACAACCTGAGATTAACAGACATGACAATATTACCCATAACTCAACCCAGATATAGAAGTATCCAAAATAAAACAAACTTAAAAACTAAAAATAGGGAAACAGAGATATCAGTTTTCAAAAATGAAAAAAAAAAAAAAAAATCACGAAGTAGAAAGAGGAAATAGTATTGTTTTAGAACTTTCAAATGAAGAGAAAAGACTGTTTTAAACTTGGGAAGATAGAGCAGACTGTTTTAAATTTAGGAAGATATTAATAAATTATAGGATAACCTGAAAAAAAAAAAACATTGATTAGCTGTCTCTGCAAAATAAAAAAGAAGAACATCATAAACAACTGTTGTTTTTGTTAAGTGCCATTGAGTCGGTTCCAACTCATAGTGACCCCATATAGGTTTCCAAGGAGCAGCTGGTGAGCTTGTACCATAGACCTTATGGTTCAAAGTGACTTTGCAGTCCAGCACATTAAAGCACAGCACCACACTAGGACTCCTCATAAAGACTTGTTGTTGTTGTTAAGCGCCGTCAAGTTGATTTCGAACCATAGCAACCCTGTATAGGCTTTCCAAGAAGCAGCTGGTGAGCTTGAACCACCAACCTTGAAGTTCAAATGACATGGCAGTCTGACACATTAGCCCACAGCACCACACCAAGACTTAGTGAACTCTAAAACAACAGGGACAGGGACAATCACACACACAAAAAGTACCCATAAACAAAATGAACTCAGCACAGAAAAACAGAAAATTATGTAGAACAAAGAAACCAGCAGCAAGATACAGCACACATACATCACACAATGGATTTTTCAGGTTATAGACATCCTACTGATGATTACACCAAATATAAATAGATTAAATACACCAATCATGAGACAGAAAGTAGCAGAAGAGAGAGGAAATCAAAGAGCATCAGTGTGCTATCTATAAGAAACACATGTTTAAAACAAGGACAAAAAATAGACTAAATTCAAAAATGAAAAAATGCAATATTGATTTCTAATAAAATGGATTTTGAGGCAAAGGCCAGCATAGAAGACAATGAAGGACATTATACACAATGAAGGACATTATATATTTTGTCGATTGAACAAAAGGACATTATATGTCTATGTACCTAATTAAAGTGCATAAATCAAAATACATTAGTCAGGTTCTAGTAGACCTGAAGAGAGAAATGGTCAGCTATGTAATGGCAGTAGATTTTAATATACCACTTTTAATGAAGAACAGAGCAAATAGAAGGAAACTCAACAAAGGTACAGAATAACTAAACAACACAATCAACCGACTTGAACTCATAGACATACACAGAACACTTGACAAGAGCACAATGTTCATTCTTTTCCAGTGTACACAAAGCATTCTCCAGAATAGACTACATGTTGGGTCCCAAAGCAAGTCTCAAAGAAAGAAAGAATTCTTCCATGAACATCCATTAGAAATAGCCAAAAAACCCTAGCAGATACCTTTTTTTTTAAAGTTTTTGTTATGACTTATGTGGGTTTACATGGGAGAACAAGAGTTTTACATTCATCCTATTGCATTTTGTTTCATTGCAATGATTACAATCCCCTCCATGCACCATCAAATAACCAAAGGGTACACCCCACAGGGCTGCCCCCTGGCCCTCAGCATGCAGCCTCTCTCCCTACCTGAGTCCAGTGTCCCCAGCCTCTCCATCTCTCCACATCATTGTTATCATCTCTGTCTCCATTTCTGGTGTCACTGCTTCTCTGGGTAGGGTCCCGCACTCCACTCTTCTTACTTGACGATCTCGGGCACCTCTGTTCCTGGACTACAAAATCAATCATGCCCCTCCTTTTGTTAAAAAAAACATCAAAAACATCTGCCTTGACAATTCTGACCCTCACAGTCAGTCTTGATGATAATTATTCACTATTGTAACACAAGGGTCTTATCCCCAGATTGGAAACCATTCAGTGGAGATTCTACCTTCCCCCACCCTGTCTGGAACGAGGCCCCTCTTGAAAGCTTGTAAGCCAGTAACTTCTTGCCTTTATAGCCTTTCCCCTCATCATTTTGGGTAGCCAAATGTCTAAGTTGCCTATCCCTATCACCCTATGTACCGATGGAGTGAGAGTGATCCTTGCTGTAAAGATTTGTTTCTTTTTTGAGCTATTACATCCATAAACTTAACAACAACAAGAACAACACATCCATAAGTATATGTAAAGTTCATCAAATTGTAATGGGTTACTCTTTTTTTTTTTTTTTCCTCTTCTTTCTTCTTCTAATTGAGTTCTTATCATCCAGCTATTGAAGCCAGGTCAAGTGGGTACTATCTGCAAGCATGTGCATTCTTGTGCATCTCCCCTCACTTCATATCAGCTGGATGCTTCACTCTCCGCTCTACTCCTCTGTGGCCATGTCACTGCCTCTGGGCCCAGGAGTCCCCGGGTCTTGCCATACTGCTGGCCAACCAGGCCTAGCAGATATCTTGCAAAGTGTTTAGCCAAATGCTAAATAAACAGAAAAATTAATTTAAAAACAAAAAAACTAACTGTAACTCTAAAACTATATCAAGACTTACTCCTAGTCTAGCTCAACCGCTACCTTAACCTCAACACTAACCCTAGTTCTAACCATAATCCTAACAGTACCTGAAGCTCTAGACCTAGCCTAGACATAGTGATAGTCCTGATCCTAACCCCTTATGCCTTCCACAACAAAAAATTAAAATGTGAAACTATTGTTTGTTTACAGATACTCTATCTAAATCTATATACTTCTAAATGTGGTGTTTCCTTATCTCTAACCTTTCCCCAGTGGAATGATGTTCATGATACACTGTGAATAAAAATAATTAAATTTTTAAAAGTCTGTGCTATTCAACTTACACCATGCAAAAAATGGAAGTTTTGGCTTCCTAAAGGGATTCAGATTGTATTCCTTTGGCATGTTCTTTGAGTTTTAAGAGCTAAAAGAAATTCAAAAGGGCAAGATCAAGTTATATGGTGGATAAGGTAAGGTTTCCCAGCAATATTTGCACAGGGTAGCTCTTGGTACCCAAGAAGAATGAGCAGATACATTGCTGTGATGGAAACAAAGTCTTTGATGCAACTTTCCTGCGCTTTTTCTCGCCAATGTAGTTTTTAATTTTTTTAAAAAAACTTCTTCATAGTAAGTGCTGTGATAGTCCTGTGCCCTTGGAGAAAATCTATCAAAATTACTCCTTTGAAGTTCTCCCCAAAAGTCACCATAACTTCCAAACTGACCTCACTACTTTGAATTTAACTGGCATAGCAGATCCCCTGGGAAGACCCTGCTTTGATGGAATCTTTTTTTTTTTTTTTTTTTTTAATGCACTCTGATGAGCCTAAAACAAGTATATTAATGAGAGAACTTGTCTGCAGCCCTCCACAGCAGCCATGTATTCTTTGCAGGAAATCTTTGCATGTATGAACTAGAACTCTAGCAGCAATATATATTTTTTATTTATCCTTGTATTTTATAGAATGCATCTCATTACCCTCATTCCAGATGAATAAATTTATGATCTTCTTTACATTAAGTGAACAAATGCCTAAGACTTTTTCCTCTGGATTAAACAAAAAAACAATATTATTTCCCTGAAACAAGGCACAGCTAAAGCAGGTACCAGGGTGGCATTAACGACATTCATAAAGTGATAAGGCAAAACCAATAACCAAGCCCACTGCCACTGAGTCTTATTTATCGGAACCCTATAGGATAGAGTTGAACTGCTCTTTAGGATCTCTGAAACTGTACAGCAACCAACAGGCTCATCTTTCTCCTGCTGAGAGATGTGCTTGAACTGCTAATTTTTGCAGTTAGCAGTCCAACTCTCAACTCACTGTGCAACCAGGGCTCCTGAGATGAGGCAAACGGGAAGCCAATCTCCATGCAACAGAGACAAAGATAAAACATCAACATGTACTGAGGCAGAACTCCAGGAAAAAGAAACTGACTGGAACTCTGAACTATTTTATGGAAAAGAAGCTGGTCTGAATGAAAGTTACAGGAAGTAAGATATTGTGAGAAAAAACTTCAGCTCTACTACTTTGTAGGCAAGTAGTAAACCCAATGTTCTGAAAGAATGTTTTCATCTTCTGTAAATGGGGCAACATTTTTCTTCCTCTTAAGGCTGAACTATGCCCTCATTTTCTTCTGTCTTTCCTCTATATTTCTGCCAACTTCTTAATTGAAGACTTTAACTCTCATAGGCTATAAGGCTATATTCAGTTATCTCTTACATGAATTTAGGATTCCTGTTGCCTGTGGAAAATTATTAAATTAACTTACTAGTAAACTAATGTAATGGATAAGTAGTTACTATTTACTATTCAAGTGCTTTTATAATCTTTGCCTTCTTGAATCTCAAGTGCTTCCCATAAGGATTTATAATGAATTGTGCAAGAAGAGCACAATCTTCATTTCATTAATTAAATATCTTGTCTTTACAAATGTGTACTTTCTTATTATGATGGATTGAGTTGTATACACCCAAAATATGTGTTGTAAATCCTAATCCTGTAAGCAAAGATGTCACTTTGAGGACTAAGGTGTGCTAGACCCATGCCATGGTACTTTCAATCTTTTCACATGCAAGCAAAAGTTGAACAATGAATAAGGAAGACTGGGAAGAATCGATGCATTTGAATTATGGTGTTGGGGTAGAAAATTCCAAGGACTGTCAGAATAAAAAACAAATTTGTCTTAGAAGTACAGCGCGAATGCTCCTTAGAAGTGAGAGTGGTAAGACTTTGTCTTTCACACTTTAGACATGTTATCAGGAGGGATCAATCCTTGGAGAAGGACATCGTGCTTGATAAAATAGAGGCTCAGTGAAAAAGACGAAGACTCTCAATGAGATGGATTGACACAGGGGCAGCAGCCATGGGCTCATACACAACAATTGTGAGGATGACACAGGACCAGGCAGTGTCTTGTACATAAGGTCGCTATGAGTCTGAATCAATTTGGCAACATTTAATAACAACATACCTGTGATTATAATCTCATTTGGGAATGAGTTTTCTTTGTTACATTAATGAGGAAGCTCAACAAATCACTGCTGTGGAATTGATTTAGACTCAAAGTGACACTATCTGACAGAGGAGAACTGCTGTAAATCTTTACAGAAGCAGTCTGTCACATCTTCCTAAAGCTGAGCAGCTGGTCGGTTTGCTTGACTGACCTTTAAGTTAGTAGTAACCCAGTGCTTAACCTATTGTGCCACCAGAGGTCAGTGTTCATATAGATTGTGTTTTAGGGCAATCTCTTTTGATAAGAACAGATTGACCAACCATCAAGCAAGCAAACACAGATGGGAGGTAAAAGATACAAAACCCGTGAGATCGCTAAGGAACCAAGAAGCAGAACTTGAAAAGAGACAAGATCTTTCCCCCAGAACAGAGAGAAAGCCTTCTCTTAGAACTGATACCCTGACTTTCACCTAGTAAATACTTGTGATATTTCTGTTACAACAGAATTAGATAACTGAAACACTTTTTTCTAATGCACATTTAAGTATTTAGTCCACTGTCTAGTATATATAAAAAATAGACTTATATTATATTAAGTCTTTAATATGTTTTTCCCTCAATTTTAGTTTGGAATTTCTGGAAATTTCATTTTCTTTTAAATAGAGAGAGGATTTCATGAATACGTTATAGGCAGGTCCTTATGAAAAAAAATGCAAACTAGAAGTGGACTAGAACCTCAGATCAATAATAATGAGATGTGGGAATTTTGTAACCAGATATTATTATTTATTATATAGAATAAGGATTTTATTCAAGTTAAATAGAGGTGCTATTGAATTTCCCTCTTAAAACATATTTGTATAGCTGGTTCTGGCTATACATATAACCTTCCCTAAAGAACAGGGCAAATATGCTTCACCTGAAATAAATTTCTAAACATATCGCTTCTACATTTTGATTCTAAATTCTTCTCACAAAAGCACCCCAAAATTAGATTTCTTATAATGGGGTCATCAATAGAAAGAAGTAAAGATAAGAGGTGTCCTTTTTGTGGTGTTCATTGCCATTGTCTGACCTTCAAGCATATGGAGAGAATCTGGATTTGTGCTCTGTAGCTTTTGACATAAACTATGCTGAACACATGGCCTTTCCAAAAATACTGCAGGGAACCATTCTCTGAGTATCATTCATCATCTCTTGCCACAATGACATCTCATTGCAAAGAGAGGTGAAAAGAATCACTATGATATGGAGAGTTGGTGGAGAACAGAAAAAGTTAGCTTGGTAGTGAATAAAAAGGCATTTGAAGTTATTTTCAGTGATGCTGATATATTTTGTTTATAGTTCAAACACCAGAGATTTCGTGAACACAAGTCCAGCAATATGCCTGCTTGCTTTTTTGTGTGTGACATCATTTATATTTGTGATAATGTTTCTAGTGACAAAAATCTATTGAAACCTACTTATAAAAACTAGTTTGAATGTTCTTTTGTAAATTCCCACATGCAAAAGGAGTCCTAGTGTAGTGCTTTGAGATAAACATTTGTCTGTTAACAGCAAGGTTTGCAGTTCAAACCTACTAGCCATTCCTTGGAAATCAGGGTTGATAAGAATTGGAACTTACTCAAAGGCATTTAACAACAATTTATGCCCAAAACACAAACCTTGGAAAGTAATCACAGTGTACTATTACCCTTTACATTTCAGGGGACAGGGTATGAAAATAAAATCTTATTTCCTTTCAGTTTCAACTAAATAAATAACTTTACTTTGGGGGCATTTGTAGAAGCTAGGTATAAATTTTTGCTTTCCTTTTAGAAAGTTAAAAAATACTTGGTTTGTTTTTTGTTTGTTTTTTTTTCTAGTGCTTACTTTGTGTAATCCATTGTTGAGTATAAGTTTTAATTTAGCAGTCATTATATACCTTCATTTCATAATTTAGTGGGTATTACATACCTAAGAGATCAATATACTTGAATCAAAGAGATTGCCAATGAATTTACAGCTACTAAGTATCAGAGGAAGAACTTGAACCTCCATCTGTCTGGTGTCACAATCTTGAGCCTGTCTATAGCGTTGTATGAGTATGATGTCAGAAAGGCTGATCTGAGAAACCCTGTTTTGGATTTATGCTAAAGGAGGTTCAGAAATATGGGATTAAACACAAAAATAAGATAATATTAATTCTCAGTTTGAAAGAGATTTTAAAAATAAGAGGGAATTCACAATAAAATTTTTTTAAAAAGGGAATTGTAGGGTTAAGTACCATGGTAAGAACATGTTCATTGTTGTTAAAAGATTTGCAGTAAAACCAGAAATTCTGCAGAGATTACAACTGATGCCTCACACTCTTCTATGTTCTTCCCCCCATTCAAACTCATTGCACCCACAGATGGCTTTATGCTCAAATACATTATAATCTGTTTCAGGCAACATTTATTTGCACTGAAGGATCTAATCAACCATGGTGTTGATACCTTAGTAAGAAGTGTTTCAATTGATACATTTGCAGTGATTTGTATTTTAACTTCGAATACAAATAAATTAAGGTGTTTCCCTCAATCCAATAAATTGCAAGTAGGCAGAAATTTGTGAATTTAGGCAAGAATGTTAATATAATAAAGTTGATTATTTCTATTAAAAACACATTCCTCAACAGAATAGAAACCCTACTTCTCTTCAGGATTAAGCTCTATAGTTGAATCATCAATATAAAGAGATGATCCAGGAAAGTAATATAATCTGAAGATTGACTGGGGGTGAAAACTGATGTTCATTCACTTATTTTCCCCAGTATGGATGGTATATATTAAGAGTTCAAAAATTATATTTTTGGGTGACATAAATAATGAGAAAATTGAGTCTCTATTTTCTCTGAGAAGGAACCCTGGTGGTACAGTAGGTTCAGCATTTGGGCTGCTAACAAAAGATCAATGATTTAAACCATCATCTACTCCATGAGAGAAAGATGAAGCAGTCTGCTTATGCAAAGATTTATACTCTCAGAAAACCTAAGGAGCACTTCTCCCTTGAACTAGATTGTTACTATGAGTTGGAATCAACAGAGGAAAGTAAATTTGCTTTATTTTTATTTATTTATTTTCTGAAACACAAATTCTGATATTTTAGAGATCAACCAAGGACATTTAGAATATTTTTTCTTCTAATATATTTTTGTGGATTTTCCTCTTAGTAAGTCAATTACCCAGTCAAAAAGGAATGACTAACTCATCACTCATCAAAAACTAGGAAAGTATAAAGCCTTGTCATAGTCTCTAGTAGAAAACAGGATATGACAACTATATGTAATGTATTATGGGATCTTACGAGATTAAAAAAGGACATTAGGTAAAAACTAAGAAAATTATATATTTATATCAGTCCCTTAGTTGTGACTATTGTACCATGTCATCACTAATCTGTCAGTGTGTCATACTGTGGTAGCTTTTATGTTGCTGTAATGCTGGAAGGTATGCCACTGGTATGTTAAATACCAGCAGGGTCAACCAGGGTGGGCAGGTTTCAGCTGAGATTCCAGACAAAGACAGACTAAGAAGAAGGAGAGAAAGACTATTTCTGAATGGTTTGCTACAGAAAACCTTATGAGTAGCAGTGGAACACTCTCAGCACCATAATATTGAATATTGAAACACTATGAATAGCACAACCATATTGCCAGATACAGTGCCTTAAGATTAACTCCTAAGGTTGGAAGGCATTCAAATAGGACTGGGGAAGAGCTGCCTCATCAAAGTAGAGTTGACCATCTTAATGCAAAGCTTTTGGGACCTTCATTTGCTGATGGGGATAATTCAAACTGAGGAGAAACACCTGTAAATATCCACTAATAATTAGAACATGGAAAGAACAAAAATAAAAACACAGTTTTCAAAATGGCATGGGCTACATAAGAATTGAATTCGTAGACATTAGTGAGCTGAAATGGGTTGGTATCGGCCATTTTGAATCTGAAAATGATATGGTATACTATTCTGGGTAAGACAATTGAAGTGGAATGGCATTGAATTCATCAACAAAAAGAACATTTCAAGATTTTTTTTTGAAGTATAATGCTGTTTGTGATAGGATAATATACATATACCTACAGGAAAGCCAGTTCATACCAATATTATTCAAATTTATGAACCAACCACTAAGGTAAATAATGAAATTGATGAATTCTACAAACTGCATCAGTCTGAAATTGATCAAACAGGTAATCAAGATGGTGGTTGTAATGCAAAGCTGGAAACAAAAGGAAGGATTAATCATTGCAAAATATGACCTCAGTGATCAAAACAATACTGGATGATAGAATTTTATAAAACCAATGAGTTATTCATGGCATATACATAAAACACACATGGACCTCACCTGATGGAACACACAGAAATCAAATTGACTACATTTGTAGAAACAGTGGGAAAGCTCCATATTACCAGCCAAAGCAAGGCCAGAGCAGACTGTGGAACAGATAACCAGTTGCTCATATGCAAGTTCAGACAGAAACAAGAAAATTAAAACAAGTCTCTGAAAGCCAAATATGACCTTGAGTATACTCCACCTGAATTTAAAGATCATTTCAAGAACATATTTGATGCATTAGACACTAATGATCGGAGACCAGAAGAGTTGTGGAATGACAACAAGAACATCATATAAAGAAGACAATAGAAAGAGGTTAAGAAGACAAGAAAGAAGAGGAAGAACAAAATGGATTATAGAAGAGATTCTAAAGCATGCTCTCTAGCATATAGATGGTAACGCAAAAGGAAGAAATGAAGACATAAAAGAGCTAAACAGAAAATTTGAAAGGCAGCTCAAGAAAACAAAGTCAAGTATTATAATGAAATGTGCAAAGACCTGAATTTAGAAAAACCAAAGGGAAGAACACATACAACATTTCTCAAGCTGAAAGACTGAATTAAAATTTCAGGTCTGGACTTGCAATGATACGGAAGGATTCTATGGGGAATATATTGAACAATCCAGAAAACATCAAAAGAAGGTGGAAGGAATATACAGAATCACTGTACCAAAAAAAAAAGGTTTGATATTCAACCATTTCAAGTGGTAGCATATGATCAAGAGCCAATGGTACTACTGAAGGAAGAAGTACAAACTGCAATGAAGGCATTGACAAAGAACAAGACTCCAGATATCTATGGAATAATAATTAAAATCTTTCAACAAACTGATGAGGTACAGGAGGCACTCAATCATCTCTGCAAGAAATTTGGAAGACACCTGGCCAAACTGGGTGAGATCCATATTTGTAATTATTCCAAAGAGAGGTGGCCCAATGAAATGTGGAAATCATTGGACAGTATCATTAATATTGCATGCTAGTAAAATTTTGCTAAAGATAATTCAAAAACAACTGCAACAGTACATTTATAGGAAATTGTCAGAGGTGAAAGCAAGATTCAGACGAGGATGTAGAGCAAGGAATGTCATTGTAAGATGGATCTTGGCTGAAAGCAGAAAATATGTTTTCTTGTGCTTTATTGAATGTGCGAAGGTTTTAGACTGTGTGGATCATGGCAAGCTATAAATAACACTGTAAAGAATGGGCATTCCAGATAAGGTTTTGTGCTCAAGAGAACAAAACAAAGGGACACTGAATGGTTTAAAATCATGAAATGTGTGTGCCAGGCTTGTATTCTTTCACCATACTTACTCAATCTGTATGTTGAGCAAATAATGCAAAAAAGTGGATTATATGAAGAAGAGCAGCATTGCATCAGGATTGGAGACAGACTGATTAGCAAGGTACAATTTGCAGATGATACAGCCTTGCTTGCTGAAAGCAAAGAGGGCTTAGAAGATTTATTGATGAAGGTCAAACACTATAGCCTTTGGCACGGGTTCCACTTCAATGTAAAGACAACAAAAATCCTCTTCACTGGAACAATAAATAACTTCATGGGAAAATGGCAAAAAAAATTGAAGTTGTCAAAGACTTCATTTTACGTGGGTTCACCATCAACATTCATGGAAGCAGCAGTCAAGATATCAAATGGCATATTTCACTAGGCAAATCTGCTGTACATGACCTCTTTTAAGGTTTCAAGAGCAAAGGTATCATTTTGAAGTCTATGGTGTGCCTGATCTAAGCCATAATATTTTCAGTAACCTCATATGCATGTGAAAATTGGACAATGAATAAGGAAGACTGTAGAAGAATTGATAAATTTGGATTATAGTTTTGGTGAAGAATATTAAAAGTACCAGGGACTGCCAGAAGAAATAAACAGATCTGTGTCGGAAGAAGTACAGCCAGAATTCCCTTTAGGGGCCAGGATGCTGAGACTTTGTCTCTTATCCTTTGGACATATTATCAGAAGGGAACAGTCCCTGAAGAAGAACGTTATACTTGATAAAGTCAGTGAGAATGAGGAATACCTACAATTAGGTGGGTTGGCATAGTGGCAGCAGGCATGAATTCAAGGGAAACAACAAATGTCACAATGATGCAATACCAGGCAGTGTTTCTTTCTGTTGTGCATAGGGTACATATGAGTAGGTAGAAAACACCTAACAACAACAATGGCACCAAGCAAACATAAGAAACAAACAATGGGATAGAATGTGTCAGGAGGAACATGGAACTTTCTGTGGTAAATATGGCGCATGGATAGTACAAGAGTACAAGCATTTTGAGATCAGCTTCTAACCCAAAGATAAGCATTTAAAACCAACCCAGCAGCTCCATTGGAGAAAGACTTGTTGAACCACTTGAATAAAGATTATAATCAAGAAAATCCAATAGAGCAGTTCTACTCTGTGGCACATATCATCACCATGAGCCAGGGAACAACTAGACTGCACCCACCACCACCACCACCAAACATAGAGGTGATTTGTTACCGATCTAACCAACACCTTACCTTAATCAAATTGCTTCATGAGGAATGGTATACATATAGCTTCAATGTTCCTGAGATGAATAATGGATAGGGTGGGGTCAAGTGGGACACAAGACTAGAAAAACCTAAGCACTCTGTGGTAATTTACAAGTTCTGAACTTAATAAGCAGACAGTTCTAGTGGTCAAACGATTATTTCTTGCAACCTTCACAGTAAGTAGATAGAAAACACTTTTCAACCTGAAGAGATTGAAAGAAAAAGTTGGTAATATCATGGTTTCCTCTCACCCTGTAATCTTCCACCTCTAATGATCCAATTTGTCCTGAAAAGTGGCATGCTTTTAGTAGCCACTTAACCTTTTTTATACAGAAAAATAGAAGGTTATTTGTCATCATTTCACATCCCCAAACATAAATGAGCATAAACTACTACTCTTAATAAGAAATTAGAAAGAAAGAGCCGGACCGGATTCTCTTCGTCTCCTCGGCAAGATTAGCCATCACTTTAGATTTCTTCTTTTTTTTTTCTTAAATGTTTTATTGAATTATGTGATAGTTTGTGTTTTACATTCATTCTATCATATATCATCTCATTGCCATGGTTACAGTCCCCTCCATGCATCATCAACCAACCAAAGGGTATACCCTGCAAGCCTGCCACCCACACTCCCAGGGTCTTCAGCACACAGTCCCTCTCCCTCTCTGGATCTAAAGTCCCCAGCTGCTCCATTGCTCCACGTCATTTTCTCTGCCTCCATCTCAGGTATCACTACTTCTCTGGGTAGGGTCCTAGGGACCTCTGCTCCTAGACTGGA
>NW_006408556.1:21677822-21681108 GCF_000296735.1 Chrysochloris asiatica
TCATCCATGTTATGCGGTGGCTTGCAGCTTCCTTGTTGTTCTTCAAGGTAGCATAGTATTCCATTGTGTGTATGTACCACAGTTTGTTTATTCATTCTTCAGTTTAGATTTCTTAAATTGTATAAAAAAGCCAAATAAAATTCTAAAATTCACATAGTTTGGAATGCATCAGAAATAAACTTTGTGTATTTTATTTATAATCTGTTTTGAATGACACTATTAAATTGCATGGATCCATTCCACTCAGTGGATTTTAAAGTACACAAAGTTTATTTTTGTTGTCTTTTCACTTTCCCCAGGAAACCAGTTTAATCATAATATCTGGCTCCCAAATCCCCCTATTCTGCCGTTCTCTTTTCCAGACTATGTTCAAGTAGAAGCCTTCACTGTTACTCCCCAAACACACCTGTCAGCAATGCATACCATGTTCCTCTCACCTTTGCAATGACACCTTGACTCAAGGTAACTTATATGAAACACATGTTTCATATTTTGTTTCAAAATCCTGTATGGGATTTTCAAGGAGACTTTTGTTGGTTTGAACCACCAAACTTGCAGTTAGAAGTCCACTGCTTATCTTACAGTGACATATTAGGACTCATATATGAAACATGGAGTCCTAGTGTGACGCTGTGGGTTAATGTGTCAGACTGCAAAGTCATTTCAACTGCAAGATTGGAGGTTCAAGCTCACCAGCTTCTCCTTGGAAACCCTCTACATGGGTCAGAATTGACTCGATGGCACTTAACAACAACAACATATGAAACATAGTAGTCTGGTCTTCTTACATAGTCTTTCAGGCATGTGAGAGAAAGCTAGGACACATCTCAAGTCTCATATGATGGATTAAACATTTTACATCGTAACACTTGCAAAAATTATATTTTGCTGTGGTATTGTAGGATAACCATTGCTAACTGCAAGATCTGTGGTTTAAGCTCCTACACAGGGTTCTTATGAATTGGAATCGATTTGACGGCACTTAACAACAACAACAAACTCCTTAATTAGTAATTTGGGCAAGAGGCGCCTGGAATTTTCATTTAAACTGTCCACAACTGGTAGTAGTGTTGGCGGCGGTATGCCATGGAGACCACAATTAGGGTGTTCAAAGTCTGGATACAGCAATTGCTCTAATTTTTTATAACTAAATTATATAAATCCCATAATACACATGTAAGTGAGTAGCCCAGGTCGCATACTTGGTTACACCTTGGACTGCAAATTCCAAGGTTAGCAGTTCAAATCAACCAGCCTTTCTGCAGAAGATGAGGCTTTCTCCTCCGTGACTTATTTCTTTGAAATCCTATACAGGATCGCTGTGAGTCAGAACTGACTTGATGGTACAACACAACCACCACAATCACCACACATGTAAAGAAGTTATAAATCATGTCTTTTTTTCTATCCTATCTTAGGGGCTTTCAAGGAGTTCTGATGTGGCGCTGTAGGACAAGCATTGGACCACTGGCTTGTTTGAACCACTGACCTTGTGATTTGAAGTACAGCATTACACCAGGAATCCCATGAATTGATAGGACATCCTATTTTTCCAAATTCATAGCCATCTATGTGCCCCGAGGGGGAAAAAAAGGAAAAAATGGAATACATTCTGTAACACCTTTTTATTTTCAGGATGCAGAAAAATTTGATTTGTCTGTTTTGGGTGAAAAAAAATTCATCTTTTTTATACTTTAGGACAAAGTATTATAATTTAAAGTATATTATTTTAGTGTAGTGGTAACGAATCGGGCTGCTAACCTTAGGGTCAGCAGTTTGAAACTACCAACCCTACCAAACATGATGTCCTTCTCCAACGACTTGTCCCTCCTGACAATATTTCCGAAGTATGAGAGACAAAGTTTGGCCATCCTGGCCTCCAAGGAGCACTCTGGCTGCACTTGTTCCAACACAGATCTGTTGATTCTTTTGGCAGCCCATGACATTTTCAGTATTCTCTTCCAACACCATAACTCAAAAACATCAATTCTTATATATTATTAATTACAAAGGAGGCCAATATAAATGTGAGAAATTAAGAGAATGAGGGAAACTATAAATTACATGGAATTACTGAAATTAGAGCCTGTCATTATGGATTAGGTATAATTTACTGAATAGATTTAGTTTATTATGTTCTAGCAAAAATGATACTGACCTTGTCTGTTAGTGCAATAGAAGCAATTAATAGAGTTCTTTACAATTTTTTTTTGGCTTTTAGTTTTACCATCTGTAGATCCTATACACAGAAGAGAGTTCAGGAGTCTCCAAGTGGATTATTAACTAGAATACTGATCCTTGAGAATTTATAAATATTGTATGAGTTTTTATTCTGAGAACCTTAACAAATGTACTTTCAGGAAATCTACAAGTCTCTTTGGAGATAACTAGAAGTATAGGGAAAAAAAGAAAATCTATACCTGAGAAATAAAAAAGGAAATCATGTTTAGCACTAAAATATTTTTTCCTTTTGGCCATTGATTATTTTGAAAGCCAAGAGTATTTTACTGCTTTAGACAGTTATATATGCTTGATGTCTTTGCAAAATGCAGATACAGTTTATATAACGAAAATAAATAACTTACAGCAATGTGAGAAGATAACCCAGGATATCTGGTTGGCTAAAATGTTTCAAATGTAAATCAAAATTTGCCAACTATCTCCAACCCCTCCCCATCAAAAAATGTATAAAATGATACTTCTCATTGCTGTTATTGTTTTCATCATCATAATCATCACCATTGTTGTTTGGGCTATTTGGGTGCTATAAAAAGGAGCATCTTTTGGCATCCTTTTGACTTCAGGTAATGGAATAGCTAAACCTGCCCTCCTCCGGCCTTTTGCAAAGTCTTCTACATGGAAAACTCCACTGGTATCAAATCAGTTCTGACACATTAGGATTGCTGAGACTTTGAATCTTTATGGGAGCAGACAGCATTATCTTTTTCCATCAGAGTAGATGGTGGGTTTGAACTGTTGACCTCACAAATAGCAGTTTAATGTCTAACCTACAGTGCCACCAATCTCCTTTCCACATGGAGAAAGAGACAGAAAACATTGTCCTAAAGACAATGCTTTGAGGGAAAAACAGAGAGGCTCCATATTCCTAGGCTTTTCATCATCTCTCAAATTGCACTCCAAAACTCATCCTTCTCGAAAGCAGACTTTTTCTCATGGAAACGAGAAGAAAGTAATAGGGTCTCCCTATCATATATTGTTGTTGTTGTTAAGTGCCATCGAGTCGGGTCCGACCCATAGCGACCCTGTACAGGGTTTCCGAGGGTGT
>NW_006408556.1:21682648-21705149 GCF_000296735.1 Chrysochloris asiatica
TTCGGGTATTCTGTGTTGTTGTTGGTGGAGCTCTCTGCTATACGTCCACCTGATCCACCATCTTGTTTGTTTCTCAAGCAGGTTATTTAAAAAGAAGTTTATCACTTCTTAAACGTTAGACATGTTAATATCCAGAGTTTGATATAAATCTTTTTTTTTTTTCTTGAGCCTTTAATACTCATGGTTTCCTGAGTCCAGGAAAGATGAATCACTGATTATGATTTTTTTTGCTCTGGACTGCAAAGCCATTTGAACTGCAAGGTTGGTGGTTGAAGCTCACCAGCTGCTCCTTGGAAACCCTATACTGGGTCGCTATGGGTCATAATTGACTCCAAGGCACTTAACAACAACATACCCAATAAAAAGATTTTACTGCCTTTAAATTTTTCATGTATTGCCATCTAACTGTGAGCTAAAATTAGAACAAAACATTTTAATTACTACTTCCATGTCAGCCAAAAATATTTGCTTTTATCATAATTTTTGCCTCCTGTATGCTTCATTACATTCATGAATATATTTGCAGAAAAATAAATATCCATGTACAAATATCCTGTCACACCTTTATATATTTGTGGATATACTCCCACAACCAGTCACCCATATATCTACCCATGTAGATCACTGTTATTGTAGCATTGTTTATATAATAGCATTTACCTCTGTTCCTTCACTCTTGCACCCATCACATGTCTTCCCCTGCCTTCATTTTTCTGTCAACCTCTCTCTTGTTGTATATTACCTTTCCCATCACCCAAGTTTTCACTGTATGACACTGTAGGATCTGCTCTGAGCTGTGAACCACAAGGTCGTCAGTTCAAACTCACCAGCTTCTCCTTGGAGCCCTATACTGTGTTGCTGTGAGTAAGAATTTACTCGATTCACTTAGCAACAACAACCCTCTAGCCAATGAATTACTCTCCCAACCCTGCCATACCTGGAAACCACTAAAGAATGTTTCTTTTAGACCACAGAGACAATGTTCTATATCCTACTTTTGTGAATACAGTCTGGGATCTTCAAAACTCATGAGTGGCTTTGTGCTAAAATGCAAGTATTAGTCTTTCCTGTACTGGGGAAAGAACATTGATGAAAATTTAAGATGCTTGGAAACAGTCCAATGGACAGACTAATCACATGAACATCAATCTCTCCATGACCCTGAGACCAGAAGAACACGAAAGGGATCACCTTAGAAGGTCCTGGATAGAGTGGGAGAAAATGTGGGACAAAAGTAAAAAAAAAAACAAGACCAGGCCGACTGGTCAGAAAAAGGGAGGAGGAACCCCAAACTGTGACTCTTGTTAATCCTTCAAATCTAGAACTGAACTCACACTTGTGGCTCAATTTTCAGCCAAACAGTAGAGAGGTATACATGGGGGACAACAATGCTATTGAGGTATGCACATCATAGAATGGTCAAGCATTTAAGATCAAAAGGCCACCATTTAGCTAAGGACAAATTTCAGAAGTGTTGGGAAAGAAGAGGAAGGGAAACAAGAATCATACTGAGGAAGTAGGATAAGCAGTGTGGTGACATCAAAGGGATTACAATCATTGGACGAAGTATGTAATAGGTTGGATGTAAAACTGATGATCTGCTCTTAAACCTGCAATCAGTTCACAATTTAAAACTTTTTAAACAGTTAATTGAAAAATGAGTAGTTGTCATATGCCATACACCACTCAGATACCATAAACATATGAATTTCAATCAGTTGAACTGCTGTATGCATGTGTTGTTGTGGAATGCTGTCAAGTAGGTTCTGACCCATAGTGACCCTGTATATAGTTTCCAAGGAGAGACTGGTGAGTTTGAACTACCAACCCGACTTTGTTGTCTAGCACATTAACGCACAGTGCTACACCAGGGCTCTAATTGTTAGAAGTACAAAACGAACACACATGATTCCTGCCATCAAAATTCTTACATTAAAGTAGAGAAAATAAGATACAGTGTTGTGTGTCATCAAGTCAGTTCTGACTCATAGCAATAGTATGTGGTTTCCTAGAGATACTGGTGGGTTTGAACTGCCTACCTTGTGGTTACAAGTCCAGGGCTTAGCCTACAGTGCCATACCAAGGCTTGTGATCTAATAATACATGATTTTAATAAAAATAATTTTGTGGGTATGGTGGGTTACTATTTGACTGCTAACTGCAAGGACAGTTGTTGGAATTCACCAGCTACTCCAAGGGAGTAAAAGCAGGCTTTTTGTTCCCCTAAAGATTTATAGCCTTGGAAACTTGACATCGATCACTCACTATGATTAGGAATTGACTTGATGGCAATGAGTTATGCTGGAGATGAGAGCGCCATACTGTTTCAGATAGCACATAGGTTGCTAAAGATTAAAGTAATTGGAACTCCAAAAAATTATTTGGCCTTAACAAGTATATTATATAATTGCAATATTTCTAAATTCTATCACTAGATATTTGTGAGACAGCAAATAGTAAAAGGAAAATTACAGAACCTACAAAGAGACTAGACAATTATAAGGTGTTGTTTTTGTTTCTAGAGTAAGAGATCATGTTTCCTCAGGGGAGGAACTTAAGCAGTGCTCAAGGATGAATATTCAGGACATGCTTTGGTATATGAACCTTGAATCATGGTGACCCCACACACAATGGATTGCAATACTACCTGGTCCTGTGTCATCCCTCATGATCAGTAGTGGATCAGACTATTATCATCCATAAGGCTTTCATTTGCTGATTTTAAAAAGTAGATCACTGGACATTTCTTCCTCTTCTGTCTTAGTTCAGAAGTTCTGCTGAAACTTGTTCAGTATCATAGTAAACCTGCCAGCACCCACTGATAGGCTGTGGTTATGCATAAAATGCATTGGACAGAAAATTAAACCTAGGTGTCCTCTATGGAGAGTGAAAATTCTACCACTGAGTCACCAATATCCTCATGACTGAGAGATATGAAATTTGTTAAAGAGTTATTGGTGTTGTCTAGATGTGGCAGCGATCACATGTTATTCCCAATATTAGTTTTGCTCTTAATATTAGAACATATCAGCTGGACATATTCTTTTCTAGCAAAAATCGATTCCAGATAACTTTGCATATTTACTGAAGATAAGTCATCTGATATGACCATATGACTAAGCTCACATGATCAAGATGAAAGTAGAGATATTGTGCCCAAGTAATAAAAATCACCTCAGCTACTTTGTGTAAAACCATTTTGGATCATGAGGAAGCAAGCAGATGTGGAGCAAGGCAGAGACATCAGAAGAATGTTCATGTGCCTCTAATATCAAATAGCAGGTATCAGACTTGGATTGTCTGTCTTGTTTAAGCCAAAGTCATTTTGAATTTTCTGTCACTTGAAGATACACATATTATTAACTAATATACTAAGTACTTCAGACATATTAATCAGACTTCTTAATTGTAAGCAACAAAAGTAGGTAGACAGAGCTACATATTTTGGCTCTTATTTTTCCATGAATTTTTTGTTTAGTGCTGTTGAGTCAGCTCTGATTACACCACTTTTCATTGTAATAACAGTAACTAAATCAGACACATTAAAGTAAAATTGAAATCTTCCTAGGTACACGCCTTTTTGAAGCACAACCTGGCAACTTGTTTACTATTAAAAGTCTGAGAGACAGATTGACCTCCCATTAGAGACAAAGAACAATATATCCCATTTACAACTATTTATAGAGAGGCCTAGTTTGGCTCTGTAGGATAAGCACTGGACCATGAACCACAAGGTCGGAGTTCAAACCCATCAGCTCCTCAGAAACCCTGTACAGAGTTACTATGAGTCTGACCTACTCGAAGGCACTTAGCAATAACAACATAGAGCAAATTGGCAATGCTTCTGGTACTAAGCATGTATTTATCATCAACCTGCATTACTTCTCTATTTAAAAATAACATTTGATTTTTCTTTAATATCTGAAAATGTATCTAATTTGTATCGATTTTTCCCATATTCTAAAAAAATTAATTAAAGACACTGTGCACATTCAATAAATAATGCATGGAAAGATGGTATAGCTATACCCTGGGACTGCTTTTCAAGAATCCTTCATCGTTACTGCCACACATGCATAGCTTTGCCTTCTTCATTGAGTTGGAAGGTGGCAGTACCACAGGAATGTGTCTTGTGAAAGTGATAGCTGGTAGGATTTAGGTTTTAGTTAATACTATGAATTTATAGGACTGGTCACAGAAAATGCTAGAAATCTAGAAGACTACATCACTAAATTTATAGGCGTTCACAGCTGGCATTCGATCCATTGAGTATTCTGTAAAGGACTAAGAATGCCTGACATTTAATGAAAGAATATGAAGAACGGGAGGAAGGTTTTAAAAAAAGAATTCTCCCAAATTAATAAAAATCTGTAATAAAGTCAAGCAAAGAACCAGGTAAGAAGTGCATTTGGTGCAGGGACTGAATAGAAAGCAGCTTTTATTATTAATAATATTATTAGCAGAGAATGATGTATAAGGTATGATTAACAGATGCTAGAATTTCTTTTGAAATTCTGATGTGGAGAAAGAATTCAGCACAGATGTTTATACTGTGAGACATAGCTCTTGATTTTTAGTTAAATAGTCACAGACAATCTCAAAGATTACTCAAATATCACACAACAGAAAACTGTAAGGTGGAAGTATTTCTCTGGGATACTCCAGTCTATAACTCTTTTTTTTTTTTTTTTTAAATCACTTTTCCACTAAAGATTTTTGGCAGACGTTCAAATTTTCATAGGGTTTAAGACTCCACTTAAGACCTTGTGACAGGAACTTGCTAACCTCCAGGGAAGAAGTTTTTTTATTTTGTTCAAAGGCAATAGAAAGCTGAGTTCTACAGCCTATTTGTAACACTCTTGAAATTACTTGAGAGTAACTTGAATTCTCTGAACTTGTCATCCTGGGACTCTATCTATTATTGCTACAAAGACAGTAGTATCCTGAACAAGTGTGATCAAAGTAGGATTTGAAGAACAGGTAGATAGTGCTTAGCCTGAGTAACAATGGCAGTTGGCTGTAACCGTCTCAAGTACACCTTTTGGATTTATTGTTTGTTGTTAAGTGCTGTCGAGTCAATTCTGACTCATAGCGACCCTGTATAGGGTTTCCAAGGAGCAGCTGGTGAATTTGATCAGCCAACCTTGCCTTTCAAACTGACCTGGAGGTCAAATGCTTATCCTATGGTGCCCTGATAATACAAACTTGTATAAATATTTATGACCACTTTGGGATCCATGATTATGTTTTAAAGAACTACAATCTCAAAAATATGTGGGTGAAAATATTTAAATTGGTACTCAAACCAAGTTGAATGCCTGCAAATGAATTTCTGCTAATGTCTAAAATTCTGGCTTCTCCAATGAATAAAAACCCAAGCTACAGCAGAGGAATAAATCAGGTTAATCTGTTATTCTTGACATATGCTCCGACAAGGAGTGAGGAACCCCATATCCTAGATCCACTGTGGTAAGCAAAATTGTAAAATGGCTTACAAGATTCTTACATATTGATGTATGTGCACACCCTATATATAATTTCCAAAGACTTTGACACTGGGTGGGCCTGAACACATCTGGTGAGTTCTTTTAATATCAGATGTAGATGTCAGAGATAGCAGAAGTCAGAGAGTTTTGAGGATGCAGAAGACCCTCTTGTGGTCTTAAAGAAATAAGTCATCATAGCATGATAGGGTATGTGTCAGGGAAAGGCAGGAGGCCTTTAGAAACTTCTCATGACTCCTGGTTTACAGTGGTGACTTCAGTCATTACCACAAGGCATTACATTCTGTCATCAAACAGTGACTTTTAAAGAGAACTTGAACCTTAGATAAGATTTCTGTTCCAGACAACACCTTGATTGTAGACTTGGGAGACTCTGAACAGAGAACCCAGACTCCTGATATACAAAAATAAGCTATGGGCATTGTTTTAAATCACTATGTAATAATGTGTTACACAGCATTAGAAAATGAATACACCGATATGTTGTTGTTATTGTTTTTGTTAAGTGCCATTGAGTCGGCTCTGACCCATAGCGACCCTGTGTAAGGTTTCCGAGGAGCAGCTGGTGAGCTTGAACCACCAGTCTTGCAATTCAAATGGCTTTGCAGCCTGGCGCATTAACTCACAGAGCCACACCAGGACTCCTTATTGTTGTTGTTGTTAAGTGCCGTCGAGTCGGTTCCGACCCATAGCGACCCTGCACAGGGTTTCCGAGGGTGTAACTCTTTAAGGGAATAGAAAGCCTCATCTTTCTCCCGCGGAGCAGCTGGTAGTTTCGAACCGCTGACCTTAAGGTTCGCAGCCCGATTCGTAACCACTACGTTACCAGAGCTCCATAGGACTCCTTATAGCTCCTCCTAAATAATTGTGGGATTTTAAGTGAGCTATTTTCTGCTCCCGTAAAGATTTACAGCCTTGGAAACCCTGTACAGGGTCACTATAAGTCAGAACTGACTCCACCGTACTTAACAACAACAATAATTTTCCCCTCAACTTTTCAAGGTTCTCCAAGATGGATCTACTTATTCATTAAAAGGCTATAGTCCTAAAAGCTAATAAAGAACTCTAGAATCTACTCACAATTCAGCCCTTATTGAATCCTCATAATACCCAAATTAGTTAAACAAAAGCGAAATAAATATGACTCCTATTCCTCATTTGGAGTCTTGATGTGGCACTGTGAGTTAATGCTTCTGATTGCAAAGTCATTTGAATCTCCAGGTCTGCAGTGCAAGCTCACCAATCATTCATTGGAAACCCTATACAGGGTCGCTATGGGTCAGAATCAACTCAACGGCACTTAATAACAACAACATTCCTCCTTTGAATATCTAATTATGTCATAGTGGCTAATAACAAACGAGGAATGAACATATACTGCAATACATTCTACAGCTCTTAGCAGTCTATCCTTTTCAGGTTTTCAGAGTTTTACATTTAAACTCCAGAATATTCTTCTGTAAAAAAGAGATAAGGAAAGAAGTTACATTTTGATTCATTAATATTTTATTTTACCATCTGGTGTGCTTTGGGGCAAATTTTCTATATAAAAAACAAATTTCATTCTTATTTTTCATTTTCATTGGGTTGAAAATTTTAAAATAAGTAATACAAACAATACTTGATTTGAGCAAGCCAGCCCCTAAGTGGGAGAAAGATGAGACTTTCTGTTCCTGCAAAGATGTAAAACCTTAGAACCCAGCTTCATGGTACTTAACAACAGTCATGTTCATGAGCACATAACACATTTTCACCATGAAATGCAGTGAATGCTATAGATAAGTTAAAATTTCTTGTCAGCTGTTTGACACAAACCCCACTATGTATAGGAACTGTGTATTTTCTGTTTATGATAACATATTTAAAAGAAAAATGTATGTTATAATAAACAATGTTTATCCCAGAATAAGCTAACATCAGTCTTTCAATGACATTAAAACACTGAATTGGGCTCAGAGAACAGCAATTTGAGCAATTGAATTGATGGAGTAAGCTTTCCTAGGACTAAGAAATATTGCTTATAGAATAATTATGAAATTTCATAACTGCTATTCTTCTTCTGAGTCCTGGTGTGGCGCTGTGGGTTAATGAGCCAGACTGCAAAGCCATTTGAACTGTGAGGTCGGCGGTTCAAGCTCACCAGCTGCTCCTCGGAAACTCTATACAGGGTCACTATGGGTCTGAGCCTACTCAATGGCACTTCTCAACAGCAACAACAATTCTTCTAAATATGTTATAATCCTACCCCTCTTGAGACACATCAAATCACAATGTTGTTCACCCCTTCAGTACAGAATTTCATATTACCCATAACAACACATCACTGGGCCCATTTCAGGAATTTCATAGCTTCATGAGGTAAGATAGATACAGGTTTTCTTCAAGAATGGCACACAAAGTGGAGTTGGAGTTGAATCTAGAAATGAAACATTACTCCCTCTCCCATTAAAGCTTTTTTACTTTGGATAAAGTAACACTTATTTTTTCTTCATAATGCATTAACATTCTCTCCACAAGTGAGCCAATATTACTTGAATGTGCATAAAGCATAACAAACATTAAAAAGTGACTCCACTTATTCACTTACTCATACATTTGTTTTTTTTTTTTAAAGTTAGTTTAATAACTTCATCATATGCATAGATCACTATAATTTGCATATTGAAAGCACACAATTAACATAATTTAAATCCTCTCCTATATAAAACACGTAGCAGAGCTAGAGACAGGGTAACTGGGATATAAGAACAAATTACTGTTAATCTTCATACATTAATTAAGTGAATTTATTTTGATAGAAAGCAACAAAATCTCCCTCTTGGATAGATAAATCCAAATGAAGTTGAATAGAAGATAGTGGCGTTCTGAGACTAGAATTGAGATGAAGAGCTGGTACTCAAAATAATTTATCAAAAGAGATGATAGATTAAGGAACCCTGGTGGTGCAATGGTTAAGTGCTTGGATGCTAACCAAAGGTTGGCAATGAGAACCAAACCACCCTTCCACTTTGTCATTGGGTCATTATGAGTCAGAATCAACTTGATAGCACACAAAAACAACACAAGATAGGTTATGCTAATTAAGATAAGATGGCAATTAAAAATTTAAAGCCAGAAAAGTAAAAACTGAGTATTATATTCAGACTATCAAAGACAAAAGGAGGAAAGGGAAATCATAATTAAAACAGGATTGAGGACTAAAAAGAAAGAAGAGACAACAGAACAATCTGACATTCAAAAACACAGTTTCAAGGAAAATATGACCAACAGTACTTAATTCTGCAATTAATTTTATCAGGAAAAAGTTGGGAAAGGTGGATGGTTTGGTAAAAATTTAAAAACAAAGAAAAACAAGGAGGCCATGTTGTTCTCCCTAAATCAGTTTTTGTAGATTGGTGACTGATTAGCATCAGAAGAGTACAAAGTTAAAATTAAGTGCTTAGAAAATGAAATATAAGATTTAGAAACTGAGTAAACTTAGAATAACTAGAAAGTGATATGTAAGGACAATACAGAACAGAAAGACTAAGAACCATAATAAACGTCTTTGTGAGTCATATAAAAATGGATATATTGCATTGGCTTCTGGTAGCATTATGTGAAATCAGACAAGCTAATGGGAAGCACAGTGACGAGCACAGAGATACCATTCTTCAAAAAGGATAACTTCCTCCTATGCATGAGACCAAAAGAGTCAGAGGATGTCCAGCTGCCATTATTGAACATTTTGATCAAAGAGTCTACAGAAGAATTCTGTTCAAAAAGGAGGAAAATGAAGAACAGTATTTTCAAATTTTAATGAAAACCAAACTTTCTGGTGCTATGTAGTTTGGGTGAACTAGTGTAACATTTGCCATAAAATAATCTTTAAGCCTTAAATCAAAAGTATACATACCCTGAAATTTTCTTAAAATCAAACAACTAGTTAGCTTAAAAATTGTCTGCCTGGAACAATGTTCTTTTTTTAAAGATTTATTTCTATGAGATCAAATTGACAATAGCAGCTTTACAAATTAGATAGGAAACTTAGGGTCAGTTACTTTATATTAATGGGGGAAGAAGAAATCAGAAAAGGAGGCTGAGAATAGTTCTACAAATTGAAGAATATAAACTACATCACTGAATAGTACAGCTAAAAAGTATTGGAATGGTGTAGTGCTGTGTATATTTTCAATAGAAATAACAAAAATAGAATAAATTATAAATAAAAAATAAAAGACAATATGATTACACAGTTTGTTTTTCTAATTACTTAATATTTGTATCCTATGTCTCACCTAATTTATTGTTGTATTGTATTTGCCATACATTGTCCATTTTGTGATTGGTAGTCAAGGATAACCAGAAATAATTTTACTCTCACCTACACAAACACAAAAATATCTCTACATCACGAATAAACATTGACATACAACCTTTAATTATATATTTGTAATTGATTGTTTTTAAAACAACTCAAACGTTTTCAACTGCTAAAGGATAAGGAATCATCAATGAGACAACATTTTATAAGAACCAGGACTGTGGTGAGTCTATAAGTTTGGATTTCATACAAATGACTTATTTCATTCAAACAACTTAATCCTCTACCATTTTCTAGAAATACTAGATAACCTGTTAAAAACAGAAAACATACATAATATGTGTTACTAAGTTCTGAACACAGGCAAACAAACAAACAAAAAAAATCAGAAATAATTATAACCATAGCAATAACAAAACCTCAATTAAAATAGTGCCCTGACTTGATGGGTATTTAATTCTTAAATTTTGTTCCTGATTCCTGATTCTAGTCAACTGTAAAGATGTTTTCCCCCAACATTACATAGAATTTTGCAATTTACATCATCTCAAGTAATAAAAAGAAAAATATATATACTTTAAACATGTTATTAGGAGGGAATAGTCCCTGAAAAGGGACACCATGCTTGGAAAAGTAGAGCATCAGTGAAAAAGAGGAAGTATCTCAATGGATGGATTAGCACACTGTCTGCAGTAATAGGCTCAAGCATAACAACAATTATGAGCTTGGCTAAAGACTGCTGATGTTTTGTCCCATTGTATATAGGAGTCCTGGTGTGGCACTGTGGGTTAATGTGCCAGACTGCAAAGTTGTTTGAACTGCAAGGTCAGCGGTTCAAGCTCACCAGCTGCTCCTCAGAAACCCTATACAGGGTTGCTGTGGGTCAAAACCGACTCAACAGCACATCACAACAACAACATATAGGGTTGTTATGTGCGGGAGCTGACTTGACTAAAAGCACATAACACTATTTGATTTAGGTCATTGGTCAAGTAGGTTCTGACCCATAGCAACCCTTTAATATAACTCTATAAATGAAATATCATACTTCCTGATAAAAAGGAGATATAAAACCTCATTAAAGAAAAACAGAATAAAGGTTTAGCCAGTTACTACTGAAAAGAAAATACACTGACAGATAGTAAGCACATGAAAAGCAGTTCAATGTAATTATATCCTAACATCAAAGATGGAATGAAATTCAAAACTAAATGAGATATATTTCAGAGTCACTAGATTAGAGAAAACAAAAGCATTAAAAAATAATACATGTTTAATGAGATTAGAGATCAAGTGTAATTCTCACTAGATTCTGATGACAGTTTAAAAAGAAGAACTAAAATGAATAGAGAGAAATACTGCTACCTGATGGTACATGGAGAGGATTATAATCATTGTAATGAAACAAAGTATATGAGTTGTTGAATGTAAAACTGATGATCTGCACTGTAAACTTTCACTCAATTCACAATAAAAACTAAAAAAAAAGAAGGTTCAATATTTTAAGAAACTGTTTTCAGATTTTCTTATGAAGATTAAATTTACAGCTGCTCTGTCGCACTGTGGTGGCTTTCTTATTGCTGTGATGCTGAAGCTATTGTCACCAGTATTTTAAATATCAGCATGATCCCCCATGGGACAGGTTTTAGCTGTTTCCAGATTAAGACAGACGAGAAAGAAGAAGAGGCAGACTACTAAATGTTTAGCCACTGAAAACCTTATTAGTAGCAGCAGAAGATTGTCTGATATAGAGCCAGATAATGAAAACATTATGAATAGCATCAGAATATTGTCAGATATAGTTCCAGAGAATGAGTCCTTCAGGTTGGAAGACACTCAAAATGTGACTGGGCTTCCTCCTCATAGTAGATTTCACCATGATGACATGAAAGCAGTAATGCTTTCAAGACCTTCATGTGCTGATGAGGCACATCTCAAAATAAGAAGAAACACCTGCAAACATCCATTGATCATAGGAAAGTGGAAAGTTAAATCTAGGAACTATGGAGGTTGTCAAATATTGATATAAAATGCATAAAGATCAATATCCTAGGCATTAGTGAGCTAAAATGGACTGATTGTGACCATTTTTGTTGTTGTTGTTAAATGCCATCGAGTCAGTTCCGACTCACAACAACACTGTATAGGGTTTCCAAGGAGCAGCTGGTGAGCTTGAACTGCCAGCCTTGTGGTTCAAACTGACTCTGCAGTTCAGTGCATTAGCCCAATAATCATATCATTTACTACACTGGGAACATCAAATTGAAAAGGAATGGCATCACATTCATTATTCAAAAGAACATCTCAAGATCTGTCTTGAAGTATAATGCTGTCTGTGATAGGGTAATAAACATACACTCACAAGAAAGAGCAGTTAATACCATTATGATACAAATTTACACAGCAATACTGAAGCCAGTGATGAAGAAACAGAAGAATTATACCAACTTGTTCAGTCAGAAATTAATCAAACATTCAGTCAAGATTCATTGATAATTACTGGTGATTGTAATGTGAAAGTTGGAAACAAAGAGGAAAGATCAGTAGTTGGCAAATATGGTCTTGGTGATAGAAATGATGCTGGAGGTTGCATGATAGACTTTTGCAAGACCAAATATTATATTCTCTATAACTATCTTTGCAATGACTATTTTTAAACAATATAAAAAGTTGCTTAACAATCTTTTTAAACAACATACACAAGGAGTTCACCAGATGGAATACACAGGAATTAAATTTACTACATCTGTGGGATGAAATGGTGGTGGTCGTGAGTATGTGACATGGAGTCAGTTCTGACTCTTAGTGACCCTGCACAGGGCTTCCGAGGCTATAAATATTTACAGGAGCAGAAAACCTCATCTTTCTCCAGTAGAACAGCTGGTGGTTTCTAACTGCTGACCTTGAAGTCAGCAGCCTGACTTGTAACCACTACGCTACCAGAGCTCCTTGGGAAGAGATGGAGAGAAACTCAAACGTATCAGCCTAAACAAGGCCAAGGGCAGATTGGAACAGACCATCAATTGCTCATATGCATGTTCAAGCTAAAGCTGAAGAACATTAAAACAACTCTAAGAAAGTCGAAACATGACCTGAATATATCCCACCTGAATTTAGGGACTATCTCAAGATCAGATTCAATGTGTTAGACGCTAATGATGGGAGACCAGAAGAGGTGTGGAATGACATCAAGAACATCATCTATGAAGAAAGCAAAAGGTCAGGAAATAAAGAAAAGATGAAAACGGATGTCAGAAGACTCTGAAACTTGCTATTCAGTATCAAAAAGCTAGAGAAAGGAAGAAATGAGGGCGTAAAAGAGTTGAACAGAAATTTCAAAGGGCAGCTTGAGAAACAAAGTCGAGTAGTATAGTGAAATGCATAAAGACCTCGAGTTATAAAGTCAAAATATAAGAATATGCTGAGCGTTTCTTAAGCTGAAAGAACTGAAGAAAAAAATTCAAGACTCAATTTTAAATATTGAAGGACTTCATGGGCAAAATATTGAATGATGCAGAAAACATCAAAAGAAGATGGAAAGAATACACAGAGTCACTATACCAAAAATAACTGGTCAATGTTCAACCATTTCAGAAGATAATAAATGATCAAGAATCTATGGTACTGAAGGAAGAAGTCCAAACTGAAATGAAAGCATTGATGAAAAATAAGCTTCCAGGAATTGATGGAATGCAAATTGAAATATTTCAGCAAACTGAGGCAACACTGGAGTTGTTCACTTATTTATACCAAAAGAGTTAAACGACAGTTACCTGGTCAACCAATAGTAAGAGATTCATATTTGTGCCCATTCAAACAGCTGACGTCAGCAGTCTAACATGTAACCCATTATGCTTCAAGGGTTCCAAAATCACATATAACTGCAAAATAAGTATTTGTGCAATGAATGAATTCAGTAAAGTGTAAGTTATAATGCAAGTGTTTAAAGTTCTAACATAGCAGTTTGATACAGGTTGTCTTTAGATTGCATATTACTATATGAAATGCAAACCAGGCTCTCTTGACAAAAAATGCTCAAATAGTACCATTTTTGTCTTTAGTTTTGTTCATAGATTGCTTCAGCTGAAGTATAAAATAATGAGAAAATGATTTAAATTATAATTTCAACTTTGAAGATACTGTTTTCTTATCATCTGAGATTATTGTTGTTAAGTGTTGTCAAGTCGATTCTGACCCATAGCGGCCGTGTATAGTGTTTCCGAGGAGCAGCTGGTGACCTGGAACCACTGACCTCACTGTTCAAACCGACTTTGCAGGCCAGTGCATTAATCCACAGTGCCACATTTATGTAAAATGCTGTGGTTTTACCAATCTCTAACTCAATCTCAAATACCATTATTTATCTTTTAATAAATATTGGTTTTGTTGACTAATAGTGTCACCTCCTAGAGGCAGAGGAAACAATATTTAGTGTCAAACATTATTAAGTGATGTCGAGTTGGTTCCAACTTACAGCCACCCTGTATAATGTTTCCAAGGAGGGCTAGTGAGTGCCGACCTTGCTGTTCTAATTGACTGTGGTCCAGTGTTTATCCTACAGCATCATTCCAGGACTCAACAGTTCTAAATTATATTCTATCAAGTATTTGCCATATTAAAATCTACAAGTTCAGTCATGAGCAGTAATTGATGACTGAAGATAGTGCTTTACTTAATTTATTACTGCAATAAATCTGGTACTTAGTAACTGGGTTTCCTGGGCTATGATTTATGATTTTATGAATGCAACAGGCACAGAATTCAATGTTCAGGTAAGATATTGTTTATTATAGATGTCCATTGGCTTGGTCTCACCAGGAATATATTTTCAGTGTGTTAAATATGATTAAATCTTACCCAAAAGGTGAAATTGTTGCCTTCAAATTTACTCTTTTTGACATAACTGTCTTTATCTTCAAATTGTTCATATTTGTAGCCCCAATGTAGCATTTCTTTCACTTGTTGCATTTCCTGTAGTTTATGTACACTAACATATGGGCAAGAGATATACACTCTGAGTCAAATAATACATTTCAATTACATACATAGAGATGAGTACAAGATTTCATATGTGTTTTCTTAGTCATTCTGAAACAATGAAAAATGTTAAATAGCACTATAAACACTTCCAAAGCATAAAGTATCTGTCACTGAAAATGTGAATACATGCTCATCTAGTTCAGAAAAATAATATATTTAAATGCTTTATTGTTAAATCCCGTATAAAATGGCTGTTGTACTTTTATCCTGTAGTATATGTTATGACTTCTAGTTTCCCAAGGCAGTAAGATGTAATGGAGAAGAAGAGGATTTGAACTTAATCTCCTTTGCTAATTACTCCCAAAATTGGTATCCATATAAAATCTGTTGACAGCCAGAAGCATCATTTTTCAACAATTATTTTAATGGGATAACTAAGCGTACTTTAGTGGACCTCAGTGGCTTAATGTTTTAGTGCTCAGCTACTAATAACCTAGATTAACTGTTCAAACCCATCAAACACAGCTGTGGGAGGAAGACATGGTGATCTGCTTTGGTAAAGACTGCATGTAGCCCAGGAAACTATGTGTGTTTGTGTATTCTTACCTATATAATATGTGTATATAATATATGTGTATGGAGTCCTGATGTGGCACTGTAGGATAAGCATTGGCCCACAAAGTCGATTTGAACTGCAAGGTGAGTAGTTCAAACTCACCAGTCACTTCTCAGAAACACTATAAAAGGTTGCTATGAGTTGGAACTGACTCTATGGCACGTAACAACAGCATATATGTATGTGTGTTTGGTGCCATTTGTTACTGTTAAGTTCAGTATATATACACTGCTATGTGCCAGGTATATAAACATATATATATTTAGGTACTTGTGTTTATATACACATCGTTGCTGTTGTTAAGTGCAGTTAAATTGGTTCCAACTTATTACGAACCTGTATAGGGTTTCCAAGGAGTGGCTGGTGAGTTTGAACTTACATGGCTCAAATCAACATTTTAACATTTAGATCAGATGCAGTGTCACAGTGTGGATTAATATCCATATATGTATGGAGGGCTAGTGCTGCGCTGTGGGTTAATGTGCCAGACTACAAAGTCGGTTTGAACAGCAAGGTTGGTAGTTCAAGCTCACCAATCGCTCCTTAGAAACCCTATACAGGGTTGCTATGGGTTAGAAATAACTCAGTGGCACTTAACAACAACATATATATTTATATGTGTGTGTATGTATGTATATATATATATGTGTGTGTGTGTATATATATACACATACATTTGTGCATATATATGTATGTAAGTGTGTGTTGTTGTTGTTAGGTGCCATGGAGTCAGTACTGACTCACAGCAACCCTATGCACAACAGAACAAAATACTGCCCAGTCTTGGGCCAACCTCACAATTGTTGCCATGCTTGAGCCCATTGATGCTGTGACTTTGCCAATCCATCTCGCTGGGGGTCTTCCTCTTCTTCTCTGGCCCTCCACCTTACCAAATATGATATCCTTCTCTAGAGACTGGTTCAAGCACTCTTCACTTTAGCAAGCAAAGTTGTATGATCTGCATATCGCAGGTTGTTAATGAGTCTTTCTCTAGTCCTAATGCCACATTTTTCTTCATAAACCCAGTTTATCAGATTATTTGTTTAACATACAGTTTGAATAAGTATAGTGAAAGATTACAACCCTGTCTCACACCTTTTCTAATTTTAAACCATTCAGTGTTCCTATATTCTGTTTGAACAGCTTCCTCTTGGTCTATGTACAGGTTCCTCACGAGCATTATTAAGCATTCTAGAATACTCATACTTCGCAGAGTTGTCCATAGCTTGTCATGATCCACATAATCAATGGTCTTTGCATATTCACTAAAACACAGGTAAACATTTTTCTGGAATTCTTTATTTTCAGCCAAGATTCATCTGACATCAGCAATGATATCTCTGGTTCCACATCTTCTGAATCTGACTTGAACCTTTGGAAGTTATCTGTCAATGTATGCTTGCAGCCATTTCTGTATTACCTTTAATAAAACTTTACTTGCATGGGATATCAAAGATATTGTCTGATGATTTCTGCATTTCATTGGGTCACCTCTCTTTGGAATGGGCACAAATATGGATCTCTTCCAAGAGTTGGCAAGATAGATGTTTTCCAAATTTCTTGGCATAGATGAGTGAGTGCCTCCAGTGCTGTCTCACTTTCTTGAAAGATTTCAATTTTCATTCCATCAATTCCCAGTGCCTTCTACTTTGTCAATTTCTTCAATGCACCCTGGACTTCTTCCTTCAGTATTATTGGCTCTTGATCATATGCTACCACTTGAAACTGTTGAAAATCAACGATTTCCTTTTGGTACAGTGCCTCTGTGTATTCCTTCAATCTTCTTTTCATGCTTTCTGCATCATTCAATAATTTGTCCAGAGAGTCCCTCAATAATGAAAGCCAAGGCTTAAATTTTTTCTTCAGTTCCCTCAGCATGAAAAATGCTGAGCGTGTTCTTCCCTTTTTGGTTTTCTAACTCTAGATCTCTGCACACATCATTGTAATATTTGACTTTGTCTTCTCAAGGTGACCTCTGAAATTTTCTGTTCAACTCTTGTACCGCCCCATTTCTGCCATTTGCTTTAGCATTTCTATGCTGTTTAGAGATTTAGAGAAAGCAAGTTTAAGAGTCTTTTCTGACATCCATTTGATCTTTTCCTTCTTTCTTATCTTCTTAATGACTTTTTGCTTTCTTCCTGTATGATGTTCTTGATGTCATTCCACTACTCATCTGGTCTTTGGTCTATTGTATAAAATCCTTTATGGGCACTATGAACTGCCCATATGGTTGCCAAGGCTATTAGCATTTATAGAAATTAGCTGCCATTATGGTGTTGGAGAAGAGTATTAAAGGTATCATGGTCTGATGATAGAAGAACAAACACATTTATGTTAGAAGAAGTACAGTCCTAAAGCACCTTAGAAGCCAAGGTGGCCAGAATTCATCTCTCATACTTGGAACAAGTAATTAGGAAAGAACATGGTGCAGGGTAAAGTGGAAGGTCAGCAAAAAGGAGGAAGACTCCGCATGAGATGGACTGACACAGTGGCAGCAGCAATGGGCTCAAATGTAGCAAACAGCAATTGTGAGGATGGCACAGAACTGGCCCATGTTTCATCTGTGGTATGTCATTATGTGTTGGAAACAACTGTCTAACACCTGACAACAGCAACAACAGGTAAAAACTCAACTACCATGTGAGTGAATTTTAGTCTCATTTCTATGCTAGGAAAACTACTTCAAACAAGGCTTAAGCAGAGGTTTTAAATGATATTGCTGTTTTACTGTGCTGTGGATTCAATTCTGATTCACAGCAACCTCATGTGTCAGAGTAGATATTCCCCAAAGGGTTTCCTAGGCTGTAATCTTTATGGAACCACATCACCAAGTCTTTCTCCAGTACAGCTACTGGATGTGTTCAAACCACCAAACTTTCAGTCAACAGGCAAGCACTTAACCATTGTGCCACTCATTGGGGAAGAACACAGAAGTCCATTCTGTTTCTGTCTTTTTGGATACTCCCTTCCCTATCTGCTTAATGGTGATCTTCCAGTTGGTGACTGTCTGTAAAATGTTTGTCACTGCCCTATAATGATGTACAGAAATAGAGTAATCATTTAGAATTTTTGTTACAATTAAACAGATTAGTTTTATGCTTCTTGAGTCCATTGGTAATGTAGGAGGGATTGAATTTTGTGTCCTTTAATTTTTGCTTCCAATTCATTTTTATTGTGTTTTATCAAAGTATTGGTCTATGACAGATTGGAGAAAATAAAAAGTTCATCTTCCTCCCTGTAGTTTGAGAAGTCCTGTCCTAGATCACACCTGTGGCTGTACTTCAGAAAGAACTGCTAGAAACCATGGATGATATGAAACTACTGTCTAAGTAATTTGTGCCAGTACCAGTTACTGCTGAGTCAAATCTGATTCAGCATGACTTATGTATTGCAGAGTAAAACTGCCTTTTATAGGGTTTTCGTGGCTGTGTCCTTTGAGAAGCAGATCACCAGGTTTTTCTTCTCAGGTTCCTTTGGATGCAACATCAACTTTTCACTTAGTTGTTGTTATTGTTGTTAAGTGCAATTGAGTTAGTTCCAATTCATAATGGCCCTGTATAGAGTTTTGAGGAACAACTGGTAGGTTTGAAATACCAAGTTTACAGTTACAGTGCCACACAGCTCATCACTCATCTTATTGTGCCACCCAGGGACTCCTATATTTTAGAATTCTCTTTATGAGAATGGAGAAAAGATATTGAACCCAGGCAATATCTTTCAGGTCAACATTAGGTCTTAAAAAAAAAATTATGGAGTCAGAAAACTGTCTCTTCTCCCTCATTTATATTTCATGATTGCCAAGATTCTTCTCACTCCCTTCCATTGTCTAGCACTATCCCTCTCCAGTTCCACTTTATGTCATACTCATGTATGTCCTTTCAAAGTGATCATCACAGTACATAATTAGTCTCTAATTTATGCCATCAATCTAATTGCTTGCCCAATATCTTTAAGGCTAAATGATGAATCAGGTGATTAAATGACACCAGTAAAATAAAGTTATACATGAATGTATTTTTCTTTTTTAAAGACAACATCAACATTTTATAGGGTTGAGTCTTTGTTAAGAAAGCTTGGGGGAGGAGATGCTATAGGACTATCAAGCACTATTGTTGGCAAAGCATCCTGGAACTTTACCATTCCTAATTCCCATGTAGATGTTTGTTCTCTCAGTTTTCAGTTATGTCTAAATATGCTTTTCCTTCTCTTTCTGCAAAGGTCACAGAACTAGTAGTACTAGCAGATGTACTGCAATGTATGTTTTCATTTGCTTTTCTAATAGAAATGGGGGTGTTGGGGAAGATGTATTAAATCCAAATGAGGCTGTTATTACAGAATTGCTGTTTTTAGACTGCATCACACATA
This sequence comes from Chrysochloris asiatica, assembly GCF_000296735.1. Taxonomy (NCBI): domain Eukaryota; kingdom Metazoa; phylum Chordata; class Mammalia; order Afrosoricida; family Chrysochloridae; genus Chrysochloris; species Chrysochloris asiatica. Next base: position 21,702,417 of record NW_006408556.1, read on the forward strand.
TATACACTATACTGTGACATTCCTGGGGAACCCATAACATTTTATGGCTTATGAATTCTTTGAATAAATCTGTGAGGAGAATAACAGAACAGAGCACACATTTTCCAACATTCTTCAGAGAGTTTTAGAATACTTTAAAAACTTGTTTGACTGACTGACCCATCACAGTTATTAAATCTAGACTAAGAAATCGTTTTCTATTTCAAGAGGAAAGGGGGAATTTGGCCTTGAGGGGAGAATGACATGACACACACACTAATGGTATCCTCCCATTAGCAATATTAGTACCAGTTATCACTGCATCAATTCTGACTCATGATAAATTCTCATGACTCAGAATACTTACAAAATCTCAAAGAGCTGTGAAAAATGAAGATGCATTATGTATTACTTCCATAATAGCATTTTCAATCCTTCCCAGATCTGTTACTGAAGTCCTTAGACTGGTATAAAAATCATGTTACGAACTGTTAACACTTATTACTGGTGGTGGTGGTGAATCTTGAAAGCTAGGGGCTGAAAAAGAACACAGGATGGTACAATGAGAGGATCATCATGCCCTTGCTCTCTCTGTTAAAGGAGGTACATTATTCCAAGGCTCCTGTGAGCTTAAAGTTCAGTAAAAGTTACCTTGACCCATTTTTATTCTATAAAATACCCTGTCATTTCTATAAGACCCAGGAAGTAATAACAGAATTATTTCATTTAAAGTATGGGGAGTCTTGTATTGAGAAACTTCCAAACATTCACCAAAAGACCAATTCTTCACCCAAATAGTTAACCAAATATTTACAGATTTCAGAAATAGATTTGGGATCTCAGTAATCTAAGATTATAATCTTTGGTGTGTGTATGTAGCATTGGATTCTAAACTATTCTAAACGCCAAACTGTTCAGCAGTATGCCAAAGATGACGTAACACTATGACAACTCATTGAAATGATGTCCAACTGGGCAAATACCTAATTTTCATCTCATCTCTATACCTGCTTTATAGACAATTCCAACATGTTTATTCCCAATATATCAGGGGCTTTAAAAAGTCCATGAAATTTTCCATTATCTTTTAATTTCATTTTTCTAAAACTTTTTGAAGATGCCTTGTACATCAGGTTGAAACGTATTACTTCATCAATATAAGATCTAAGTATTCAAGATTGAAATAGCTGCTTTAAATTGTCATTTAAATGACAACAATGAAAACCCTTAAGTCTACCACACACTTTTCCCTTACTGCTAAACTATAATAGACAGGATAAACATCAAACCTAAACTATATATATATTACTACTACTTTGGTAATAGGAGTCCCTGGGTGGAGAAAATGGTAGGCACTACAGTAGACTACTAGCAGAAAGATTGACAATTTGACACTCCTTACTCCCCAGCCATGACGCATCTAAGAAAAATTGAAGTTGTCAAAAATGAAATGAAAGACATGAAGATCAATATCCTAAGCTTTAGTGGGTTGAAATGTACTTGTATTGGCCATTTTGAATCTGACAATCACTTGGTCAATTTGCCAGGAATGACAAATTAAAGAGGAATGGCATCATGCCCCTATTCCAAAAGGACATTTCAAGATCTATCTGGACGTACATTGCTGTCTGTGATAGGATAATATTCACATGCCTACAAAGATCATCAGTTAATACCATTATTATTCAAAATTATGCATCAACCAATAAAGTCAGTGATGATGAAAGAGAAGAGTTCTACCAGTTTCTTAATTCTGAAATTGTTGAAATATGTAATCAAGATATATTGAAAATTACTGATGATTGGAATGTGAAAGTTGTAAACAAATAGGAAAGATCAGAAGTTGGAAATTATGGCCTTGGTGATAGAAATTATGCTGGGGATTGTATGATAGAATTTTGCAAGACCAATAACTTATTCATTACAAATACTTTAAAACAAAAACAAAATGTAAAAAGCAACTATATACATGGGTCTCACCAGATGGAATACACAGGAATCAAACTGACTACATCTGTGGAAAGAGACACTGGAAGAGCTCAACATCAGTCAAAACAAGACCAGGGGTCAACTATGGGACAAATGACCAGTTGCTCATGTGAAGTTCAGATTGAAACTTAAAAAATTGAAAACAAGTCCACGATATCCAAAATATGACTTTGAACATATCCCAACTGAATTTAGAGATCATCTTAAGGACATGTTTGATGAGGTAACTACTAATGACTGAAGATCAGAAGAGTTATGGGATAACCTCAAGAACACTATACAAAAAAAAAAGCAAAATATCACTGAAGAGTCAGGAAAGAAAGAAGACAAAAATGGATGTCAGGATAGAATCTGAAACTTGAAGTCCAGTTTACAGATTCTAAAGCTAATGGAAGAAATTAGGAAATAAAACAGCTTAACAGAAAATTTCAAAGTATAGCTAGAGAAGCCAAAGTCATATAATGAAATATGTAAAGACCTAAAGCTAGAAAACCCAAAGGGAAGAACCCGGTTAGCATTTCTCAAGCTGAAAGAACTGACAAAAAAAAGCTAAGCCTCAACTTGAAATATTGAAGAATTATATGGACAAATTTCAAATTATGCAGAAAACATCAAATGAAAGCATACATAGTCACTGTACCAAAAAACAAAAACAAAAATGTTGATGTTATACAACTTCAAGAGGCAGCATATCATCAAGAACTGATGATACTAAAGTGCTAAGTACTGATGGTACTAAAGTGCTAAGTACTGATGGTACTAAAG
>NW_006408556.1:21705249-21722629 GCF_000296735.1 Chrysochloris asiatica
TACTAAAGTGCTAAGTACTGATGGTACTAAAGTGCTAAGTACTGATGGTACTAAAGACGTTTGTGCAAATCAGTGTTCCAGGAACTGAGAGAATATAGAACACTGTCCATTCCTGCACCTTCCTCACAACTGATGTTATGTTTGGGCTCATTGCTGTTACCACTGTGTCAAAGCCTTTTTTGCTGGCTCTCTGCTTACCAAGCATGATGCCCTTCTTCAGGGACTGGTACTTCATGAGAATATTTGTGACGTGTGAGAGACATAGACTTTCCATCCTTGCTAAGTTGCATACCTTTAAATATCATAGTAATGATGGTAACCACTCTAATGTATATCTCCCACCAAGAGCATCCCTCCAGATTTATATATCTAATCCATTGGCTTCTTCAGATCACTATAAGACATGTCAAACTCAGTATGTTCGAAATTGGAATTCTGGTAATCTCGTAACAAAACCTTGCTATTTCAATTAATAGAACTCCATCCTTTCAATGAAGGAGCTCTGGTAATGTAGTGGTTATAAGTCGGGCTGCCAACCTCAAGATGCGCATTTCGAAACTACCAGCGGTTCCGCAGAACAAAGATGAAGCTTTCTACTCCCATAAAGATTTACAGCCTGGGAAACCCTGTACAGGGTCACTATGAGTCGGAACTGACTCCACGGTACTTACCAACAACCAACAACAACAACAAATCTTTCAATTCTGGGCTAAAACCTTTACTGGCCTTGACTCTTCTCTTTCTAGGAGCTGGTGCAGTAACCACCAGTTATTCTAAAGGAAAAAAGTTTGATAATTGTGTTCATAAAGTTTAAAGCTTTTGAAACCCTATGGGGGTTCTATTCTGTCTTCCAGGGTTACTATAAGTTGGAATCAAATCAACAGCAATGGGTTTGTTTATTTATTTTCCTTCTATTTCTCTCATAACCTCATTAAATACAGCAGTATATGCTGACAAAACACCTTCAAAATATACTCACGCTATTGCCACATTTTATCATTCTCCCAGTTAACCCCCTATGCTGTGTCACCAATATAACTTACCTTTGACAACTACAATAGCTTTCTGAATGATTTTTCTGCTCTTTCCTTGACCTTCTTTAATATATTTCCTATACAGAAGCCTCTGTGTGATTTATCTTTTAAAATATAAATTGGACTATTTTATGCCTCTACTTGGATCTCTGTAAGACCATGCCCTTCAGTTTTACAATGGCCTAAAATTCTTCCTATGTTGTATCCTTTCCCTTCATATCCATGACCTCACTTCCTACTATTGCTCTCACACCACTCCACTCAGCCACACTGATATCCCTGCCATCCTTCGAATTATCAGGCACATCTTCACCACAGAATCTCTCTGGGCTGCTGCACCTGTCCTGAAAGCTCTATGAGTAAGAGAGATTGAAGAAAATGTGATGCATTTGCATTTTGGGTTTTGTGAAGAATATTGAATATATTATGGCCTGCCAGAAGAATGGAAAAAAAATTGTCTTGGAAGAAATACCATATGTACCATAGAAAAGAGAAACTTCCTTTCACATACTTTGGGCATGTTATTAGGAGGGACCAGTCCCTGAGGAAGGGTATCATGCATGTCAAAGTTGAGAATCAGTGAAAAAGAACAAGACCCTCAGTGAAATGGATTGATAGAATGGCTGCTGAAGTGGGTTCAAGCAAAGCAATAATATTCAGGGTGCCACAGGACTGGGCATGGGCATCATTTCATTGTATTGTTAATAGGTTCTTTATGATTCAGAAGGAACTCAGTAGCCCCAAACAAGGACAGAAAGCTCTCCCTCAGATATCCATGTAGCTAACTCATTTACCTCCTTTATATATTTGCTTTAATGTCACTTTCTATTAAAGACTGTTCTGACAATCCTATTTAAAATTACAACTGTCACACTTTTAAATAATTATTAATGCATCTTGATTGAATGTTTGATTAATTTCAAACTGAAGAAGTTAGTTGAATTCTTCGATTTCATCATTACTGGCTTTAGTGGTTAGTGTGTAAATTTGAATAATAGCAGTATTAACTGGTCTTCCTTGTTGTTGTTGAGTCCTGTGGAGTTGATTCCAACCCATAGCAGCCCTGTATAGGGTTTCCAAGGAGCAATTGGTTGAGTGTAAAATGCTGACATTGCAGTTCAAGCTGACTTTGCAGTTGAATGATTATTCTACAATGTCACACCAGGATTCCAACTGTAGGCATATGGATATTAACCAATCAAAGACATCATAATACTTCTAGATAGATCTTTAAATGTTCTTTTTGTGGATGAATTTGACACTATTTGTCTTCAATTTGACATTCCCAGAATAGTAAAGCATACGATTATTGGATTTAAAATGGTTAATACTAGTCCATTTCCACTCACTGGCACCTAGGATATTGAGCTTTAGTTGTTCCATTTCATTTTGGGCAACAGCAACTTTTGCTGGATTCATACATTCCATTTTCCAACTAATAATGTATGTTTGCAACCATTTCTCCTCCTTTTGAGTTGTTCCCCTCTAGAAAATGATGGTTCTGAAAGCTTTAATTCACTCAAGTCATTATGATCAACTCTACTTTGAAGAGGCCATTCTTCCATAGTCATATTTTGATTGACTTAGATTTTCAATTTAAGGGGCTCATCTTCTGGCACTGTATCTGACAATGTTCTGTTGCTGTTCATACAGTTTTCAGTGGCTAACCAGTCAAAAATAGTCGGCTGTTCCTTCTCCCTAATCTGTATTGTTCTGGAAGCTCAGTTGCTATCTGTCCACCATGGGTAACCCTGCTAGTATTTAAAATACTGGTGACATAGCTTTCAGAATCACAGCGACATGCAAGTCACCAGAGTGCAACAAACTGACAGATGAGTTGTGGAACTATATAGGTACTTGAGGAGCCCTGATGGCACAATAAGTTCAGCCTTGGGTTACTACCCCAAACGCCAAGTTCAGACCCATGAGCTGCTCAGGAGGAGATAAATGAAGTTGTTTTCTTTTGTAAAGATTTACAGCCTTAGGAACCCTATGGTGAAGCTCTTATCTGTCCTATCAATCATTAGTAGTCTGAATGAACTGGAAGACAGTGGATGTTTTGCTCATTTATTTCTATGTTGCTGTTGTTAAGTGCCATCTAGTAGATTCCAACCCATAGCAATCCTGTACAGGGTTTCCAAGGAGCAGGTGGTGAGCTTGAATCACCGACCTCACAGTTCAAATAACTCTGCATTCTGACGTATTAGCGTATTAGCCCACAGTGCCACAACAGGACTCCTCTTTCTATAGGTACTTTCTAGTTGGTAACAACAATGTTATAGCTAAACTAATATTTTAAGAGGGATTATATTTTAGTGTAAATACCTTCTGAAGGAAATCAGGTGCTATGGGTAAGGCAGGAACCTTCTAACCTGGAACCTAGAGGGTAAAAAACGACAGTGCAGTCAGATGTCTTAATAGGCCAGTTGAATGGCTTTATGTTTGCCTCAGCCATTTTCATGACATCTCATGAAACATTTGTAGTCCTGGTGTGGTACTGTAGGGTAAGAACTAGACTGCTAACTTAAAGTTGGCAGTTCAAACTCAGCAGCCACTCCTTGGAAACCCTAGACAAAGTCATTGAATAGGTTATTATCTGACTCCATGGCACTTAACAACAACAACAATATGAAATATTTAAAACAAATACTTTCATGTTTCTTGAACTAGGATATTTGTATTTTCAAGGAGCATGCTTCAATTTCCAAGAGGTTGTCAGCTCATAGAATACATGTAGGTCATATTCTGAATGAAATTTATATAACAACTTTGGGTGAAAACATATTGTATGCCAAAGCATTCATGACTATTAAATGTAGAGTAGAAAATAAACTTTTCTTAACTGAAGAATTTACACAATGAAGTATTACTCTTCCATGTAGAAAGACACTTTGGTCCAAACAACTAAACCTTAGTAACATAAAGTTAAATCTTTCTGTCATTAAAATCATTGAAGCTGAAAAGGTTAATTTTCATTTGTTCACATAAGAAAATGCCTTGACTATACCTTGAGCTTTTGGTTCTTATCTTACCTTATTTTTGATAAAACAGGACTATATTTTATACATTTTGCATCCAGGTTATTTAGGTATCAGTTAGTGCTAGATAGCCATAAACACTGGAAACATGTTTCCTCTTACCTTCTATTCAGAACAACAAGCACAATTAACACTGAGGATTGGACAAAATAAATATACTTTGGTATTTTGCATTTTATTGATGATAAAAAATGGTATGTTGTTGAGATTAACTGCTTCATATTTCCTTTAAATTCAAGAAGCGGAGGTAAGACAAAAATATTTGCTATTATATATGTTATGATGATTTGAGGGCATCAAAATTAACATTGAGGTAGGTCCTGGGAGCCATTATTGGCCACTAAACAGAGCATCAAGATTTAATCTTAGAAGAATATAAGTAGTTCCCTGTTCATGATTAGAATTAATTGGAAAATAATATTCAAAGCCCACAGTATTGCGAAGAGACAAAATGATAACAAACTAGTGAGTTGCCAGTATTGGTCCTCAAATCTACATACCTTTCAATTCACCCTACTCATGCACCATACATCATGTCCATCCAACTGTCGTCTTTCACTTCTTAGAAACAGATCCTGTTGAAGGAATTTTAAGAATTAATACTTTATGTTTGTTGACCTTATATGTGCCAAAAGAGTGTCATCACAATTTTTCACTTCATAGTTTGATGAACCAAACTGTTCTGACAATCCTTTGCATCTTCAGTCACAGGGGGATTAAACACAGCTGCTATCCAAATCTCATTTAGTGACTTGAAATATCTTCTAAAATACTTCATCCAAACGTGTTGTACACCTTTTGTTTCCCTAATATGTAAAATGCAACAGTACTTTCCAAAATATGAAAATTTAAGTCCGTTAAACAGTGGCATTTTAGAGGACTAGGAAAAATAGGTAATGTTTAAGAATTGTTGACATTTTAGATCTGTTTCATATACTTACAGAAAAACACTAAACAAAAAAACTGTTTAAAAAAAGATACAAGGACTGAGACATAGGCGAAATGGGTAAAGGCGGGAGTGGGATACATGTGTATTTATATAATCCATAAATATATAAGCATTTGAAAGAGGATATTTGTACAAGAATATTTACCTTCCTGCAAACACAACTATGAATGTGTTGGAGTATACAGTGGGCAAAATTATGAAAATTTAAGTAGTATCAAACATTTTAAGGCAACAAGTTACTGGGCCTGTGGGCTCAGGACCATAATCTCAGTGAACACCATGGTCAATGGCATACATAGTCCTCAATGACAATGTTCTACATCCTACTTTGGTGAGTAGTATCTGGGATCTAAAAAGCTCATGAGCAGCTATCTAAGGTGATGTTATTGATCTCTTCATGTACAGAAGAAAAAAGAGTGATGAGAATAGAAGAGCCTAGGAATTAATTAGCCCAATGGATTAATGGAACATAAGAATATGGTTTCCATGACTTTGAGACCAGAAGAACTAGATGACCCCCAGTTACCACCACAAAGTCCTACAGAGGGAGAAAATGTTGAACAAAACTCAAAAAAAAAAAAAGACTAAAGACTGGAGGAAACTGAGACTGGCCACTGGGCCCCAACCACCATTCAGGTCTGGAAAGAAATTCACCCTTATGGACCAACAGCCCTAGTAAGATATACTCACCATGGAATGGCTATGTCTTTAAAATCAAAAAGGCAACATTTTCCTAACATTGAAGAGTGATGGGAAGGTGGGTGGAAAAAAAATAAGAACCACAATGAAGAAGCAGAGTAACTGCTTTTGCGTGGAGGGGATTGCAGTCATTGAGAGGAAACAAAATGCATGATTTGTTGAATGCAAAACTGGTGATCTTGTCTGTAAATCTTTACTCAATTCACAATAAAAAGTTAAAAAATAATGTCCTTATGCAGGAATATCGCTAACATTGTAGCCTAATGAATGGTCTTATAATTGCCTTTCTGACAAAGTATGTGGGTAGTAATAAAACAAACAAACAAAAAAAAACCCTATCATGAATATAACAGATTTCCACTGATCACTAGTTCACATTACTAGGACTTGGGCCCATGAGAAACTGTAAAATTATGCTAAAGAGGTCATATACTGGGTATGTACTCCAAATATTATAATACAAATATTGTTTATTATATTGAGCATATATAATATTTTGTCATTATGTGGTTTTATAATTGGAAAATAATTGAAATACAGGTTATATGTTGTATGTTGTGACTTTTAATATCTAAGATAGATCACAAACAAAAAACTGAGAGGAAATTGCTAGCAATTTCATGAAGGAACGATTAATGTGCTATTGGTTCAACCTTGAGATGTTAGTCTTTATCTATGTGTGTTAACAAAACACAAAACATTTGCCATTACAACACTCTTCACATGTATAATTCAGTGACATTAATTATGTTTATTACATTGCTCAGCTATCACCATTATCTGTTTCCTACTTCTCAAAAATATGTAGCATAGTGGGTTACAAGTTAGTCTGATAACCACAAAGTCAGGAGTTCAAATCTACCAGCCTCTCCACAGGAGAAAGATGAGTCTTTCAGCTCCCATAAAGATTTACAGTCTCAGAAACTCCATACAAGGTTGCTATGAGTTGGAACTGACTGGCTAGAACATCACCACCACACATTCTTGTTACATGGCAACTCATAGCGACCCTATATAGCCTTTCCAAGGAGCAACTTAGGAATTTAAACTGCCAACCTTGCAGTTCAAACCGACTTTGCATTATATGATTTAAATGTATTAGTAATTCCCTAACCATTCCCCTAGAGATATTTTGTTTTCAGTATTTTTACCCAGGATCAGAACTGAGAAGTACTTCAGGCATGTGTTTATTGTTGTTAAGTGCCATTGAATTGGCTTCAATTCATAGTGACCCTGTATAGGGTTTCCAAGTTGTGGCTGGTGAATTTGAACTGTCAACCTTGCAGTTCAAACTGACCTTGCAGTCCAGTGTGTTAACCTTCAGCACCACACCAAGCATAGAATGTGAGAATATGAAATTTAAAAAATAGGCAAAATAAACAATGTAATTATTAATTTAAGGGTATGAAACAATTAATTTGAAAAAGTATTGGCAAAACAACAGAATCAAGAATGGGCTAGGTTATTAAGATCCTAAATCTGGAAGTAGGAACATAAATGCAGAGCTAAAATAAAAGATTCAGAATTATTCTCATACTCCCCATCATTTGGAAAGGAGTCAACTGAAAATAAAATAACCATACTATACTCAACCAACTATACTCATGCCATTTGCTTATTTGTAGCAACAATCTAGTTAGACTCTAGAGATCACAAGTAAGAAAGTCAGCTTTTACTTCTGCAGATTTTGTAGCTAGCCTTTCCTAAAATTGAACTTTCAGATAAAAACCAAACTTAACCTACTGCCATCAAGTCAATTCTGACTCATGGTAAACCTATGAATTACAGTGTCAAACTACTCAACATGGTTTCTTGGTTCTTGTCTTGACATAAAAAGACCAACTTTCATTTAACAGGTAGTATTGCATTGGACAAATCTGCTGCACAAGACCTTTATAAAGTGTTGAAGAGCAAAGATGTCAGCTTGAGAACTAAGGTGCACCTGACCCAAGCCATGGTATTTTCAATAAACTCATATGCATGCTAAAGCTGGACAGTGAATATGGAACACTGTAGAAGAATTGAGGCTTTTGAGTTATGGAGTTGGAAGAGAATATTGAAAGTGCCATGGGCTGCCCATAGAACCAACAGATCTGTGTTGGAAGAAGTGCAGCCAGAGTGCTTCTTGGAGGCCAGGATGGACAAACTTCGTCTCTCATACTTTGGACATATTGTCAGGAGGGACCACTCACTGGAGAGGATATCATGTTTGTTTTAAAGTGGAGGGTCAGAGAAAAAGTGGAAGACCTCCAGCGAGATGGATTGGCAAAGAGGCAGCATCAATGGGCTCAAGTGTGGCAACAATAGTGAGGTTGGCCCAGGAATTGGCAGTGTTTCATTCTGCTGTGTGTAAGGTCGCTATGAGTCGGTACTGACTCGATTGCACCTAACAACAACAACAACAACAACAACAAAATAAGCATCATATAACTATTTTGCTAAGCCACTGAGATTTGAGGTTGTTTGTTTAGGACCTATACAGTCAACCCTTCATGTTCTAGGATTCAACCAGCCACATGCAATCAAAGGCTCAGAGAGCATAAAGTGCTATTTACAAAGCAACTATATTGTATTCGTGGTGGTGGTTATGTGCCATGGAGTTAGTTCTGACTCAGTGACCCTGTACAGGGTTTCCGAGCCTGTCAGTCTTTTTTGGAGTAGAAAGACTTATATTTCTCACATGGAACTAATGATAGTTTCAAACTTCTGACCTTGAGGTTAGCAGCTCAATTCGTAACCACTGTGCTACTACAGCTATTTTATATAGTATTTGTTGTTGTTGTTGTTGTTAAGTGCCGTGGAGTCGATTCCGACTCATAGCGACCCTGCACAGGGTTTCTAAGGCTGTAAATCTTTATGGGAGCAGAACGCAGAACGCCTCATCTTTCTCCTGCGGAACCACTGGTAGTTTCGAACTGCTGACCTTACAGTTCACAGCCTGATTCGTAACCACTACGCTACTATATTGTATTAGAGATTATTAATATAGAGATAATTAAAAATTTATGGAAGGATGTGCATAGGTTTATATGTAAATACAACATAATTCTGTATAACATACTTGAGCATCTGTGGGTTTGGGCATATGGGGGGGGGGTACCCAAGGATACAGAACCATGACTGTAGTCTTGTTACTGTAGTATTATTTCTAAGTCTCATATTAGTAATACAGTAGAAAGTACTATGTATCAGTTGCCTATTTCACAAATGAGCATTAAATAGGTTGTTTCACATTTTTAGGTATAGCTGATTTTTTATAACACACATGACAGTATCAGTGAATCCTCTGGTTTCTTGTTTTCCTTTCTTAAACTGTTAAAATTAATTCCTTAATTACAAGTAATTTTTAGTTAAATGGTATAAAGTGGTATAAAATATTCACTGCAAAGGATGATGGTCCTGGAAAAACATCACAGGTAGGGAAATTATTACAAATTCATATCAAGAAAAGAACCATTTGCTATATTCATACCTTCATACCATATCTAGGACATGTATTGTTCTGCTATATGGTAGAAGGCACATTTGGAATATAAAGTTGAACTGAAGTCACCACCTAATTCAATTGAAGAGAATCTCATGTCATCTTTTAAGCACTTAGCTACTTTTACTCATGACTTTTATATTTAAGGCATATTCTCTTTTCTCCACTGCCATCATCCTGAGTCATTTCAAGAACCATTTTGATATATTTAACTTGAATAACTAACACTCCCACTCTCTTCCAGCCATATATAAATTGGCATCACCCAGAATGTTATACTAAAAGATATTTCATTCTATTTTTTAAAGTTTTTATCATGAACTGAATGATAGTTTACATGGGAGAACATTGACTTTACACATCTTTTCATTGCAATGATTACAATCTCCTCCATGCATCATCATTCAAAAGTATTTGCTTCTATTCCCTCAGTTGTTTCTTTGTTTGTTTTTTGAGAGATATACATAGAAACATTCAGGAATATGTAATAATTTAAACAACCAAAGGGCACATTCTGGAAACCTGTCTCCTGGCCACCAGCACCCAGTACCTCTCTTTCCATGAATCCAGTGTCCTCAGCTGCTCCCTGTCTCCAAGTCCTCATCTCTGCCTCCAACTCTGGTATTGCTGCTTCTCTGGATAGGGTCTCACACTCCACTTGCGTTCTTCTCCTTTGATGGTCCCAGAGATATTTCATTCTTGACATTATATCATATTACTCTTATTATTCCCATAAACATATTATTTTCTCTTAATGAGTCTCCAGTCCCTGTATTACATTACTATATTCTTAGTACATATAAACCCCTTTGGTTTGTCCATGTCTCCTCTTTTTATCTAGTTAGATCTTCAAATGACCTAACTTCAATCAGTGTTTTACCAAAGTCATCATCTCCTTTGCACTGAAGAGAGTACAAAACAAACTCTCTTATTATATGGAATAATATAATAAACTGGTTGATCTCCTCCTATACCTGGGTACCTAGGTACAGCTAAAGAAAATAACACATATGTATAAACTCTCTATAAAATTCATGGTCTGCAAATATGTCTGGGTATATAATGCCATCTAGAAATTATTCAATGAGTTGTAAGTAATAGCTTTTTCAGCTATACTAGGGATTGTTTTAAATGTCTTATTGCTTCTCAAACTTCTGAAGACAAAATTGTCACTCTTCTTTTCAGCAGGAAAATCCCCATTATCCTTCACAAGGAAGTAATTTTATTTAAATAGTTGCATATTTGCTTCCCTATAGAAATATTTACCCATAAGAAAAATTTGTTTAAAAATGGCAAGAATATTTTAATTGTTGATGGTAAGAGCAGGTTATGGAAAATTTCCTCTTTCTTTTCAGTAACAACACAAAATAATAAGTATAATTTTTGTTGCAGAGAGATGTTCTATAAAAATTTTCAAGAAATTGTTGTTGATAGATGCCATTGAGTCAGTTCTGACTCGTAGTGATCCTGTGTACAACAGAGCAAAACTCTGCCTGTCTTGTGCTAGACTCATAAATGCTGCTACACTTGAGCCCAATGTTGCTGCCAATTCACCAACCTATCTCATTGGGAGTCTTCCTTTTTTTCACTGACCCTCCAATTTACCAAGCACAATGTCCTTCTCCAGGGACTGTTCCCTCCTGATAGCATATCTGAAGTATGAGAGAAAAAGTGTGGCCATGTTGGCGTCTAAGGAGCATTCTGGTTGTACTTCCAACACAGATTTGTTTGTTCTGGCAGTCAATGGTACCTTTAATATTCTTCTCCAACATCGTAACTCAAATGAAGCAATTATTCTATGGTCTTCCTTATTCATTGTTCAACTTTCACATGCATATGGGGCTACAGAAAATACCATGGCTTTGCTCAAGTGCACTTTAGTGTCTTGAATACTTTAAAGAGGGCTTGTGCAGCAGATTTGCCTAATGCATTACTTTGTTTGATTTCTTCACTGCCTCTTCCATGTGTGTTGATGGGGGATCTAAGCAAAGAAGTCTTTGACAACTTCAATCTTTTCTCCATTTATCATGATGTGATAAATAGAGTGGTGAGGGTTTTTGTTTTTTTTACATTGAGATGCAATCCATACTTGAAGGCTATGGTCCTTAATTTTCAGCAGAAAGTATTTTTAGTTCTCTTTTTCATCAAACAAGGTTGTGTCATTTGCATATACTAATTTTGTAGTATATATACAATATTTTAAGGGTGGAAATATTTCTTCCTATTTCTGCCTACATAGACACATTTTTTTCCATAAAGAAGAGGAATATTCAGTGACAAATGAGTGTGAGGCTATAAAAGTGACTTTTACTGTTTCGTACACTAGTTAAATCAAGTGAAGTGCTTGCTCTGGGTAGACCTGATGACTTTGGAGGTAGATAAATTTGAGTTGAAGTCTGGTTCCATCACTTAAATATCTTAAGATTGTTGTTGTTGTTTTTATTAAGTGCCAATGAGTTGGTTTTGACCCACAGTGACCCTGTAAAGGGTTTCCAAGGAGCGGCTGGTGAGCTTGAATAGCCAATCCTGTGTTTCAAATAAATGTTGCAGTCTAGAGCATTAACCCGCATCACCACAACAAAACTCCACGTATTCTTGAGATAACGTTACTTTATTTCCATGAGTTTCATTATAGTCATCTTTGAAAAGAAAATAGTGTATATTATTACTGGTAGCTGCCATCAAGTGAATTCCCAATTTAGGGCAACCCTATGCACAGCAGAATGAAGCATTGTGCTGTTCTGACGTATCATCATCAATTGGTGATCAGATGTTTTGATTAAAAGAGTTTTGGTCTTACACTCATGTCTGCTGTTCTGAAGTAGATTTCTAGGGCTTTCTTTCAACCTCTCTTGGTCTGAAAGCTCCATTGAAATCTGTTCGGCATCATAGCAATACACAAGCTTGCACTGACATACAAGTGGTGGCTACACATAGGTGTAACAGCTAGAAATCAAAACTGGCTGTTCTTCATGGAAGACAAGAATTCTACCAGTGACACACCAATGCCTCTTAACTAATGTTTCCTTCCTCATAGTTATTATACTGATGAAACAACTTTGCATGTACAAAGCTTCTTGTACTCAGTGCATTTAAGCTGAAATAATAAGGTAAGTGAAAAGTAATTACATCTTAGTTGAACATTTGACTGCCTAAAAGGTATGCTTGCAAGAAAATTCAGATCCAACAATGTTCCTTCCTAACACCCTCATCTTTATCAACTGGCATCCTCATTGTTATCAATTGGTTGGTAACAAAAATTCAAATTAGAATTCAATCCTTCATCCCAAGTTAGTTTTTGGCATTAAGATCAGACAGATGATTGTGTTAAAATAACCTTGTTGTGTGTTTATTTGAATTGAAGAAATAACATTATAAAAAAATTATAAATTGTGACAAATATCAAGCTGAGTATTTAAATGACATATGAGGTCTCAATCCACTGATAATCACAGATGTGGCACTGTGGGTTAGTGTGTTGGACTGCCACATCAGTTTGAGTTATAAGCTCACCAGCTGCTCCTCAGAAACCCTATAGATGGTCTCTATGGGTCACAACCAACTCGACAGCAGTTAACAACAACAACAGCTATTTATTTTGGAGTCCTAATGTGGCACTGTAGGATAAGCACTGAACTGCTAACCACAGGTCAGCAGTGCAGTGGAAACCCACCAACTGCTCCTCATAAATTCTACACAGGGTCTCTGTGAATAGGAATTGATTTCAGTGCACTAAAGAACAATGACAAAAATATTTATTTTGCCTTGTCATTTTAAAATGATATATCTAAATTTGGGGGATATTATTGTACTACTATGTAGTAACCTCTGTATGATGTCCCATCATTTGAATGAACCACTGTTTACCAAACGGGCCATATTGTTGCAGAGTTGAGGTTCATTTCCTTATTTGTGACACTAATATTACCACAGTGATCTCTGACATTTCATCTTAGGCACAAAAGTATTCGGTTAAAATGAATGACTATTTTTACAACATTTTATGAATTGTCAAACCGTAATAATTTTTACATACACACGTACATATTTAAGAGTGGAGAATTGGAAAGCAATAAATATTTTTTTTATGTTGTTGCAAGGAAAAATTACTTTTTTAAAAGTGTTGAAGAGCAAAGATGTCAGCTTGAGGACTAAGGTGCTCCTGACCCAAGCCATGGTATTTTCAATAACCTCATAAGCATGCTAAAGCTGGACAGTGAATAACGAACACTGTAGAATAATTGATACTTTTGAGTTATGGTATTAGAGGAGAACATTGAAAGTGTCATGGGCTGCCGAAAGAACCAACATATCTGTGTTGGAAGAAGTGCAGCCAGAGTGCTCCTTGGAGACCAAGATGGCCAAACTGCAACTCTCATACTTGGGACATATTGTCAGGAGGAACCAGTCGCTGGAGAAGGATATCATGTTTGTTAAGGTGGAGGGTCAGAGAAAAAGCGGAAGACCCCCAGCGAGATGGATTGGCAGAATGGCAGCATCAATGGGCTCAAGCGTGGCAACAATTATGAGGGTGGCCCAGGATTGGGCAGTGTTTCATTCTGTTGTACATAGGGTCACTATGAGTCGGTACCAACTCGATGGCACCTAACAACAACAACCATAAGGAAAATTAAGAAAAAAACAGATAACTTGCTGGGTTTCCAAGTGGTTTGTGAATGACTGTTAACTGAGAGATTGATGGTTCAATTCCACCTAGCAGCTCTGCAGAAGAAAAAAACCTAGCAAACTGCTTCTGTAAAGATCATAGCTAAGAAAACCCTATGGAACAATTCTCTGTAATGCCTGGAATCACCAAGAGTGAGCCACCTTGAAGGCAGTTAACAACAAACAGCAAAAACAAAATATTTGGCACTGTAGGATAAGCACTGGTCTGCTAACTGCCAGGTCATTGGTTCAAACCCACCAGCCATTCCTCAAAAGTGACTCGATGGTACTTAAAACAAATAGGTTTACAAGGATTGGCTGTAAGACCAGAGTTACTAGGAGAAACTGGGAGAACCCTGAGGAATCACTCTAGTTCTGCTTGGTGTCAACCTACTTTGTTAAAGAACTGAATCACAGATCATGTCACTGTAAAGCAGTACTACTTCACAGCTTTTGTTTAGTTTTCCAGTTGCCTTCTGTTTAAAAACTTTATATCCATCTCTTGTTTAAACAATCAAAATAAAATGTACTCAGTAGACGGCAGGAATCAAATGTTTAATAAAAGCTGCGGGTTCATAGAGCATGTATTGGAAAAAACTGTTACCTGTGCCCTGATGCTAACAATGAGAAGGTTAGAATGCTCTGCTTTGTGGAAGTTTGTGGGTTTTCAAATCTTGCTTCCTTGGAAATTTTTATTTTCTAGTAAAGCATCATTACTCCTACCTCTGTATATTTAGAATAAGATTTCAATACTATGATTGGTGTTACCATATATTATGATTTCCCTTGTATGTTCCTACTTCAAGTTCATATTGAAAAATCATTGAGACTTTCCCACAGATAAAAGATAATGGTCCTCCTGATCCTCCACTCATGACTCTGTTTATTTTTTTGTCATCTTAGATTCTAGTTTGATAGACAGTACATATGAAGTGGTTTCAAAAAATTTGTGGAAAAATAGCACTGGCAAATAATTTATTTTCCCACAAATTTGTGAAGCCCTTTGTACATAACAAATGTTCAGAATTACTTGAATGAATAGATAAAAGAATACAAGAGACAGACTTGCAGAATGTGCCATTCGGTGGTGTATTTTTATATGCCTGAGTGTTTAAAACAAAAAAGGAATTAAAATGAATAGAGAGAAATACTGTTAACTGACGGGGATTGTAATGAAATAAAGTATAAGATTTGTTGAATGTAAAACTGATGATCTGCCCTGTAATTTCACTCAATTCAAAATAAAAGCTTAAAATGAAGTTTTACTTAACATGAAGCTTGAAAAACACAGTCTTGATCAAACCTGTCTGTTTTTACAGGATGTCTTGAAAATCTCTATATTTGAAAGCATTATATTTAACGGCATCTAGTACTAAGGAAGGTAAATTTTGGTTTGTTCTACCAGAGTAAGTGCTGCCTTGGCTTTACCCAAGTTACCAACATTGATCTTATTTTGTGGAATTACATGGCTTTTCCAGTTGTATGGTGGTTCTGTGCCGTGGAGTCCGTTCCAACTAACAGCGACCCTGCACAGGGTTTCCGAGGCTGTAAATATTTATGGGAGCAGACAACCTCATCTTTCTCCTACGGAGCAGCTGATAGTTTGCTAAAATGGAGCTATTGGCTGTCAAAATAGCAAATTTGGGGAAAACTTAGCAGATTTTTTTTTTTTTTAAATTTTTTACACAACTGGGAAATTAGAAATAAAATGGGTTGTACTAGATCAAAAGGTCTGTTTGGACCACAAAGTCAGTGGTTCAAATGCACCAGCTACTCCTCAGAGCCCTGGTGCTCTGAGGAGTCCATACGAGTTTGGAACCAACTTCATGACACTTAATGACAACAATGTTAATAAATAAACGTTCTAGTCATTTTTAAAAGCTTTTATAAGTTAGTTTAGTCATCTAACCTAATTGAACTTGGAGTCTTTATAAGGTGAAGTTTGTCTGAGTAGTCTCATAAATTTCCTTTCAGTTCTAAGATGTTAGGTGGGTTGTTTTTTTTCCTTTCTTTTGATGAAAATATAGAGTCATAGACAATTTCCACAAGTACAATAATTGAGTGACACTAATGACATACTTCAAGTTGTATTACTATTCTCATTATCCTTTTCCAAATTATTTCACCTCCATTGTCTTTAATTCACTGCCCTTAAGCTTCCTCTCCAACCTTTTGAGCTGCAATTGTCAGTATGATCTCACATAGATCATTCTTTTAGAGCATAGTGGTCAATGCAAGTATGCAAGACTAATTAAGATAAGCTTTTCTTTTTTATTTCTCACTCATACTTATAGTGACCCAATAGGATACAGTAATAGAAAGGCCCCCATTGGTTTTCCAGCACTATAAAGCTTGCTGGGAGCAGACTACCCTATCTTTCTGCTACAGAGCAGATGGTGAGTTCAAACTGTCAACATTTTAGTTAGCAGCTAAGCACTTAACCACTGCACCATCACTACTTGCTATTAGTCAGAATCAACTTGATGACAACTTGTTTTGGTATTTTTTGGTTCACGGTAACTTCTTATTTTTATGCATGCTTTGCTCAGCACTACTCAGTTTTGGTATGGTGCTGTGGGATAAGGACTACACTGTTACTTGCAAGGCTGGGGGTTCAAAGACAATAGCTACTCCTCGGAAACCCTATACAGTGTCATCATGAATTGGGGCTGACTCATTGGGATTTAACAACAATGAAACTTTAAGGATCACTTGTAGAGTAGTGAATTATGAGCTGGGCTGTTAACTGCAAGATCAGCAGTTGAAATCAACCAGCCATTCCATGGGTGAAAGATGAGGCTTTCTGCTCCCATAAAGATTTACAGCCTCGGAAACCCTATACAGGGTGGCTATGAGTTGGAACCAACTCTACAGTACATAGCCACCACCACTACCACTAAACTATAGCAAACATGTTTAAATTACCTAAGAGAATGCTGGAAGTGATTAATAGGTATTGAAGTAGTCAGTTCATATGAGTGATTTTTATGGCATTAATGAAAACCAAAACACTGTGGTTTATTTTGAAGTAACTTTGTAAGTACAACAACGAGACATGATTAACCTTTATTACTGTATGCCCCTTTTGGACTCCTATGCTTTCTTTACTCAGATCGGGTTCTTCTGCATCCAGATTTTCTGTAGCTAGTAACAACTGCATGGAAATAGCAGGTATGATTTTTTGGTTCTCATGCCAGCACTTCATATTTCTGGAAAAAAATGGAGGGGTCATCAGCCAGGTTTTTCTAATCTCATTGTATGGATTTCAAACATGCATTCAGCATTAAATGGTGGTCAGATTAATTTTGATTAGTTAGCATAAAAGCAAACAACACCAATCCCATTACTGTCCAGGTCATTCCACTGTACCACTAGGCATTTTTTTTTTTTTTTTTTTTTTAGCAAAACCAGAAACAACTCACTGCTGTCTAGTCACTTCTGACTCATAGTGACCCTGTATAGGGTTTCTGAGGCTGTAAATCTTTACAGGAGCAGAAAGCCTCATTTTTTT
>NW_006408556.1:21722729-21737854 GCF_000296735.1 Chrysochloris asiatica
GCTTACCCTATAGCTCCAAATGTTGGATATGATTACTGCCAGGCAGACAGGATGCCTGTTGTTCTCCGCATCCCAGCTTCCGTCCTCCTGCCTTTCACTGCACTGCCTTGCTTCACACATCTCTCATATGTCTGGTCTCTGATGATAGTTGCCATTATGATCCCTTACTGGCTAGATTGGATGTGTTTGTTTATGTGTGTTGAATATTCAATTTGTGAATGAATTTATAAGCTTTTTTGTGTGTCAGTTTGTGAATGGGGTTGGTGCTGGGGGAGGGCATATGCTCTGAAAGTCATAGGAGTCCAGTACAAGTGGAAGGGCTTTTGTAACAGCAGACACACAGTAACAAGGAAGCTATACTGTAGACAATTTAGGTTGACTGGAGGACATTTTCTTTCCATATTTGAGATTAAATAAATTTTTTGCATTGAGGTCTAACTGAGTTGGCAAATCCTGACTGGCTTCCTTAGGTTTCTGTTTCATTGGAGAGTCAATTGACTACATTTTCAATTCCTGGGAAGGGAAGGTTAAGCATTTACAGGGAACAGAAACTTAAGTTGTGGTTTGTTGACAAGCTCAGTAATAATGACTCTATTTGGGGTGTGGTGTCATGATCACATGTTTCCTTCTTTGCACTAGTATTTCTCTTCTTTACATAAGTTTTGATTATTTTGACTGTGAATTTCTGTCACCTGATATGTAATGAAAAGACAAATGACCAAATGACCAAAATCCAAAGCCAGTGCTGTGTAGGACAGAGTAGAATGCTCTGTAGGGTTTCCGAGTCTATCCATCTTTTTGGGTACAGATGTTGTTGTTGTGATTAAGTGCTGTTGAATCGATTCTGACCCATAGTAACCCTTCCAAGGAGCAGCTGGTAAGCTTGCACTGCCAACATTACAGTTCAAATAGCTTTGCAGTCTGATGCATTAACCTACAGTGCCACCCCAGGACTCCTTCAAGTGAAGATAGCCTAATCTTTATCCAATGGAGCAGTTGGTGGTTTTGAACTGCTGACATTGTGTAAGCAGCCCAATGCTTAGCCCACAGAGTCACCAGAGATCTTTGTTGTGGTTGTTAAGTGCTCTTGAGTCAGTTCTGACTCATAGTGACTCTGTATAGGGTTTCCAAGGAGCGACACATGAGCTTGAACCACTGATTTTGCTGTTCAGAGCCGTTGCAATACAGTGCATTAACACACAATGCCAGCAGGGCTCTTTAGAAGTACAAATACAAAGACCTATTCTCCCTGTTGAAAATAGTCCCTCTTGCCCTGTTTTTTCAGCATTCTCTTTTGAAAATTAACTGAAGGAGATTAATTTAATTTTGGGTGGCCTAGCCCCAAATTGAAAATCTACCTCTGGCCATAAAGATGCTAGAAAGTTAACAATTTAATCTTGAAAATAGGAATCTAATGGGTTATAACCTCTCAGATCTAGGAAGGGGTAAGATTTGTTTGTCTTTGAAATCTCTTTAGTGGACTGTCTATGATACAGTGTATTTTGATTTTATGCTATTCAATAATAAAACATTTCTTTCTGTTTTATATTTGTGGAGTGGTTTTCTGGGTTGGGAGTAGATTTTCATTGTTAATTATATTTCCTCAGCAATATCAAAACCTCAAGGAGTCAAGTGTGGGTGGTTCAAATGGTTAAGCACTGAACTACTCACGGACTGGTTGGAGGTTGCACCCACCAAGATGTACCTTAGTAATCTGATTCCAGTGGCCACAGACGTGACATTTTCTTTTTGGTTCTAAGATGCTAGTTTTTGTGGGTTTGTTGTGTGTGTGTGAAAATATAGAGTCATAGGTAGACAATTTCCACAAGTACAATAATTCAGTGACATTGATTACTTACTTCAAAAATGTATTACCATTCCCATTATCCTTTTCAAATTACTTCACCACCATTGTCTTTAACTCATTGCCTCCTAAGCTTCCTAACTAAACTTGTGTGTCGTTAATGTCAATTTGAGCTCACATAGACAGCATAGTGTTCAATGCAAGTATACATTACTAAGCAAGACAAGCTATGATTTTATTTATCACTCACACTTATAGTGGCCCTACAGGATTATGCAGTATTTCTACTCTGACTTACAAAGGGTTGGAATGAGTCAGAATCAATTCAATATCAACCAACAACAACAGCACACCTTCTGGTACAAAATGTAAGCAACTAAGCATTGGGAACTCCAGCATCACATGCTCATAGTGACATGAGGCTCAAAATCTAAAAACATTGAGATTTAAAAAATAAAAAGAAGCAGTCATTCACAGTTTGGATATGACAATAGTAATGAACATTATTATACTGTATAATGAAGTCGGGGGGGATGGGCAAAAAATATATACAAATGTAACCTGCTAGTGTAGGAAAAGTTTGAAAGCAAGTACTTTTTGCCTTATAAATATAAAATTTTTCAATAAAAAAATCTAAAATCATTTAACCTTAACATAGTCTGAGTAGGGTTTCCAATTATGCACAGCAATCCCCACACAAAGTGCTTATAATAAAGAAAAAAATGTGCTCACCTGATTTGGGAAAATTTCAAATGTTGATCTGGTAAAAATTTCAAATATTCAGTGTGATTTGTAATTCATTAAGTTCTTCTTTCATATCACAGCCAAGCATATTATTGTTGTTAAGTGCTGTTGAGTTGGTTCCGACTCATAGCGATCCTGTTTAGGGTTTCCAAGGAGCAGCTGGTGGGTTTGAACTGATGATCTAGTGGTTCATAGTCCAGTGCTGATCCTATAGCACCACACCAGAAGTCCATTCCAGTCAAGCATATGAGTGCAGAAAAGCTTGTATTAGATGAGCATTTCAATTAAATGTTTAATACTTTATAGCCATTTGTCCTCAAGAGAAATATAAATTTGCCATAGATTGAATATATGGTGAACCTATCTTGAATCACAGAAATAGGAGGATTAGCAAGTAGTTTTCTAAATGGAGAACATATATATTAGCATATTTCTTGAATACCTTAAAAAGACAACCTTAGCATTTAGTAATAAGCAGTATGGTGGTCTGGATTTTCTTGAATTATTTGCTCTATCCTTCTATGGAGCCCTGGTAATGCAGTGTTTAAGTGCTTGGTTGCTGACTGAAAGATCCGTGGTTGAAAATCACCAGCCCCTTCTCCAGAGAAAGATATGGTAGTCTGTTTCCTTATAAAATTGGAAACCCTGTCAGCTCGTTCTATTTGGAGGAGTAGTCATAGTTCCACTATGATTTGGAATCTGCTCCACAATAAAATGTCTGGTTTTGTTTATTCAGCCATCCACCAAGTGGTAGCTGATTCCCAAATAGTCAGACCTCTGAACCAAGGAAAGTATAGCTCAAGAGAGCCACCTGCTGCTTCTAAGGATAGCCAGAGCAAAGGAATTGTATGCAAAGTAGTCCATAAAATAAGCATCAATTTAAATATTTCTGTTAAATCAAAACAAAAATACTGCTGTCTGTGTTAAGAAATAATTAACCAAAAAATGACCAACAAATGAGGCTTTAAACTCATTGAGCTGCTATTAACATTTTGGGGGGGGGGGGGAAGGAGAGGAGGTGGTGATATTTACCCACAGTGCTTTGGGAGCCCTGGTGGTGCAATCAATCATATGTAGGGTTTCTGAGGTGATAATTTTTTATGAGAGCAGATAGCCTCATCTTTTCCCTACAGAACGGTTGGTAAGTTTGAACTGCTGACCTTGCAGTTAGCAATCCAATTTCTAACTCAGTGCCACTAGGTCTTCTGTAAAGACTACACTTTGGAAATCCTATGGGAGGGTTCTACTCTGTCTTATAGGGTTGTTACTAGTCATTATCACTTGTTAGCCATGAGTACAAGCCTTATCTAGGGAGCCCAGTGGCATAGTGGTTAAAGCAGTGGGCTGCTAGCTTAAAGTCCATGATTCAAACCCATCAGTCTCTCCAAGAGAGACAGATACAGCAATCAACATCTGAAAATATACACAGCCTTGGCAACTAAAAGGCCACTTTGAGATAGAATTAACTGGATGGCAGTGGTTAAGTTTTTTGTTTTGTTTTATTTTAATCCAAAGTATCAATTTCTGAGTAAGAAATGTGTAGAATAATCCCAAGATCCCAATTTAATCTCTAGTCCCTTTATTTCCTTTTAATATTATTCCAGAAGACATTCTATGGCTGCCATTTTACTAACAAAATATAAAAACCCCGTGTGTAAGTATATACCCCTCATTAAAGGGTTTGAAAGTTGGGGATCAGTATAATGATTGTCAAAGGCTGACCTTGAAATTGGGGCCAATCCTGAGATCATAGATATTTTTCATTACTGAGAATGGTTCCTATTTATAAATTTCAAATTTCAAATGATCTCATATAATGTCTACAATAATGACTTATCTTTTTTTTTTTTTTTTTTAACTTTTCATTGTGAATTGAGTGAAGGTTTTCCGAATAGATCATCAGTATCACATTCAATAAATTTTACATTTTGTGTCATTACAATGATTGCAATCCACTTTGTGTGCCATCAGTTAACAATATTTACCTCTATTCACTATATTTTTTCCCTCTCACCCCACCTACCCTGTAACCATCTGACTTATCTTTTTGTATTTGAAATATATGAAGCCTATAAAGATGAACTAATGGAGAATTGACATATTTACCCAGTAGGATTATAGGCAAAGGTCTGTAGAGAAATGAATTGATAAAATGAGTCCTGCAAAGGGGAAGCCCTGATTCTGACAGAGTAGAATTAATAGATTCATACATGTGAGTCGCTCAAATCTGAATTCAAATTCCATCTTTACTTAGCCCTACGAAACTTTCACAAAAGAACTCAGCTAAAGATAGTAATCCTATCTTGCAGGATTATAGAAAAATAACTGAAAATTCTTAACCCATTTATCTGGTACAGATGAATGCTGGTTTATGTTTTTGGTAAATACATTGCTTTAATTTCAGTCAAAACAAAATGAGAAGTACAAAGAGGTGCACTCAGTGCTATGAGCATTGATAAATATTAATTTTATGGAAATATTTGCACTCTGTCTGTCCCCAGATTAGAAATGTAGCCTCCTAGTGTCAGGAAATACCTTAAACATTAATACAGACACCCTTTGCTGTCATTTCACCATTGCCACTTGCCTGTTTAGTTTATTTTTTTCTCATGACTAACATTTTCTCTTATGATACTCATACTAGTTTTTATTTATTTATCTATTTTCATTTTATCCCACAAATGACACTATGAAAAAAATCAGACGAAAATATCTTTTCACTCTACATATCAATTTCATTAACTTGCAGATTTTGAAAGCTAACTCAGAACTAGTATGGCCTTGTTGTTAAATGCTGGTGAGTTAGTTCCGACTCATAGGGACCCCATGTAGGGTTTCCAAGGGGCAGCTTGAATGGGGGTGGGTGAGTTGTTTAAACTGCTGACCTTGTGGTTCACAATCTAATGCCACACCAGGACTAGTGTAAGAATTTTGTGCTGCAGTTGTTAGGTACTGTTCTGTCAGTTCCAACTCACAGTCATGCTACTCACAACAAAATGAAACACTGCCTAGTCTTGAGCCATTCTCACAATTGTTGTGTTTGAGCCCACTATTGCTGCCATTGTGTCATTCCGTATCTATTGGGGGCTTCCTCTTTTTTGCTGACCCTCCACTTTTCCAAGAATGATTTCCTTCTCCAAGTACTATTTCATCCCGACAACATGTCCAAAGTATGATAGACAAAGTCTCATCATCCTTGTTTTAATGAACATTATGACTGTACTTTTAAGACATATATGCTTGTTCTTTTGTAAGTCCATGGTACTCTGAACATTTCACTAACCATCATTCAAATGCATCGATTCTCCAGTCTTCCTTATTCACTGTCCAACTTTCACATGCATATGAGGCTATTGAAAAGACCATGGCTTGGGTCAGGTGCACTTTTGTCCTCAAACTGACATCTTTGCTCTTTAACACTTTAAAGAGGTCTTTTTCAGCAGACTTGTTCAATGCAATATGTCATTTCATTTCTTGACTGCTGCTTCCATGAGCATTGATTGTGGATCTAAGGAAAATTAAATAGTTGACAGCTTCAATCTTTTCTCTGCTTTTCATGATGTTGTTTTTAGTCCAGTTTGTTAGGATTTTGCTTTCTTTGCATTAAAGTACAATCTATACTGAAGACTAAATTTCACTTTCATCAGGAAGTATTCCAAATCCTCTACAGTCATGGTGCTAATCTGGTGTGGAGCTGCAGGATAGTGTTTGAACAGAAAGATCGATGGTTCAAGCTCACCAGCCACTCCTCTGAAACCCTATACATAGTCACCATGCATCAAACTTACTCTATAATACTTAACAACAACACAGTCCTGATGTAGCATTGTAGGATAGGTATTGGACTGCTAACCTCAAGGTAATGGTTCAAACAATACTCAATGGCATTTAACAGTTTAATAACGCTTTCAGTAAGCAAGGTTGTCATTATGCTATACATTGGGAATATTGATTCTATCAGTATTCTTAGCCTTGTATACATCTGATATCATCATCCAATATTACAGATATAATTCCAAATTTTATGGGGAAGTATGCATAATATTAAATTCTCTGAATATGAAATAATCTCTCCCAGAACAAAACTAATACACATAATAAATTTTATTTTTAAAAATTTACTAAAAGATAAATAAAGATTTAAAACTTCATTTGCTGCTAACCTTTATCTTTTGATTTATTATCTTGCTTTAATACTCATTTCTAGAACTATTTACACAAATATAAAATGATTTTTTTTCTTTTATTCTTTTACTGAACATTATTCCCTACAACAGGTCATCATTTTATCTTTGATAAATGACCACAGATAATGGAATACTGTTATAAAACATTAGGAAATGGTAAATATGAGGGTGGCAAAGAGTTCTAGAGAGTAAATATAGTTCAAATAAAAGACCCTATGTTAAAGTTAATATTATTTACAGTTAAAATGAATTTGCTTGAAAAGGGAGACTTACAAACCATGCATGACATTTATTTTTAATTGTTTTCTCAAAATGTCCTTTGACTATATTAGAGAATATTAGACTCGTTACGATCATCCTACTATTTATTACTTGTTTGATATATGAGGGAGTTTCAAAAAGTTTCTGGAAAAATGGAAATATAAATAATTAAATTTTTAAAGTCTTCCTCATGCATGTGTATGTATATAGTACGTGTGTGAATCTGGGTATATTTGTGTGTATGTATGGGTGTATGGAGCATGATGGCACCATATAATAAGCACTAGACTACAAACCACGTGGTCAGCTGTTTAAACCCACGAGATGCTCTGAACTTCTGACCTTGCAGTTAACAGCCCAGTGCATACCTCACTACGTTACCAGGGCTTCTTAGTCATATATATTTATTGTTGTTGTTGTTAAGTGCCATCAAGTTAGTTCCAACTTATAGCAACCCTTTAGAGGGTACCTGAGAAGTGGCTGGTGGATTTGAGCTGCCAACCTTATGGTCAGCAGTCCAGTGTTTATCCTATAGTAGCACACTATGTGGATATGCCCACTTATAATGTGAAGATGGTGGCTGCAGTAGGGATGATGATGGATATGGTGTGTATCTTCTCAATATTTCCCCTCAAATCAATTGGAAAAAAATGTTTTGAAGAAGGCTCAAAATTTGTATAATTGTTATGAAAGAAAACAACCTTTTCAAAAGGTGCATCTGAAATAACCTGAAATTATAGTGGCAATGGCAAATGCCTAAATCCTCCTTTTATGGTACAGATAGAATCACCTTGAAACCTTTTGTCACGAGGTCCTTCTTGATGACCTTAAAAATCCAACCTAAACCCATTGACAATAAGTCAGTTTTGACTCAAAGCAACCTTGTGTAGGGTTCCAAGGTGTGGCTGGTAGGTTTGAACCACCAACATTGTGGTTAATAAGCTAATGTTTACCCTACAGTGCCTCACCAGACTCCATATAAACCCTATAGGACAGAGTAAAGTAGGTGCATTAGTGTATTAACCACAAGGACAGCAATTCAAATCCCCCGGCCAATTTACAGTCTCAAAAACACTATCTGGATTGTTCTGAGTTGGAATCAACTCGATGGCGTACACCAGCAGCAGCATAAGACAGAGTAGAACTGTTCTTTGGGTTTCCGAGACTGTAAATATTTATGGAAACATCTTCATATATATATAGAGAGAGAGAGAAAGAAAGAGAAAGTGAGAGAGACAGAGAAATCGATAGAGATACAAAAATAGATATGGATATAGAATCTAACACACACACACATATGTTGGTGATAAAAAAAAATTATCCACACTTTACTGTAAAATTTATTTTAATCACCTTTTAGAAAATACAAATACATCATTTTTTACATAATCTCATTGTTTTTCAATATATTTTGTCCATCTGTCAACAAGCTTTCATATTCCCTTATTAAAAAATGTTTTAGGCTTAGCTGTGAGCTATGAATGAACCACTGTCTTCATGTCTTCATCCTTGAAGGGCTGTTTTCAGTGGAGCAAACATGTGAATGTCTGATGGAGCAAGGTTAGGACTATAGGGAGGATACTTTAACACCTCAAAAGGAAGTTTTTGTATAGTGTCAAGAATGTGGGCAGAGGTGTGTGGATGTGCAACACCATGCAAGACCACAGTGCCCTTGTATAGCAGTCCTCTGCATTTAATCCCAATTTTAGACTTCAGCTCTATAATGAACATCTCACTGTAAGAAGGACTGCTCTACCTTTTTCCTGATAGTGTTCCAATACTGGCCCTTGAGAATCTCAGGAAACTGTAGGCATCAATTTTCCAGCTGATGGTTGACTTTTGAACTTTTTCTTCGTGTGTGATTGAGGATATTTCCATTCCATACTCTGCCATTTACTCTCAGGCTCCTAGTGATGAATTCATGTCTCATTCCCAGTAATGATTTGTTTGTTTTTAAAAAAAACAAACAAAAAACCTTTTACCTTCCTTTGAGTATTGGTACAAATTTTGTTTGCAGATATCCAAACACGTGTGTTTATGCTCTTCCATGAGTTGTTTTAGTATTCATCTCACACAAACTATTTGATAGCCAAGTCTGTCGTGGCATATTTCAGAGACAGGACCTTGACTGATTTGCAAACAATTTGCCACTCTTCAATCTAACAGAATCATTTCATGTACACATTCAATGTTGTCATCAGCAGTGGATGTAGATGGGCATTTTAATGTAACCAAAGTGTGGATAATTTTATATATATATATACCCAAGCAATGGTATTTTCAATAACCTCATATGCATGAGAAAACTGGACAGTGAATAAGGAAGACCATAGAAGAATTGATGCTTTTGAGTTATGGTGTTGGAGGAGAATATTTAAAGAACCAACAGATTTGTGTTGGAAGAAGTGCAGCCAGAATGCTCCTCGGAAGCCAAGATGGCCAAACTTCGTCTCTCGTACTTTGGACATATTGTCAGGAGGGATCAGTCGCTAGAGAAGGATATCATGTTTAGTAAGGTGGAGGATGAGAGAAAGAGGAAGACCCCCAGCGAGATGGGTTGGCAGAGTGGCAGCATCAGTGGGCTCGTGTGGCAACAATTATAATATTGGCCCAGGATCAGGCAGTGTTTCATTTTGTTGTGCATAGCGTTGCTATGAGTTGGTACTGATTTAATGGCACCGAACAACAATATATGTATATATAAGAGAGGGAGTCCTGGTGTCTGGGATAAAGCACTGGACTGCAAGTTTGGTTTGAATTACAACATTGGTGGTTCAAACTTGAAAACAGCTCCTTGGAAGCCCTATACAGGGCTACTAATAATTGGAACTAATTCAAAGACACTTAACAATATTTCTATCACCACTCGTATGTCAGTCTGTTGTACTGTGGTGGCTTGCATGTTGTTGTAATGCTAGAATCTATGCCACCAATATTTTAAATACCAGTAGGGTCACCAATTGTGGACATGTTTCAACATAGCTTCTAGATTAAGCTTACTTCTAAATGTTTAGCCACAGGAAACCTTATAAAGAGTAGTGGAACACTTTCAGAGATCTCCAGAATATTAAATATTGAAACATTATGAATAGCATGAGAATATTGTCAGATGTAGTGCTGGAAGATAAACTTCTCAGGTTGGAAAGCACTTAAGTATGACTGGAAGATCTGTCTCCTCAACGTAGAGTTGACCATGATGAGGTGAATAGTGTAAAGTTTTCAGAGCCTTCATATGCTGGTTGGGGCATAGTTCAAAATGAGGATAAACAACTGCAAACAACCGTAATGAATCCAGGAAAATGGGAAGTTGTCAAAAATGAAATGGAACTCATAAACATGGATATCCTAGGGTTGGTTGTTGTTGTTATGTGCCATCAAGTCAGTTCTGACTCAGAGTCACCATGTACAAGGAGTGGCTGATGAGCTTGAGCCACTAATGTCTCAGTTCAAACAGAGCTTGAGGTCACACACTTATCCTATGTCATCATACCAGGACTCATCATAGGCATTAATGAGCTGAAATGAATTGCAATTTGCCATTTTGAATCTGACAATTGTATGGTTTACTATGCTGAGAAATAAAAAATTGAAAAAGAATAGCAACACATTCATCATCAAAAAGAATATTCAAAACTTATTTGGAAGTACAATGCTGACTATGATAGGATAATATTCATACACCCACAAGGAACACTAATTAATACCACTATTATTCAAATTTACCCACTAATCAATAAAGCCAATGATGATGAAAATGATGAATTTTACCAACATCTTCAGTCTGAAATTGATCAAACAGGAAATCAAGGATGTATTGATAGTTACTGGTGATTGTAATGTGAAGATTGGAAACAAAGAGGAAGAATTAGTAGTTGGAACACATGGCCTTGGTGATAGAAATGATGCTAGAGAGCGCATGATACAATTTTGCAAAACTAATGACATCATCATTGCAAATACCCTTTTTAAACAACATAAAAGACACCAGTAAACATGAATCTCATCCGACGGGATATACAAAAATCAACTTGAATACATGTGTGGAAACAGATGGTGGAAAAACTCCATATCGTCAGTCAAAACAAGGCCAGGGCAGACTGTGGAACAGACAATCAATTTCTCATATACAAGTTCAAATTGAAGCTTACAAGTCCATGAGAGCCCAAATATGACCTTGAGCACACCTCACCTGAATTTAGAGATCATCTCGAGAACAGATTTGATGTATTAGACACTTATGACTGAAGACCAGAAAAACCGTGGGATGATATCAAGAACAGTTTACATGAAGAAAGCAAAATGTCATTTAAAAGACAGGAAAGAGAGAAAAGACCAAAATGGACTTCAGAAAAAACTCTGAAATTTATCTCCATCATAAAAAGCTAAAACAAATGGAAGAAATAAGGAGGTAGAAGAGGTAAACATAAAATCTCAAATGGCAACTGAAGAAGATGAAGTCAAGTATTAAAACGAAATTGTGCAAAGACCTGGAGTTAGAAACCAAACGAGAAGAACATGCTCAGGATTTCTCAAACTGAAAGAAATGAAGAAAAAATGTAAACCTCAGCTTCCAATATTGAATTTAGCAGCATTAACAACAAAAAAAGTCGGATGGCGCTATGGGTTAATGTACCAGACTGCAAAGTCATTTGAACTGCAAGGTCAGCGGAAAACAGCTGCTCCTCGGAAACCGATACATGGTTGCTATGGGTTGGAACTGACTTGACAGCACTTAACAACAACAGTGTGGCACTGTAAGATAAGCATTGGACTGCCAACCATAAGGTCACTGGTTCAAACCCACAAGCTACTTCTTGAAAACCCTGTACAGGGGTGCTAAGAGTCAGAATCAATGATACTTGACAAAAATAACCGCAATCAGCAAAATACCGAAAGCACCTAAAGAAGACAGAAGTTATAAACAGATTCACTATACCAAAAAGAAATAGTTGATGTTCAACCATTTGAATAGGTAGCATATGATCAAGAGCCAATGGTGCTGAAGGAAGAAGTCCAAGGTTCACAGAAAGCATTGATAAAGAACAAGGCTGCAGGAACTGATGGAATACAGTTGACATATTTCAACAAATTGCTGCAGCACTGGAGGCTTTCACTCATCTAGGCCAAGAAATTTGGAAAACAGCTATAGCCTACTGATTGGAAGAGGTCCATATTTGTGCCCATTCCAAAGAGAGGTGACCCAACAGAATGTTGAAATCATCAGACAATATCATTAATATCACAAAGAAGTAACAGTTGCTAAAGATAGTTTAAAATCCAGCTGCAGAGGCTGAAGCTGGATTCAGATGAAGATGTGGAACGAGGGATATAACTGCTGATGTCATATGAACGTTGGCTAAAAGCAGAGAACATCAGAGAAATGCTTACCTGTGCTTTATTGGCTACTCAAATGCTTTTGACTGTGTGGATCATGACAAGCTATGAACA
Source organism: Chrysochloris asiatica (assembly GCF_000296735.1). NCBI lineage: Eukaryota > Metazoa > Chordata > Mammalia > Afrosoricida > Chrysochloridae > Chrysochloris > Chrysochloris asiatica. The sequence continues at coordinate 21,735,174 of NW_006408556.1, forward strand.
ACAATGGGGTGTTGAGTATTCTGGATCATTTAACTATGCTCATGTGAAACCTGTGCATAAACAAAAAGGCAGTTAGCTGAACTGAACAAGGGAACACTGAAAGCTTTAAAATCAGGAAAGGTATGCACCAGGGATGTATTCTTTCACCATACTTATTTTATCTGTATGCTGAGCAAATTATTTGAGAAGCTGGATTATATAAAGAAGAATGTGGCATTAGGATTGGAGGAAAACTCATAAAAACCTATGATATGCAGATGATACAATCTTGATTGCTGAAAGAAAATAGGAATTAAAATACTTACTGATGAAGATCAAAGACCACAGCCTTGGGTATGGGTTGAAATAAATCCTTACAACTGGAGCAATATATAACATTAGGATAGATGTACTAAGGATTGAAGTTGTTAAAAACTTCATTTTTCTTGAAGTCACCATCAACACCCATGGAAAGAGCAGTCAAGAAATTAGACAACATACTGCATTAAGCAAATCTGCTTCACAAGACCTCTTTAAAGTGTTCGAGAGCACAGATGTCAGTTTGAGAACTAAGGTGCTTCTTACTCAAGCCATGGTATTTTCAATAGCCTCATATACATATGAAAGTTGAACAGCAAATAAGGAAGGCTGTAGAAGAATTCGTGCATTTGACTTACAGTGTTGGAGGAGAATATTAAAGATACCATGGACTTCCAGAAGAACAAACAAATCTGTATTGGAAGAAGTACAATCAGAATGCTCCTTAGAAGCCAAGATGGACAGACTTCATCTCTCATACTTCAAACATATTATCAAGAGAGTTCATATTATCAGGAGATGGACATCATGCTTGCTTCATAAAGTAAAGAGACAGGAAAATAGAGAAAGCATCCCAATGAGATGGATTCTCACAGTGGCAGCAAAAATAGGCTCAAGTATAACATCAATTGTGGGAATGGCTTTAGACTGGGTGGTATGTCTTTCTGTTGTACATAAGCTGGCAATGGTCAGAACCGACTTGATCTCACAAGGATGTGTGGCTAATTACTTTCATGGACAATTTTCCCATTTGCCACCATACCAGAAGAAATGGATAATGTCGAGCTACCATTTGTGAATATTTTGATCACAGATTCTATAGAAGAGTTCTATAGAAGAATCTAGACCAAAAGGGAGTAAATGTAGAAAATTTCAAATGATCATGGAATGCAAACTTTTGTGGGCCATACAGGCTAGTTAATTGTCCTAAGACAATCTTAAATCTTAAACCCAAAATATCCTTTGATATCTTATTAAAACTAAACAACAGTTTAACTGAACTAGTAAAGAATAGTTTCCTTGACCATTTGGTTATTTTAAAGTCCGTCTATGGGATCACATTGCATCCATCATCTCACATCAGAAACAACAAAAGTTAGATCAGATCAGTAACTAGGAAAGCAATGTGTTTATGTTACTGAGGGAAGAGAAATTCAGAGAAGGAGGCTGAAAATGGTCAGACAATTGGAAAAATAATCAAGATTAATTAATTTTATATTTAGAAATTATTGAATTATTATAAGTTCTGCTGTATATATTAACTACTACAATGCAAATGCAAGTAATAAAAAGAAAGAATAAATGGAAAACATAGGCAAAATATGTGTCTTTGTCAATTTTCAACATCAAGTCTGAAAAGCTAAAAGCTGAGCAAGTATTTCTACAGACTAATGCATTTGATGACACAATTGTTGTTGTTGCTAAGTGCTGTCGAGTTGGTTATGACTCATAGCAACCCATGAAGGGTTTCCAAGGAGTGGTTGGTGGGTTTGAAGCACTGACCTTGCAGTTAGCAGTCCAGTGCTTATACTACAACACCAAACAATATTGTTGTTGTTGTTGTTGATTGCCGCTGAGTAAGTTCTGACCCATAGCGAATCTTTATAGGGTTTTCCGAGGAATGACTGATGGATTTGAATTACCAACCTTGAGGTTCAAACTGACCTTTTGGTCCAGCACATTATCCTGCAGTACCACATTAGGACTCTGCCCCACCATGAGGCCACTCTAAATAGAATGAACTCTGGTAAATAGTAAGACTTCTTGTTGGAATAGCAAAACAAAGCAAAAACAAAGAATCTGCTACCCAGAAGTAAACCTACACGCTAATTATACCAGCCCTCTGAATAATTTAATTTAGCTTTGAATCATCAAAATCCTTGATGAGTTTAAATTGATACTGAGTTATTTGATATACATATGTATGTTGTTGTTTATGTGCCATGGAGTCAGATCCGACTCATAGCGACCCTGTACAGGGTTTCTGAGGCTGTAAATCTTTATGGGAGCAGAAAGCCTCATCTTTCACCTGCAGAACAGCTGGTAGTTTCGAACTGCCGACCTTGCGGTTCGCAGCCCGATTCATTACCTCTATGCTACCAGAGCTTCTTTAGACATATGTATATGTCCATCAAATTTCTGTAATTACAAACAGGAATGACATCCAGAGAAAGGCCCATCTTTAAGAATTTGAATTTATCTCTCAAATCTATATGTAACCATACAAAATAACCAGGTGTATGAAGCAAATATTGAATAAACATAAACAGTCCAATGGGAGTTATAATAGCATTCTTTATCACATAATGAATTCAAAGTATTTTATTCATTTGTTCAATTGGCAAAGAACAAGTCACCAGGAATTGATGGAATAAAAATTGAAA
>NW_006408556.1:21742164-21749522 GCF_000296735.1 Chrysochloris asiatica
AGAACCAATAGATCTATTTTGGAAGAAGTGCAGCCAGAGTGCTCCTTGGAGGCCAAGATGGCCAAACTTCATCTCTCATACTTTGGACATATTGTCAGGAAGGAACAGTCGTTGGAGAAGGATATCATGTTTGGTAAAATGGAGGGTCAGAGAAAAAGAGGAAGACCCCCAACGAGATGGATTGGCTAGGTGGCAGCATTGATGGACTCAAATGTGGCAGCAGTAGTGAGGTTGGCCCAGGATTGGACATTGTTTCGTTCTTCTCTGCATGGGGTCGCTATGAGCTGGTTCTGACTCGATGGTACCTAACAACAACAACAACGCTACCAGAGCTCCTCGTCTCTTGCAAGTGGAAATAAGGCTGGTAACAGAATTCCTAGTGGGCATGTCATAACTATAATACTTACTCATCTCCATTTTAGTGCATCATTTATAAACTAGGGTTATTAGTAGTACCCAGTTCATAGAGTGGTTTGATAATTAGGTTAATGCATATAAAATGCTTAGTACAATGTTTGGCACGTGGTACATTGTATATATGAAAAATGTATATATATAGACATATATAAAATGTGTATATCTATCTTGTTATTAAGTGCTGTTGAGTCGGTTCCAACCCATAGTGACCCTGTATAGGATTTCCAAGGAGCGACTTGTGAGCTTGAACCACCAACCTTGCAGTTCAACTTTCAGTTCAAACCAACTTTACAGTCCAGTGCATTAACCCACAGCATCACATCAGGACTCTCTCTTACTATATATAATTTTTATTATCATTGCTGAGCACTATACCTTAAGATGGAATCCTGGTGTGGTGCTGTGGGCTAGTGCACTGGAATGCAAATTCAGTTTGATCCACAAGGTCAGTAGTTCAAGTTCACCAGGCATTCCTTAGAAACCCTATACAGGGTCTCTATTGGTTGGAACCGACTCAACAGCACTTAACCACAATAACATGTCATAGGATGATTCACTAACTTATTTTTAGATTATGAAATGAGATATTTTGTATATTATAATGATGAGCTAGATAGTCTTATAATAAGATAATGCAGTAGTAAATGTGGTGTTAATACAATGTATCTACTGCTACACTTACTATTTTAAGACAGTAAAAGGCCAAAAAATTACTCCCTTATGTCTTTTATTATTTTGTTTTTCAGCTCTTTCTTACCATATGTCTAGTCAGCCTATGTAAAATAAATAAATAAGAGTAAATTTTTCATTATATTCACACAGCAATCTTTTCTACTACCAATAATATTTGGACTTTGAATCATTACACTGACAAGCAAATATATGGAACATTGAAATATATTGCTCTAGTTTGGTTGTTTAATAAGTAATTATGAATGTCTTAAGTTATGTGTTAGAAATAGACTGACCACTTTATTGAAAATCATAAATAAGTTTTTAAAGAAATACTGAGATTGGTTTTTTAATACTTTCTTTTTATCACTAGGCCCTAAATCTCATTCCTTTTCTACCATATCAATTCAGTCTAGTTGCCATGATTATTGTTCATGCAGAGATTAAGGAAATAAAAAGATGCTGGAATCTCTTTTAAAATTTATTATTTAATCCTTTCAAGTTGAAGAAATGTTTACTAAGAGAGATTTTGTTTCTTGTTGATGATGTAGGCATTTTTCTCAATACACAGAAACAAGGCTTCTCACTAACAATTAAGAACTCGCACCATTTAAATAACTGCTTAAGGCATTTATTGAACAAGTACTCATTTATCTCAATCTGTGATAAATAGAGAGGAGTAGCAAACAGAAAATAATCATGATATTTTCCTTGAGAGTCTTATCATTTGACTGTGAAAATGGCATTCGCCTTTAGTAAAAGAAAAGAAAATGAAACAAAAATAAAACAAATAAATACTATTTAAAAATAATTGGAGCATCACAGGTGAGTGATGTTTCAGCATAGGTTGTTCTGCAGAACTGTTCATTGTTGTTAGGTGCCAGTGAGTTAGCCCCACTCACATTAATGAGTACAACAAAATGAAACAATCCTGTGCCATGCACACAATTATGTTGTGTTTGAGCCTATTCTTGCTATCTGTGTCAATCCATCTTGTTGAGGATCTTCCTCTTTTTTGCTGACCTTCTACATTACCAAGCACCATGTTTCTTCTCTAGGGACTCTGACATCTTTGGACACCTTTGTGATGTACTTTGGACACCTTCTAATAATGTATCCAAAGTATGTGAGACTAAGTTTTGCCATAATTGCTTCCAAGGAACATTCTTGTTGCTACTTCTTCCAAGACAGATTCGTTGGCTTTCTGGCAGCCATGGAACGTTCAATATTCTTCATCAACACCATAACGATATCAATTCTTCTTCAATCTTCCCTATTCATTTTTCAGCTTTCACATGCATATGAGGAGAATGAAATCCCTACAGAATTAATAACTATAATCACATGGCTATATGACTGGTCCAGGGAAATTAACGAAAGCAAAATCATGAACAAAGTGACAGTAAACATAAAACCAACATAATACACTATATGTATACAGAATGCCTAAAATTACAAAAACTAACAATACCAATCATTGCTGAGAATAGGGAGGAATCAGTGTATTTATATACTAGTGATGAAAATTTAAACTATTAGTTTGACCATTTCTTACAAAGTTCAACAGACTTCTGGTTACAGCTCCAACAGATAAATCTTGTAAGTTATTACTCTTGTCTTTATAAAGAGAAAAAATTTCAACAAACTGAAACTCAAACATTTATCTTGGATTCATCAAAGAACTAATATTATAGAGTAAATTTCTACCCTGGATTCCAGAGAGACAGGTGAATACAGAAAATTACAGCTAATATCAGCTTACCTGGAAGGAAAGTCACCAAAGCTATTACCTGAAGAGAAATCACTTATGAGGCAATTTTGATGGATTGCTGGAAGACTGAGTATGAAATAGTGTTAGCATAGGAAATTCCTGGGACCTACAGTCTTAGGAGATTCCCAAATGTTCACAGATTTTACTTTCAGGAACTCCACGTGTACTCATTATCAAGTGTTAAGAAAAATCCTGTGGTGGTCCTTGCAGAGGAAAAAGAAAAGTAATGATTTTGACATATATTATATCCAAAGCATTCTCCCTAAAACCAAATGAAACTCATTGATGTCTAGTTAATTCCAATTCATATTGATCCTATAGGACAGAGTAGAACTGCCCCATAGGATTTTCAAGGCTGTAAATCTTTATTGAACTATATTGACACATCTTTCTTGGAAGAGCAGCTGGTGGGTTTGAACTACCACCCTTTAAGTTAGCAGATAATAGCTTTAATCACTGTGCCACCAAAGTTCTTTGAATTCTCCCTAACAAAGGTGTGCTCTGCAGTGGGTATCAGAGGACTATCAGAGCTTTATCAAAGCTGAAAGGTAATTATTAACATGAGTGTTATCTAGGAATACTGTCTATAACAAAAGAATCTAACTGCATTAAAATGCACTGGGCCATCTCCTTGAAGAGTGTGAGAGAAGACACTGACTTCAATAAATTCAGAAATGAATCTGTAACACTAAAAGGTAAAAGGAACAGCACATAAGCACTTCTGATAAACATTTACCATGAAAGTATGGGTAAAAAATTATGATACTGCCTTACATGTCAGCTGGAATTGAACAATTAAGTAAAGAAGTCGTGACTGGTGGGAGTTTCACTTCTTATTTTTGGAGTAAAAGGTTATAGTTACGCAAAGAGAGGACTATGAGATGACTCATGTACCAATGGATAAAATGTAGAGACAGCAATAAGAATTCAAGTTTAGTGAAATACAAATAGAGACGGTAACACATAAAAATATTTACAGATATTTGTATATATGCTAGTATACACACACACATTATTATTCATGGTCAATTGAGAGGCTCTAAGATAAGTAGCACTGGTAGCGTAGTGGTTATGAGTCGGGCTGCTAACCTCAAGTCAGCAGTTCAAAACTATCAGCTGTTCCGTGGGAGACAGATGAGACTTTCTGCTCCCATTTCCATACCATTACCACCACCACCCAAATAAGTAGTGACCGAAGAGCAATAAGCAGAACTATTGCCCTGATCTTGTTTTCTAATACCCTTCTCCAAAGAAAAGATCTGGGTTCCTTATAAAAGTTGCTAAACTGGAGCAAAAATTTGCAAGATGATCATGGAGTATATATTTGTTATGGGTGATCCTATGCAAAACAGAATGAAACATTGCCTGGGACTGCACGAACTTCACAATCATTGCTACATTTGTGCCCATTGCTGTAGCCACTGTGCCAGTCCATCTCGTTGGGGACCTTCCTCTCTTTCTCTGACCCTGCATTTTACCAAACATGATATTCTTCTCCAGGGACGGTTCCCTCCTGATAATATGTCTGAAAGATGAGAGATGAAATTAAGCCATCTGGCTTCCAGGGAGGATTCTGGCTGTACTTCTTCCAACACAGATCTGTTTGGTCTTTTGGCAGTCCATGGTACTTTTAATATTCTCCTCCAACACCATAGCTCAAATGCACCAATTCTTCTACGATCATTCTAACTTACTGACCAACTTTCACATGCATATGAAGTTATTGAAAATACCAGAGCTTGGATCAGGCTCACCTTAGTCCTCAAACTTTGCTCTTCAACATTTGTTGATGAAGATTTGCCTAAAGCAATACTTCATCTAATTTCTTGACTGCTGCTTCCTTGAGTGATGATGGCTGACCAAGCAAAATGAAGTCTTTGACATCTTCAAACTTTTCTCCATTTATATGGATGTAATTTATTGGTCCAGTGTTGAGGATTTTTGTTTTCTTTACTTTGAGGTGCACTCCATACTGAAGGCTGTAGTCTTTGATCTTCATCAGTAAGTATTTACAGTCCTCTTTGCTGTCAGCAAGCAAGGTTGTATCATTTCCATATTGCAGGTTGTTAATGATTCTTCCTCTAATACTGATGACAGATTTTTCTTCATATAATCCAGCTTCTTGGGTTATTTGCTCAGCAGACATATAGAATAACTATGATGTAAGAATACAACCTGGGCACACACCTTCCCTAATTTTAAACCATACAGTGTTCCCTTGTTGTGTTCAAACAGTTAAGTGTTCCAGAATACTCATTCTCCGAAATGCTGTCTATAGCTTGTCATGATCCACATAATTGAAAGCCTTTGTGTAATCACTAAAGAACAAGTAAACATCTTTCTGGTATTCTCTACTTTCAGCCAAGATCTATCAGATGTCAGTAATGATAGCCCTTGTTCCACATCCTCTTGTGAATCTGGCTTGAACCTCTGGAAATTCTCTATCAATGTATGGTTGCAGTCATTTTCAAATTATCTTTAGCAAAATTTTGCTTGCATGGCATATTAATTATATTGTCCAATGATTTCTGCATTCAGTTGAGTCACCTCTCTTTGGAATGGGCACAAATATGGATCATTTCCAATCAGTTGGCCAGGTTTGTTGGCATAGATGAGTGAGCACCTCAAGTGCTGCATCTATTTGTTGAACTATTTCAATTTGTGTTACATCAATTCCCTTAGTCTTGTTCTTGTCCAGTATTTTCAAAGCACCTTGGACTTAACAGTATCATTGGCTCCTGATCATATGCTGGTAATTCAGATGGTTGAACATCAACCATCTCTTTTTGGTGGAGTGATTCTGTGTATTCCCTCTATCTTCTTTTGATGCTTTCTGCATCATTCAATATTTTGTTCATAGAATCATTCACTATTGCAAATTGAGATTTCAATATTTTATTCAGCTTCCTAACCTTGAGGAATGCTGACCTTGTTCTTCCATTTTGGTTATCTAACTCCATGTCTTTGCACATTTCATTATGCTTGGCTTTGTGTTCTTGAGCTGCTTTTTAAAAATTTCTATTCAGCTTTTTTACCTTCCCATTTCTTCCATTTGCTTTAAAGCATTTCTTTGTGGGAGAGCAAGCTTCAGAGTCTCTTTTGACATCCATTTTGGTTTTCTCTGTCTTTCTTGTTTTAATGACCTTATGCTTTCTTCCTGTATGATTCTTTTGATGTCATCCCACAACTCTTCTGGTCTTTGGTCATTAGTGTCTAATGCATCAAATTTGTTCTTCAGATCATCTCTAAATTCAGGTGGGATATGTTCAAGGTCAAATTTTGGTTCTCAACGACTTGTTTTAATTTTCTTCAGCTTCAACCTGAACTTGCATAAAGCTGTTGATGATCTGTTTGTTTCACAGTCTGACACTAACCTTGTTTTGACTGATGTTATCTTGCATTTCCACTGTCTCTTTCCACAGATTTAGTCAATATGATTTCTGTGTATTCCGTCTGGTGAGGTCCATGTGTATAGTCGTCTTTTATGTTGTTTTAAAAAAGTGTTTGGAATGAAGAAGTCATTGATCTTGAGAAATTCTATTCTATCGCTAACATTATTTCTATAACCAAGGCCATGTTTTCCAGCTACTGATCCTTCCTCTTTTTATTCAAACTTTTGCATTTCAATTGCCAATAATTATCAACATGTCTTGATTGCAGCTTAATCACTTTCAGACTGAAGAAGTTGATAGAATTCTTCAATTCATAATCATTGGTTTTAGTGGTTGGTGCGTAATATGAATAATAATGGAAGGCATAGATAGACATAATATGCTATCACAGACAGTGTTGTACTTCAAAACAGATCTTGTTATGTTCCTTTTGATGATGAATATGATGCCACGCCTCCTCAATTTATCATCCTGGGCATAGTAAACTATGTGATTGTTAGATTCAAAATGGCCAATGCCAGTCCATTTCTGCTCACTAAAGCCTAGGATATTGATGTTTATGTGTTTAGTTTCATTTTTCATAGCTTTCAATTTTCCTAGCTTCATACTTAGTATATCCTATGTTCTGATTATTGATGGGTATTTACTAAAATACCTACAATAAAGTGGTATTCTGAATGGAATTCTGGAACTAACAAAAAACATTGTAAACATTTAGTTGGTTGCTTGTGTCCTGTGGAGTTGGTTCACTCATAGCAAGCCTATATAGGGTTTCTGAGGCCATCAATCTTCAAAGGATCAGAAAGCCTCCTCTTTCCCCTACAGAATGGCTGGTAACTTTGAATTCCTTACTTTGAGGTTAGAAGTCCTACTCATAACCACTATGCTACCAGAACTCCTTTTATAAATACTAGGGAATTTAAATAAACTATGTTGTTGTTGTTGTTAAGTGTCATCGAGTTGATTCTAAACCATAACAACCTTGTATAGGGTTTCTGAAGAATGGCTGGTGAGCTTGAAATGCGAACCCTGCAGTTCAAACCGACTTTGTGATCCAGCGCATTAACCTACAGTGCCACACCAGGATTTGCTTAATAATAATATAT
>NW_006408556.1:21749622-21751110 GCF_000296735.1 Chrysochloris asiatica
AGGAAGACCCCCAACGAGATGGATCAGCCAGGTGGCATCATTGATGGCATCAAGTGTGGCAGCAGTGGTGGGGTTGGCCCAGGATCGGACATTGTTTCGTTCTGCTGTGCATGGGTTGCTCTGAGTCGGTTCTGACTCGATGGCACCTGACAACAACAAGGAATCAAAAGACAAGGTTGAGAATATTAGCATAGAAATTAGAAGTTAAAAAAGCTATAGATAGAAGTTATAGAAATAAAATTAAGATAATCACTTACCCAAGAAAAGTGCTGATGCAAATAGCATGTCCCAGGGAATTTGGGCAGAGATAGAAAGTTTATGTGTTGTAATAGCAATATATGTAGTGCATGAGTGTATGTGGGCCTGGCTGTGGAATGTGTAATCACTGGTAGTGGTTGGTGGTTATGTGCCATGGAGTCTTTTTGAACTCACAGTGCCCATGTACAGGGTTTCCGAGGCTATAAATCTTTACGGGAGCAGAAAACCTCATCTTTCTCCTTCGAAACAGCTGGTAGTTTCGAACTGCTGACTTTGAGATTCGCAGCCCAATTCATAACCACTACGCTACCAGAAGTTATATTTCTATAACTTCTATCTGAATAGCAGAGATACACTGTCAGATACAGGGCCAGATAATGAGCCCTTCAGGTTGGAAGGCACTCAAAATGCGACTGGGAAAGAGATGCCTCCTCAAAGTAGAGTTGACCATGATGATGTAAATGGAGTTAAGCTCGTGGGAGAAAAGCCCACAGAACCTTCATTTGCTGATGGGGCACAACTCAAAATGAAGAGAAACAGTTGTAAACATCCATTGAAAATTGGAACATGGAATGTAAGAAGAATGAATCTGGGAAAGTTGGAAGTTGTCAAAAATGAAATGGAATGCATAAATATTGGTATCTTAGGTGTTAGTGAGCTGAAATGGACTGGTATTGGCCATTTTGAATCTGACAATCATATGGTTTACTATGCAGGGAATGACAAATTGAAAAGAAGTGGTGTTGCATTCATTGTCAAAAAGAACATATCCAGATCACTCATGAGGTAAAATTCTATAAGTGACAGGATAATATCCATGTACCTACAGGGAAGCCCAGTTAATATCACTATTATTCAAATTTATGCACCAACCACTAAAGCCAGTGAGGATGAAATAGAAGAATTTTACCAACTTATTCAATCTGAAATCGATCAAACATGCAATCAAGATGTATTGCTCATTACTGGTGATTGGAATGAAAAGACTGGGAGCAAAGATGAAGGACCAGTAGTTGGAAAATATGGTCTTGGTGATAGAAATGCATGATAGAATTCTGCAAAACCTATGATTTGTTTATTTCAAATACCTTCTTTAGACAGCATAACAGACAACTATACACATGGACCTCACCATATGGAATACATAGAAATCAAATTGACTACATCTGTGGAAAGAGAAGATGGAAAAGCTCCATATCATCAGTGAAAACAAGGCCAGGGGCAGACTGT
>NW_006408556.1:21757444-21785445 GCF_000296735.1 Chrysochloris asiatica
ATTCTACTCCTAGGTATTTACCCAGGAAGAAAAGAAAACATACTCCTATTTAAAAACTTATACTAATATTAATAGTAGATTCATTTACTATTGTCCCAAACTGGAGACGTTATCTATCAGTTGGTGAACTGACATATTGTATCATGGTTATATGATAGAATTATGCTTTATAATAAGAAAGGAAACTACTGATACTTGCAGAAAGCAATATGATAATTCTGAAAAAAAATGCTGATTGAAAGAAGTAGGTCGAAAAAGAATATATACTGTATGGTTTCATTTATATAAAATTTTAGAAAATAATAGCTATTATTTAGTCATAGGAAGCAGATACTAGATTTCTGGAAACAGGATGGGGAGTAGCTAGGCATGTTGTTGTTGTTAAGTGCCATTGAGTTCGTTCCAACCCATAGCGACCCTGTATAGGATTTCTGAGGAGCAGCTTGTGAGTTTGAACTGCTGACCTTGCAGTTCAAAGGGCTTTGCAGTCTGGTGCATTAACCCACAGCACCACACCAGGATAGAATAGAGGAATTAAAATGTGCATAAGGAAACTTTGGGGGTAACAAATGTTTCAAAATTTTAATTATGATGATAATTTTATATGAATAAATCTGTGTCAAAACTTATCACATTGTACTCTGCAATTTTGGATAGTCTATTGCATGTCAATTATACCTCATAAAAGCCTAAAAATGTGGATTATTTGCATAATTGCTGGATTGTCATCATATACACTGATTAGTATACTATTTTTTCCTAATTAATCAGAATCTTTCCCAATACAGTTTCAGGATGATGGCTGTAAATATGCTTTAATACCTAACTCTGTTACCCATTGTGCTATATTCTATATTTGCATAATCACCACCAAAAGTAACCAGATATACTTCCAGCTATTCCTTTACTCATTAATATATTTATTCAACAAATATTTTTTACATTATTGTTATGCTGTTGTTGTTGTTAAGTGCTGTTGAGTTGGTTCAAACTCATACCCACCCTGTATAGGGTTCCCAAGGAATGACTAGTGGGTAAGCTTGAACCGCCAACCTTATGTTCAAACCAACTTCACAGTCCAGTGAATTAACCCACAGTGCCACACCAGAACTAAATTATTATATATACAAGTAAAGGTGCATTCTACAATATAGAACATTTAACATATTGTTGTTATTATTAGGTGTCATAGTGTCAGTACCGACTCATAGCTACCCTGTGCAAAACTTAATGATACACTGCCCAGTTCTGGACCAATCTCATAATTGTTGCTACACCTGAGCCCCAAAATTATCCATCCACAATCTGGCTGGCTGTAGAATTTATTTCAATCAGCTTTTATAAAAGACAAATACATAATTTTTTGACATAATTTCTTTGCTTTTCAATACACTTTGTCCATCTGTCCATAAGCTTTCATATTCCCTTATTAAAATATGTTTTAGGCTGAGTTGCAAGCCACGAATGCACTGCTGTCTTTACTTCTTTATCAGAGATTAATCTTTGTTCTTAAAGGGCTGCTTTGAGGAGACCAAATAAGTGAAAGTCCGGTGGAGCAAGATCAAGACTATGGGGAAAATGCTTTAACATCTCAAAACAAAGTTTTTGCTGAGTGTCAAGTGTGTGGGGCCACCCATTGTCATGCAAAATCACAATGCCCTTGGATAATAGTCCTCTGTGTTTAATCCCAAATTTAGATTTCAGCTCTTCAGTGAGGATCTCACTGTAAGAAGTACTGTTGATTGTTGACAGTGTTCTAGTACTGGCCCTTCAGAGTCCCAGAAAATTATGAGCATCAATTTTCCATCTGATGGTTAATATTTGAACTTGTTCTTGGTCAGCGATTGAGGATGTTTCCATTCCATACTTTGCCATTTACTCTCACGCTCTTAGTGATGACCCCATGTCTCATCACCAGTAATTTTTTTTTTAAAGAAACATTTATTGTCCTTTGAGTATCAGTCCAAATTTCATTTGCAGATGTCTATGTTTACACCTGCACATCAGTGACCTTGAAGAAAAAGCTCTCATAAGACAGTGTAGCCAACAGAAGTTGACTAACCTGATTTGTCAGTTTCCACAGCCTTTTGGGTCAACAGCCTGATTTGGCATGAGTGCGGACAATTCTCTAAACTGATATTTGAATTGCAGAGTTGTGACTTGCTATCCTTCATAACCATGTGATATATTTCCTTGAGAGTATGCGAGCTCTGTGAGATGTTGCAGCATATGAGAATCTGGAATGTGGGGGAGAATACTGAGGAGAAGGATAATTAATGTTAGGAATTATGAAGTGGCATAGGAGGCTTCAAGTGGTGCTGTAGGTAACCACAGGTCAGTGATTCTAACCCGTCAGATGCTCCTTGGAAATCCTATGAAAAGGGTCATTATGACTAAGAACTGACTCTAACACTTTAGAAGGAGCCCTCGTAGCATACTGGGTTACATGTTGGGGGTAACCACAAGGTCAGCTATTAACCAGCCGCTTAATAGGAGAAATCCGAGATGTTCTGCTTCCATAAAGATTTACAGTCTCGGAAATGTTATACAAGGTCCCTATGAGTCAGAACCGACTCCAAGGCACACAAACATCACCATTGCACTTCAAAATGATTGAACACTTGGGATATCTTTAACCTCCATCTCACAGGGACCAGTTTCGTACTGATCCTTCTAAAAGAAATTGTTACAACACTGACACGAATCTATTCAACTTATATATTTTATGAGAACTATTACATCTTTTTGTTACTGTTATACAATTTTTTCTTTTATAATTTATAAACTTCCAAAACAACAAGCAAATAACCGCTTCATGACAGAAACCAAGTGCAATAAAAATTGTTACAGGTGAGAAATGCCATATGTGAACTGACATTTCAGCACTGCAGGACAGCATTTTAATTGCTCTCTTAATATACTCAGTTCAGCCTGGGGTTGGAGGACATATGGTACATTTCCTGGGACTGAGAACTTTTCTAAGATTTTTATTATTTTTCAATAGAATTCAGAATTTTAATGTGAAATTTTCATAATTTAATCCATTGTACAAATGACATTCTAGTCTGTTGTTTTCTCAGACCAAAGGATAATCATCTAAGATGTTGCCATTCAGAGTCATCAGAGGTTAATGACATTTCGCAAAGTCACACAACAATCATTTTGTAAATTACATCCTCCCAGAGATTTCCTACTAAGTCTGAAGATGAAAATGTCTTCCCCAATGTTATCAGCAAAGCAGATTATTTTTCTGCCAATGTTTGTCATTTAAAGTGTTGTTTCATCAACACTAAAAGTCAATTTTCCTAAGGTCCTCATTTCAAGGAAAATAAAAAGTGCTTTTCCCCTAATTCCATGAGAGAAATGAAGTAAATTTAAGGCAACGTTGTTAAATGCTTCAGTTTCATCATTTGTTTCAGAATTTATGCAATTGTTATTTGTGTTAGATGCCATCAATTCAGTTCTAACTCGACCCTACGTACAATAGAAAGAAACTCTGACCTGTCCTGCACCACCCTTACAATTATAGTTATGTTTTAGTTCATTGTTGAAAACACTGTATCAATCCATCTTATGAGAATCTTTCTCTTTTTCACTGATTTCGTTTTACCAAATATGATGGATGTCCTGGTGTGGTGCTGTGAGTTAATGCTGCAAAGTGCCAGACAACAAGCTGGGTGGTTCAAGCTCACCAGTCGCTCCTTGGAAACCCTATGCAGGGTCGCTATGGGTTGGAACCGACTCACAAGTCACTCCTGATAACATGTTTTAAAGTATCTGAGACAACGTTTCAACATCCTCATTTACAAGGAGAATTCTCACTTGCTTCTTTCAAGACAGATTTTATTATTCTCTGTCAGTATATGGTCATTTCAATGTTTTTTACCAAAACTATAATTCAAATGCATCAATTCTTCTCCCATCTTCTTTATTCATTGTACAACTCTCAAATAAATACAATAGGATTGAAAATACCATGATGTGGGTTAGTTGCACCTTAGACTTTAAGGTGACATCTTTACTCTTCAACACTTTAAGTAGATATTTTGTAGCACATGTATCCAATACGACTATTGACCATTTATGCATCTTCTTCTTGTTGTTAGGTGCTGTCATTCAGTTCTGACACTTAGTGACCCTGTGCACAACAGAACAAAACACTGCCCAGTCCAGCACCATCCTCACAATTATAACTACAGTTGTGCTGCCACTATGCCAGTCTATCTCATTGGGGGTCATCCTCTTTTTCACTGACCATCCAATTTACCAAGCACAATGTCCTTCAGGGACTGGTCCCTCCTGATAATATTACCAAAGTACAATAGACAAGTCTCACAATCTTGGATTCTAAGGAGTATTTGGGCAATACTTCTTCCAACGCAGATTTCTTTGTTCTTCTGGCAATACATTGTAACTTCAATATTCTTCTCCAGCACCATACAAATACATCAATTCTTCTTTCATCTTCCTTTTTCATTGTCCAACTTTCACAAGTATATGAAGCTACTGAAAATACCATGGTTTTGGTAAAGTATATCTTAAACCTCAAACTGATATCTTTGCCCTTGGACACTTTAACGTGGTTATGTGCAGCAGATTTACATACTGCAATATGTCATTTGATTTCTTAACTGCTGCTTCCATGAGTGTTGATGGTTGAAATGAGCAAACTGAAGTCTTTGACAGCTTCAATCTTTTCTCCATTTATATGAATGTTATTATTGGTTCAGTGGTGAGGAGTTTTGTTTTCTTTATATTGAGCTGCAACCCATACCGAAGGCTGTGTTCTTTTACTTTCATCAGTAAGTCTTTTAAGCCCTCTTCACTTTCAGCAAACAAGGTTATATCATCTGCATATCGCAGATTGTTAGTGAGTCTTGCTCCAATCCTGATTCCATGTTAATCTTTACATAATCCAGCTTCTCAGATCATTTGCTCAGCATACAGATTGAATAAGTATGGTGAAAAAATACAAACCCTGTGTGCAACTTTCCCTGTATTAAAATATTCAGTATTCTCTTTTTGCCCGTGTGTGTGTGTTTGCGTGTGTGTGTTAAGTGTTGTGGAGTCATTTCTGACTCACAGCAACCCTGTATAGGGTTTCCTAGCAGTGGCTGTTGGGTTTGAAGCCCTGTCCTTTTAGTTCAAAATGGTACTGTGGTCCAGAAAATTATCCGGCAACACCAGTCCAGGACTCCCTTCACCCACAGAAGTTTTCAATATTGAATTCTTTGAATATTTTCTTCAGTTCTTTCAGCTTAGAAAATGCCGAGTATATTCTTCTCTTTTGGTTTCCTAACTCCAGGTCTTTGCATACAATGCTTGACTTTGCTTCTCAAGCTGCAATTTGTAATGTTCTGTTCAGGTCTTATTCCTCCTCATTTCTTCCATTCACTTTAACACCTCTGCACTGAAGAGCAAGTTTCAGAGTCTCTTCTGACATCCAATTTGGTCTTTTCTTTCTTTCCTGTCTTTGTTATGACCTTTTGCTTTTGACTTGTATGATGTTCTTGTTATCCCACAGCTCTTCTGGTCTTAGTTCATGTGTGCCTACTATACCATCTTTGTTCTTGAGATGGTTTCTGAATTCAGCTGGTATATGGTTTCTAAGTTCAGGTGGAATATTTGGACTTTCATAGACTTGTTCTAATTTTCTTCAACTTCAACCTGGACTTACATATAAACAGTTGATGGTCTGTTCTAAAGCTGGCCTCTGGCTTTGTTTTTGCAGATGATATTGAGCTTTTCCACCACCCTTCCCACAGAGGTAGCCAGTTTGACTTCTGTGTATTCCATGTAGTATAATCATCTTTTATGATTGCAAGGGTACTTGCAATGAAGAAGTCATTTTGGCCTTGCAAAATTCTATCATGTGATCTCCAGCTTTACTTCTATCACCAACGCCATATTTTCCAACCACTGACTCTTCCTCTTTTTTCCCGTAATTTGCATGCCAATCACCAGTAATTGTCAATATATTTTTATTCATATTTGATCAATTTCAAACTGAAGAAGTCAATAGAATTCTTCAAGGTCATCCTTACTAGCTTTAGTGCTTGGTGCATAAATTTGCATAATAGTGGTATTAACTGGTCTTTGCCGTTGTTGTTGTTGTTAGGTGCTGTGGAGTTGGTTCTGACCCTAAGGGGCCCTATGTACACCAGAACGAGACGCTGGCTAGTCCTGCACTGGCCTCACAATTGTTGGTATGCTTTAGTCAATTGCTACTGCCCCTGTGCCAATCTATCTCTTTGGGTGTCTCCCTCTTTTAGGCTGACGCTTCACTTTACCAAACAGGTCCCTGCTTGGTCAAGATAGGTCCCTCATGATAATATGTCCTAAGAATGAGAGACAACATTTGGACATCTTGGCTTCTAAGGAGCATTCTGGCTGTACTTCTTCTAACACAGATTTGTTTGTTCTTCACGTGCTCTTGTGAATCTTTGACACAATTTTAGGTGTATTTCTTGAAGCCAAATGGATATTATCCAATCATAGACAGTAGTGTACTTCAAGACAGACCTTGAAATGTTCTTTTTGGTGATGAACATGATGCCATTCCTCTTTAATTTGTCAATTTTTAGCATAGCAAACCATGATTGTCAGATTCAAAATAGGTACTATCAGTCCATCTCAGGAGTCACCGAAGGGTAAGCACTGGACTGCCAAGTTAGTTTGAACTGCGAGGTCACTTTTGAAAACTCAGCAGCTCCTCAGAAACCCTATACTAGGTTGCTATGAGTTGAAACAGACTTGATAGCACTTGACAATAACAGAAAGTCCATTTCAGCTCACTCATGCTAAGGTATAGATCTTGATGTGTTACACTTCTTTTTTGACAACTTTTAATTTTCCTAGATTCATATGTCATACATTCCATGTTCTGATTATTAATGAATATTTGCAGCTGTTTTTCCTCATTTTGAGCTATGCCCCAGCAGCAAATGAAGGCCCTGAAAGTTTTACTCCATTCATGTCATCACGGTTAGCTCTATTTGGGGGAACCACACTTCCACATTCATAATTCGAGTGCCTTCCAAACTGTGAGGCTTATCTACCAGCACTATATCCAACAATGTTTCTTTGCTATTTATAGCATTTTCCATTGTTAAACATTCAGAAGAAGTCTGCCTCTCTTATCCTGTCTTAGTCTGGAAGCTGCAATGAAACCTGTCCACTATGGGTGACCCTGCTGGATATTTAAAATACTGGTGGCACGTCTTCCGTCATCACAGAAACACACAAGCCATCACAGTATGATAAACTGACAGGTGGATGCATGTATCTATTGACCATAAGTTCATTGGAAACAAAATAATTTTCTTTGAAAATACAAATTTTTGTATGCTGTAAGATTGTGAGTGGTTGGTCCTAATTGTAATGCATGAAAACATTTCAGTACATCATTACTATTGCTTGTAAGATTTTCACGTAATTTAATATAATTTTGTTTAAATACTGCACAGAGAATTACTATGGATTTAGAGTCCGGAGACATATTTTCTAATCACTGTTCATAGCAACCTCTCTTCATTTTATTCAGCACGATCCATCTGAGCATTATCTCTTATTATGAAATTAACACAATAATATAATGTTTATCTGGCAGAGTTTTAGTATAGATTAAATGGGGTAATATATTTCATTATGCTTTTTTAGCATAAAACAAGTCTATAAAATGTTAGTCACAAATAACACTTGTCATATTTGACAACTTTCTGTGACACATGTAATCTGGGAAATCATCCCAAATAGCGAATAGCTGAAGCATGGTTTTATATCGTGTTCTCTGTGATATAAGTTTTTAATGCTTATCAAATCTTATTTGGCTTTTCCAGGTTTCAAACAGAGCTGTTGTCCCTCAGCTCAACTTAACTGCCCAGAGATAAGAAAAGACTATATCCAGGCTGTCTTCTTGAAACAAGGCAAAAATGTCATGAACAACATTCTTTTTGCAAAAAACATGTAGGAAAACATCAAATTAATATCTCAATGGTGTATTTTGTAAATTATTGTTACATAATCATAAGAAATGGTATGTTAAAATTATACCTCCTTTGGAGATGTAGGATAAGCACTGGACTGCTAACCACACTAACCACAAAGTCTGTAGTTCAAACCCACCAGTCACTCTCAGAGACCCTATACTATGAGTCAGGAATGACTCGACAACACACACCATAATAATAATGGATGGAGTCCTAGTGTGATGACATAGGACACGCACCGGACTGCTAACTGCAAGATTGGTAGTTCAAACCCACCAATTGCTCCTCCAAAACACTATACAGGCTCACTATGAATGGGAATCAATCAACAGCACTTAACAGCAACATTATAATGAATTGCTGCAGAAACCACCTTGAACATATATGTCTTTCTTTCTTTCCTTATCTGTGACTTTTGAAATCGACTATGGTATGATCTAGTTTAATAACATTCAGTCTCTGCTATTTCTACAATTTCCAAGAAACAGCGCTACTTTCAATCTAATTTGTAAATATACAAGCAGCGTATATAAGCCTATACCCAGTATTAAGTGTATAATGAGTTTATAGATTCTTTTATTTAATCTTTAAATAAATTGACATTCAGATATTTCACTAATCACCATCTCCACAGTCCTACCATCCATATTTGGCATTGCTCCTGGGAATACAAAGGGTGATTAAATCCTACTTCCAACAACTGATAGTTCCAAGAATACTAATACACTAAAGCACAAATAATGGAAAACAAAAGTAGAGAGAATAATGCTGAATTAAGAACCCTTGATTAGCATATATTTCCCATACATTTCAGAATAACTAGAGATATTATTTGAATCAAATAGCCAAGGAAAACCTCAACTTCCTTTTAGAAAAGATAACTGAAGCTGTACCTAAAGGAATATAGGTCATTGATAAGAGCTACTTGGCTATGATAAGTGAATGGCCAAGAGCATCTTCAAAGACTGAGGAGGGAATAGGGAGGGCAGACACAGCTCAACCATAAAACTATTGATTCTTCAGGCTTTTCTAGGTATAGTATATCATCTGCAAATAGAGATCGCTTCCATTTTTATTTCTCTAATTTGTTTATCTTGTCTAAACACAGTGGTTAATGCACAATACTTCAGATTATGTTGGAGGTAGTGGGCTTCCCTGTTTTTAATTCTAGTGATAATTATTTCAGTGTTTTTCCATTATATAAGAGGATTAATGCATATTGATGAGTTCAATGTACAAATAATCTTAGAAGAATAACTGCTATTTTGTGTGTCTTCATCTGGAATGGAAATTTTCAATGAATCTTTTCATATCTGAATCAGATAAACCTTTAAAAAAATGTCACCTTTAGCTATTCACTTTCAAGTCCATGCTTGATGACTCACTTGTTAGTCCCTCTATGTCAAGTACATAGGTAATATTTTCACTTTGTTCATTATAAGCATCTCAAAATTTGCTGATTTTTATGGTACATAATAACTAGCATGCACATAAATATTATTTTCTAGTTTGTAAAGATGATTATTCTAAAAACGTTAAATTTAAGTGGACTAGATATTATACTAAAGTAAACATAAAATATAACTGCTTTATTTTATAGTTATTGCTTTTGTTTTCTTTTTAAGTGAGGATAAAACTGACAAATTTAAATTTTTTAGGAAAACAGTATTTCTGACTTTGATACCTTTCAGGGTTTGGAAACAATTAGGGAACATTTAATGATGCAAAGTAAAAACTTTTTTAAATGTGTCAGGATTAGAGATATTATTTTCAAATAGTATCAAAGCCAAATTCTGTAATATTATTGAGATGATTAAAAAATGATGGTGGAAGGAGTAGTGTCCGGTCCCTTCCTGTCCTCTAAGGTCCTACTGCCTTACACCATGGTACTAACATGTTGTCATTGAGTTCATTTCAATTCATGGCAGCCCCTTGTGTGTCACAATAGAATTGAACTTCATACAGTTTTCAATGATTGATGTTTAGGAAATAGATTGCCATGCTTTTCTTCTAAAATTTCCCTGAATGTATTCACACTTACAATCTTTCAGTTTGCCTCCAAGTGTGTTAACTCTTCACATTATATGATGATGCTGTTGATGTTCCATGCTATCAAGTTGATTCTAACTCATAGTGACCCTGTGTAGGCTTTCCAAGGAGCAGCTGGTAGGTTTAAACTGCTGACCTTGTGGTTACAATCCAGTGCTTATCTTCCAGAGCCACACCAGGATTCCAAATTATGATAGAATATATAAAGAGATAATATTTGGTGTTAGCAGTCATGGTGGAAAAAAATGATCCTATGAAACTCACTTTGGAAGGTCACTTTTAAGAATTTCTTATTTACATGAAAAGATAAATTGGGTGCAACATCTGAACTCTGTGACAATATTCAGCAAGTTTTTACTTTTGTGTATTTGGCCATGAAAATATCTGCTTGGTAACATATCATGTGTGTTATTAAAGCTTTTCCTTTTGTGCTTACATTTAACCAATTCTGGGATTTGTTATCCTTTAGTAAGAAATATTAATGATGCATGTATGGTGGTGGGAGTGTTAATGTGCCTAGCCTAGTTAAATAATATATGTTTGTTGTTGTTTCTAAAGACGAGTAGCTTAAAAAAAAATGTATAGCAGCAACATACCTGGAATGCAAAATTAAATGAGATATAGTTGCTATTGTTAAGTGCTATCGAGTTGGTCTGACCCATAGCGACCCTGTTCAGTGTTTCTGAGGAGCGACTGTTGGGTTTGAACTGCTGACCTTGAAGCTCAAACTGACTTTTCAGTTCAGCGCATTATCCTGCAGCACCAGGCCTCCAAATAAGATACTGGTGGCATACAATTCATAAGGTGACTGCACTCTGCCCACATGGTTCAGTCTTTTATTACATCAATATTCTCTTAATGAGTATCTCTGGAGTGTGTAGAAGACATTGTGCTAAGTATGTGGGCAAATCAAGTGATTAATAATAACTGGTCCTTACCTTGGAATAATCTAGTGAATTTTAACCTATGGTCTGTGTGGCATCTTCTGCCTCTGTATGAATTTCCAAATGCATTGCTTATGGTATGACAGAGACATCTTAGTGGCAAAGAGGATGTTAAGCGGATGAAATGCTTCCTATTTTTCTCTTTATTTTCTGTGCCAATTTAGGCAGACAGATTCTAGTTTTCTTTAAAAAAATATATGGATATTGCAACAAAAGTTTTTGCTTGATAAATCTGTTTCTCTTTTATAAAAAAAAAAATAAGAACCTTCTTACCTTACCATGCTATCAACTGAGTTATCTTGATATAAGCATTCAAAACAAAACAAAACAAAAACTCAGATTATCCAAATACACATTTATTCATGCCTTCAACAGATAACTGTGAGAAGTTTGTGAATATTTTATAAATTCACTTAGGCCTAAAGCATATTCAATTTTTGCTTGTTCTTAGAAAAGATTTAACAGTGTTTTATATACTCCCAATTCAACACTTGAGCAGTTCAACTTAAAGACCTTCTCTACACAGTCTCCAACTTGGCATTTCTCCTTTTCTTGTAGATTGCCAATACAAGAGAAACCCTAGACCACATTCACTGACATGATCCTGTTCTGCTCTATTTCTCTGAACTGCTTCTCCTGAAAAGGGGTGAAGAATGAGGGAGTCATTTTCCTTTTTGCTTCTAGGCTCAGTGCAGTCTCTGAGAAATACCTGGAGATTTTGCAGAAGGAAATCTTCTGGTGACCTACCTCTGAAAAATCAACCACTGAAAACCATACGAAGTTACAGTTCTACTCGGACACACAACAGGAATCATGCATCAGAACCAACTTGATGGTAACTGATTTTATAGTCATCACCACTACGGTTTCTAAAATCAATTTATTCACCATCAGAATGCTTTTTTAAATTGCTGTCCTTTGAAAGTGTCACTCTTACTACTAGTTATACTCTGATGTTGTAAATCATTTTTAATAACATGAACTTTAACTAGCCTTCCCACTCTCACTTCACACTTTAAAAGGTAAATACTTTTCACTTTCTTCTTTTGTCTCCAACATTCTATATTTTCACAGACTTCGTAGAATCCCAATTCTTATAGGATCCTCCTAGCTCTACGAGTTCTTCTGATTTTTATTAGTTATAAAATACCACAGGGTATTTTATACCTGGAATACAGGAAAATTAAAGTATTAACAAAAAACATTTTTTTCCTTTAAAAAATCAAATGGAAACATACATCAAACACGAAACAACAGGTTATCCCAACTACTGAAATATTTCAGTTCCTTCTCAACTGACAATATATTTGGTTCAGAACATCTCCCTTCAATGTGAAAGAAATCGATTCCTTTCTATTTACAAATCTTGATGTGATTGTTTTTAAAAGAGTTCCTAAAGTCATTTTCTAGAAAATAAAGCATAATTCTTCTATAATAGGGCTATCTATAGCCGCATTAAGCTAATCAAAAAAAGGCTAAAAGCAAATTAGGGGCCTGTCAGGAAGCAAATGTTTACAAAATTTAATTCATGTGTTTCTTAATCACCTGAAGGGAATATGGAAAAGATTTCTAACCATTCCATGCATTAGGAAATTTATTTAGGAGGGCTGGGTAAGAGATTAGAAATCTGCACTAAAAGAAATATTATATAGCTGTCTCCTCCTCTCTGCTCAGCTGGCTTCCTAGCGTCTACCCGCCCTCAACTCGCGCGGGGAGGCTCTGCTATCGCGACCCCGCAGCCCAGCTTTATGATTAGTGATGACGAGCCCGGCTATGACCTAATCATTTATGCGGAGGATTTGGAGAAGGTGTTCATTCCTCATGGACTAATTATGGATAGGATCGATTAGCTTGCTCGAGATGTGATGAAAGAGATGGGAGGCCATCACATTGTAGCCCTCTGTATGCTCCAAAGGGATAGTAAATTTTTTGCTGACCTGCTGGATTATATCAAGGCACTGAACAGAATTAGTGACAGATCCATTCCTATGACTGTAGATTTTATCAGACTGACGACTTACTGTAATGATCAGTCAACTGGGGACATCAGAGTAATTGGTGGAGATGATCTCTGGACTTTGACTGGAAAGAATGTCCTGATTGTTGAAGATATAATTGACGCTGGCAAAACAATGCAGACCCTGATTTCCTTGGTCCTCAGGCGGTATAATGCAAAGATCGTCAAGGTTGCAAACTTGCTGGTGAAACAGACTCAAGTGTTAGTTATAGACCAGACTTGATGGCTTTGAAATTCCGGGCAAGTTTGTGGTAGGATATGCCCTTGACAATAATGAATACTTCAGGGATTTGAATCACGTGTGAGTCATTAGTGAAACTGGAAATGCAAAGTGGTAGTGGTGTGCTGGTGATGTGCCGTGGAGTCGGTTCTGACTCATAGAGACCCTGCATAGGGTTTCCAAGGCTATAAATCTTTATGGGAGCAGAAAGCCTCATCTTTCTCCGGCGAAACAGTTGGTAGTTTCGAACTGCTGATCTTAAAGTTCGCAGCCCGATTCGTAACCACTGCGCTGCCAGAGATCCTTGGAAAAGCAAAGTACAAAGCCTAAAATGAGAGTTCAAGTTGAGGGACAGAGTGGAAACATCTGGAGT
Source organism: Chrysochloris asiatica (assembly GCF_000296735.1). Classification (NCBI taxonomy): domain Eukaryota; kingdom Metazoa; phylum Chordata; class Mammalia; order Afrosoricida; family Chrysochloridae; genus Chrysochloris; species Chrysochloris asiatica. The sequence continues at coordinate 21,771,036 of NW_006408556.1, forward strand.
CCCAGTGACCTCACCAGTAAACTTATCAATTGTTCTAGTGACCATCTGCTTTATTCACGCATCTTTCATGCACCTTCTCCAAATTGTTTCTGTGTTGTATATTAGAAATGTCCGTTGTAGTTCAGAACTCTTTATTTGCACTATAATCCTAGAGGCTATTGGTTCTCTCTAGATGGGTTGTGATTTGACTTGTGAATGAAAAGTCTCTGAATCCAAGCAACAAATGAAAGGAAAAAATTGAAGTTGTATTTGTACGAAACATTGAAAGAGAAGATACATTAGTTTTTTTCATTGATATTTTAATTTTTTATATATTCACGCAAAACCGGAAGTCAGTGGATCTTGTTAGTTATACACCATGAGAAGCAGTGAGTTTTCCTATCAGTGGCAGTGCTGAAGAGGTTTGACTGTGTCCTGAACCGATGCTAGTATCGTTTCTTCGTATTAACTGAAATGATCCACTTATTCAGGTGAACCATTGTTAATTTTTCGTTTTAAATTGAAATACATAAATTAAAAAAAGAAGAAATATTATATAAAGACTGAAGCATGTTGACCCCATACTTGATTCTGAAATACTAATTAAGCTGTTCTGAGGCCATTTTGGAGTACCTAGATGGTAAGAACGGTTAATACATTCAGTTTCTAACCCGAAAGTTTGGCAGTTTCAGTCCTCCCAGAAGCATCTCAGAAGAAAGGTCTGCCAATCTATATCCAAGAAACGAAACCATTGAAAACTTTATAGAGCACAGTTCTGCTCTGCCATGTAGGCGGTCACCAAGAGTGAGGATCTGGGTTTTGGAGGTTCATTTACTTCACATTGTTGATGGGAGGATGATTTCCTTGGAGTTAACTGATAATGTGTTTAGTAGGCTTTTGAAGGATCTTTGAGGTGAGCCTTTTCAATACAGAGAATTTTTAAAACAGTTAAATATTCTCTACCAATGTTTTCTTTTGTTTCTGAATATTTTATTAGTCAGACACAACTTCTTGAGTTGAGCCTGTGATGTTTTCATTCCTGTGCAACTCATTTATATAGTTTTATTTTCTGTGAGTTTTTATTGGTTTGGTCATTCCATTTTTGTTGTTGTTGTTTAGGTCACTGCTCTTTATTTTATTTAAGGTTTTTATTGTGGATTGAGTGAAAGTTTACAGGGTAGATCATCAGTTTTACATTCAACAAATCATACACCTTGTTTCATTACAATGATCATAATCCCTTCCATGTACCATCAGGTAACAATATTTCTCTCTATCCACTTTACCTTTTAGAAGAAAAAAAGAAAAAAACACTCAATCATATATAATAATTTACATCTCCAAAGGGCACATTCTGCATATTTGCATCCTGGCCACCAGCATTTAGTTCCTCAGCTGCTCCCTCTCTCCATGTCTCCGTCTCTGGCGTCACTGCTTCTCTGGATAAGGTCCTATGTTCTGCTTGTGCTCTTCTCCCTTGATGGTCCTAGGGTCCTCTGTTTCTGGACTGTAAGATTAACCACTCCCCTGTTTTTGTTACAAAACTTCTACCTTTATAATAGTAACAGTCGCAATTAGTCATAATAACAATTATTCACTATTGAATCATATGAATCTTATGCCCATCTCTTTTCACCAGATCCATTTAGACAAGATGAAATCTATTCGTGGGGACCCTTTCTTTCACCCCATACTCTTAAACTAACCTTCCTCTTGAAACCTTGTAAGCCAGTCACTTCGTGCCTTTATCGCCCCCTCACTTTAGGAAGGAGCTCTGGTAGCATAGTAGTTACAAATCGGGCTGCTAACCTCAAGATCCGGAGTTCAAAACTACCAGCTGTTCCATAGGAGAAAGATGAGGCTTTCTGCTTCCATAAAGATTTACAGCCTCGGAAACCCCATGCAGGGTCGCAGTGAGTCAGAACTGACTCCATAGCACATAACAACAAAAACAATGCCTATAGGTTGCCCGTCCCTATCTACCCTGGGTACAGAGGGGACAGCTTTGGTACTTGATCTCAAGACTCCTTCCCACTCTGTTGGTATTTAGAGTAACTACCTCTCTGAGTATATATAGGTCAAGTTCATCAAATTGTAACAATTTACCCTTGTTTCCTTTATTAAAAAAAAATTATATATATTCAATCTTTCTCTAATCGAGTTCTAATTACCAAGCCACCAAGACTAGGTCAAATGGGTATTGTCTGCACATTTGAGTGTTCTTGTGCATCTCCTCTCACTTCATATTAGCTGGATGGTTCACTCTCAGCTCTAGCCCTCTGTGGCTCTATCCTTGTCCATGGGCTTAAGTGTCCTCAGGTCTCACTACACTTTGGACCAACCAGCCCTTGCTTTTCTGTCTCTCATCTCCAGGTCAACAGGAGTCAAGTGTCCTCAGGTCTTAACACATTTTGGACCAACCAGCCCTTCCTCTTCTCTCTCTCATCTCCAGGTCAACAGGATTCAATGGACTATGGCTGAACTCAGTCCATTTCTTCATTGCTGCCTTTCCCCCTCTTCCACTCACCAGTAGACCAGTGTGGTTGCCAGCAAGCTTGCATGCTTGTTTGTGTGTTCCCTTTGAGTTTCAGTCTTAGAGGGGAGTTTGTCCTGAAGGCAGTTGATTGCTAGCCTTGATGTCTTCCTGGCAAACAGCTTGATTATTCTTGTAGTAGACAGCCATGCTGACATTTTTGTTTTGGATTTTTCCTGATCTTTTTTTGAAGATATATCTTCTGTCACTGTAGCTGTTTCAGACTGGTATGCTTGTCCTTGCTAGTGGAAATGTCACACCTCAGAAGGTTCTGGATGGGTCAGGATTCCACCTAAGGTTCTGTACTCTATAAAGGCTTTGCAAGAGTCCTGTTTCACTGGGCAAGTTGTAGAATCACTTTTAGGTATTCCAATCAGTTATAGGCTGAAGACGGGCTTACAAGTTTTCTCTACTCATGCTTCCCAACTTTCCTTTCTGTCCCACTTAAGTATCTATTTTACAATAGTAGGCAAGGGAAATCAATATTCATAAGACAGTTAAGCATTTTAGTATTATTTGCCCTCTTCAAGCTATACCTAGATCCCTGCATCCCAGAGCCCTGTTGTTCCAAGGTTGACCATGCATCACTCTTTATCTCTGTCCCACTTAGGACATGCAAACTTGTCTCAGTGTTCCCCGATCTACCTTGTTGTTCCACCTTCTCCCCCTTCTTGTATTGCCCTCCCCAACACCCAAACTGAACCCTCCACCCCAACCCCATTATTGTGGTTACCTTATATTCCATTAATTCTTCCCTCCATTTAAGATAGTCTGTTTTATCCAGTAATCTACCTGATCTTCTTACCACCTGGACCTCTGTTCCTCTGTGTTTACCTTGTCTCACATTGTAATAGTTTTGATCATAGACTGACCTCCCAGATCATCTGTTCTTATAATTTTATTTTGTTCTTGACTCTTTCATTTGTCGATTGAGTTCAGGGTATGCTGCCACATATGTCATTCTATAGTTGTTGTCTGTTCTTGTAACAAGGAAGCTGCAAGCCACCACATAACATGGATGAACCTTGAGGATATCATGCTGAGTGAAATTATTCATTCACAAAAAGAGAAATACTGCATAGGACCATTTTTGTAAAAGCTTAAGAAAACGTACCCACACTAAAAGGGGGGGGGAGATATATATTATTTGTTGTTTAAAAGGGTGTTGGGGGTGGGGTGAGTGAAGGGAGGTAACCCAGAACAGAGGGTAGAGAATAGAGAAAGGATAGGTGTTGGGGGGTGCAATGCACAAGAAAGCAGATGGGAAAATATTTAGGCAAGTTTGTATGGGCTAAGTGGGAGAGAGTTAAATAGTGATGTATGCTCAACCTTGGAATAACAGTGCTCTTGGGTACAGGGCTTGAGGCATGGTTTGAATGGATAAAAGAGGGGAAATAATGTTAGGATGCTTGGCTGACTTTTGAATCTTGGTTTTGCTTTCCTACTATTGTAAAATAGACACTTGAGTGGAAGAGAAAGGAATAGCCAGAAACATCACCATAGAAAACGTACAAGTTCGTCTTCAGCCTGATTGAAATACCTAAAATGGGGCTAGAACTTGCCCAGTGAAGGAAGCTTCCTGTGGAGCCTTTATATTGCATAAGACTTTAGGTGGAATCCTGATCCCCACCCAGAATCTTCTGAGGTGGGTAATGTCTGCTTGAAAGTACAAGCAGACCAGGCTGGAGTGGCTGTAAGAACAGTAGATACTTCTTGAAAGAAAGACCAGCAAGAAAAATCAAAAGCAATAATGGCAGTCTGATTCAGTACTACAAGAGCAAACAAGTTGTTTGCCAGGCAGTCTTCAAGGCAAGTGGTCGGTTTCTCTCAGGGCAAACCCTATTCCAAGACTGAGACTCAAAGGGGATACAGGAACAGGCATATGGTCTTGCTGATGACCACATTGGTCTACTGATAATGGGAAGCGTGGGAAAACCTAGGAATGAAGTTGTGACCTAAGTTCAACCATGTTCACTAGACTACTGGCAACTTGGGTTGAAACCTGGTTGGCCAACAGTATTGCAAACCTGGGGACTCCTGGGTCCAGGGACAGAGACATGGCAACAGAGGACTAGAGTGGGGAGAAAAGCATCCAGCTGATATGAAGTGAGGGGAGATACAAAAGAACACCCATACTCACAGATAGTACCCACTTGACCTGACTTCAATGGCTAGATGATCAGAACTCGATTAGAGGAAAAAAGAAGAGGAAAAAAAGAGTAATTTGCTACAATTTGATGAACTTGACTTGTATTTATTGATGTAGTCACTCAAAAGAGGGAATGAATCTTTACAATGAGGATCGTTCCCATCCCCTGGGTTACACAGGTTGGCAGGGATTCACAATTTAGACATGGGCTACCTAAACTAGGGGGGCTACACAGGCAAGACATGACTGGCTTACAAGCTTTCAAGAGGGAGCCTAGTTCCAGAGGGTGTGGGGGAAGGTAGAATCTCCACTGAGTGCTTCCCAACCTGTCTGGATGGGGTTGGTGAAAGGAGATGGGGATAAGACTCTTGTGGTTCAAGAGTGAATAATTGCTATCAGGACTGACTGTGAGTGTTGCAAATGCAAAGGTAGATGTTTTGCAACAAAAGGAGGGGAGTGGTGACTTTGCAGTCCAGAAGTGGAGGACCCTTGGACCATCAAGGAAGAAGAGCAGAGTGTAGGACCCAATCCAAATAAGCAGTGACGTCAGAGATGGAGACAGAGACAATGATGTGGAGAGATGGAGCAGCTGGGGACTCTGGACTCAGAGAGGGAGAGGGGCTGTGTGCTGACATCAAGGGGCGGGGGGCAAGTTTGTGGAGTATGCCCTTTGGTTATTTGAATGGTTGTATATTCCTGAGTGCTTCAGTGTACATCCAAAAACACAAACAAACAAAAACAGAGGAAATGGAAGCAAATGCTGTTGAATGGTGCATGGAGGGGATTGTAATCATTGCAATGAAATGAAATACGAGAGTATGAACATAAAGCTGAGGTTCTCCCATGTAAACTATCACTCAATTCGCAATAAAAACTTAAATAGAAAAATCAAAGATGTAAGTTTAATAATGAAAATGCATCTATTGGAAAAACCAATCCATCTTATCAAGTGTCCCTTATGGATGCAAAAGCTGCACAATGAAAGAAGACAGAAATATTGATGTATTTGAACTTTGGTGTTGGCATAGAATATTGAATATGCTGTTGACCACTAGAAGTATAAACAAATGGAGTCAGAAATAGAGTTAGAATTCTCCTTAGAAGAAAAATAGTGAGACTTTGTCTCCCTTACTTTGTATATGGCATCAGGAAAGACTACCCTAGGAAGGAACATCCTGTTTGGTATAGTAGAGGATCAACATAAATGACTGAAACTCTCAATGAGGCAGATTAACACAATGGCCACAATGGTCTCAAACAGTCCAACAATCATGAAGATGACACAGGACCAGGCAACGTCTCCATGAGTAATAGATGACTTGACAGTGACCACTAACAACAAGAACAACAATTCCCCCATTGAGAGTGACATGTATTTCTGAAGAGACTCTGAATTAAAAAAAAAAAAACCTGTGTGCTTTTGCAAGAAGACAATCAGTTAGAGTCTTTGACTACCTGATTGAAACTTTTTTTTAAAAATGCCACATTTAAAGAGATGAATTGGTGTTATAAAGTGGATTCACTGTGGTGTGCATTCAGAAATCCCTGAATTATCAGTAGTTAGGAAAGCTACAAGAGACTTGATTGTAATGATTCAAATATACCTGTTTCCTCCAAGATCCGTTTATTGATTATCTCCCTCTTTGTACCATGCAGTGTGGGTTTCCCAAGGTGCTATTTAGGATCACATCCCATCCAGAGTTTCACATCATCTATTATCCTTCTAAAATCATGAAGCTTTATAAGAGAATTCTATTGCCCATGTGAAAAGAAAGACAAAGGCACTTAGGATTAAAAAAAAAAAAAAAAAATCACATGGACCATTCCTATTGTGAAAAAGTTAAAAAGATTTCTAGTCAAGAAATATTGGCTATTGAATGTTTTATAAAGTAAGGCAGTGTAATCAGTCTTGTAAATTTTGACAATACTCTGCAGTTAATTTAGGGATTAGACTGGTATGTCTGATAATACATGTCAGCCTATGGAAGCATGAAATATTGACCCTCAAAACACAAAGCCAAGCTAATGTTTTCTGTATACAATTACTGAGAAGATATTCAATGGCATATACAAATATTTTATTGATATTATCATACTATTCATGTTGCAACTTTAATCTTTTAGTCAGACTTCACAGAATTTTAGTCAGCTGCCTCTGAAATGTCTCCTAAACAATTATATTACAAATTGACAAGTATCTAGGGCAACTATTTTCCAAATAACACCAAATATTATCAGAACAACACAATAGAAAAAGTCGTTGACTACTCATAAACTTAAGAGCTTTATGATGCCTATGGATGGAAATTATGCATTTGCATCTAACATATCTGAATTGCCTTCTAATTTATTCTCTTTATATTCAGTAGCAAAGCAAGTAATAATAATACTGATGTCACTCTCATTTCTATTATTTTCTTTGCTAATGAGTTTTGAAGAACAAAACATCTATTGCAAAGAAGCAAATTTTTACTTCTCACGAGCTATCTAAATGAATATTCTGCTTGAGATACATGCTAACTCATAATTAGGAGATGCCTATTTTGGTGGACTTATAAAAACTTCTTTTCATGTCCTTTAATTTTTTTAGATAAGTATAGAATTACAACTTTCTTTTCTCCAGAGTAATTTTATCGTATAATTTCCATTTATTCTTTTGCTACATAATAGAGGAAAATATTGGTTATTTACTCTAAGAAACTTTTTCAAATATGTTTTATTTGTGTCTGGGTACAAACTGTACTTGGGAAGAAATAAGGCATTTACTTGGCAACTAGGAAAGATGAACAATTCTCAACAGAAGCATCTTCACGTCACTGTTCTTCCATACACTCTGTTTGTACATTGTCTGGGACTTCCTATTCCCATTTCCATCAGAATATTTTCATGTACATATCTTCCTAAATATAACTCTTTCTGTGCACAATCAAATGGTGACTTTCTTGGTGCTGTAGTATATTCATGGATAGGTCAGATATTAAGCAATTTGGTGAATGTAGTTTTATTTCCAAATGAAATAGAATATATTTTAGAAATAAGCATTGCTGTTGTTGTTATGTGTCATCGGGTTGGCTCCGACTTATAGTGACCTTGTATAAGGTTTCTGAGGAGCAGATGGTAGGTTTGAACTGCCAACCTTGTGGTTCACAGTCCAGTGCTGATCCAGTGTCATACCAAAACTAAATATTAGCTTTATAAAATATGTGAAGAAAAATAAAATACAATAACTCTCCTTGCAGTTGAATAAGTATAATGAACTGCAGCAACAGATAAGAAATGAATTTGTTAGAATGGCAAATGTGTATACTGTGACTTCTTTGAAAAGTCCTGAGAAAAGAAAGTTGAAAATAAACTAATGAAGGATTTTGTATAAAGCTTATCAACTTACCTGATGAAGAGAAGCACGTATTGCTCAGGTTGTACTAGAACCGTACCAACTCTCTTAAGTTCTCACAGAAGAAAATCTTGGGTTACTCGATATATTTTCGTATCTAAAGTGAAATGGCTGATTTGAGAATTCACAAAATATTTAACAGAGTGATTATATTTGAAACAGCCTGATTTGAATAAAGGGGGTTTAGAAAGTAAACACCTGCAATTTTTAGTACTTTCTGATGTTTTCATTTTAGAAAGTAAAATTGAGTCAAGTTGGAATGTAAAACAAAAAACTATAGATTTCTCCTTGCCACTGTGGGTTAATGCACTGGACAGCAATGTCAGTATGAACCACAGCACTCAGAAGCTGCTCCTTGAGAACCCTATACAGGGTCACTATGGGGGAACCGACTCGACGGCACTTAACAACAACAACAACAACAAGCTGGGGATTTAGATTCAAATATGTATCTCTGTACTTCATTTTCCTAATACATAACCTAAGATAAACTAGAAAATGTCTAACAATGAGACATTCTGAGTCTTTGTCATCTATACTTGGGGAGGCAGGAAAAATTAAGAGTCCAATCTATGGTGAACATTTTAGTATGTTTTCCCAGAGACCACAACCATAATGCTTACAACCAAGAGTATACTCCCTTTATTCTTTTCTTAATTTTTTACCTGGTGCTGTATTTGAATATCTGCAATGTATCTTTTTCTTGTAAACCTCAAAATATTTCTCAATAATTAGCTATGAATTTCAATATACTAATTTGAAGATAGTCCCGAAAATATTTCTACTGATACTGATCTGAAAAAGGAGGATGGTGGGCAGAAAGAGAAGAGGTTGAACCATATCATCTACTGAAAAAGGAGAGGAACAAATGTATACACACATCACATGCACATACACAGACTCAGTGCTATACATTATTCCATAGTCCATACCTGAACCTGAAGCTCAGTTTCTCTTATTAATGAATTGAGAAAATATGAAACTGCTTAAAGCAGCAATTTACTTTACTAGAAAGTAGTAGTGATGTTTGTGTGTTATTGGAGTCAATTCTGACTCTTCGTGACCCTGTATAGTTTTTCCAAGGCTGCAAATCTTAACAAGAGCAAAAAACCGCAGCTTTCTCCCACAGAGCAACTGATAGATTCCAACTGCTGACCATGTGGTTAATAGCCCAAGGCATAACCCATGAACCAACCTAAACTCCTAACTAAAACCTGGGGATATACAGAAACATTCCTCACTTGGCTATTGAGAGGTGATACGAATTAACATATGTTAAGTGATTCACAAAGTGCATATTCACAAAGTAAATAGCAAATGACTGCAACTATTATGATCATTATTGTCCTTTTACCAAAATGGAGGGAAGGTTATTTATAGAAATTTTTTTGTAAAGCAGAAAATGCCCCTCAGGTTAGACTTACTATAACCAAATAGCAGCTACAACTTGAACTGGCTATTGCCTTTTTAAAAGTTATTTAAATTTTGTGCATCAGCAATCACCTTAAAAAAATATACAAGAGTTCCTCATTCATACAATTGTTATGAGGAGTAAATGGACAGCCATATGCAAATCACATACTACAGTGTCATACACAGACTAAGTATTATATAAATATTATTGCTAGTTTTTTCCTTCCATTTTCTTAGATCGCTAAACTTGCAAAAAGATAAGAATTACAATCAAACAGACATTTACCCACTCCCAATTACTACTAACAGTGGCAGGTGTCAGAGGAACAGTAAAAATATACTGCACAATAGTGGGAAGAATTTTGAACTTCTGAAGTGAGGCAATCAAAGAGAAGGAAATGAAGAGAAGAAAGAGGAATAAGAAGGTAATCACCTATATAGTCCAAGAGATGACTAAAGTTGTGTGCTCTCTGTGAACATTTCTTTCAAAACTCAGAATTTAGAGCAACTTCCTTTGAAAATAATTAATTCTTGCAGAGATGGTACAGAGGCAGCAAAGCAGTTTCTCTCCCATCACCTGTGCGATCTATATGCTGAAATTGCATTGAAAGAATGAACCCCAGGGGAAGTAGGCCTCCTCTCCTAATGCCTTACTGATAAGGTATATAATTACTATATAATTGTATGCTAGCCAGATCTAATTTTAGATCCCAGAAAGGGAGAGAATGTCCTTCCTTTGATGCTATCCAGGCTAGAGGTAATGACCACAAGACCATCACATACCCTGAGCTCAGACTGTGCAGTGTCTCCAGGAATGCCATTATCTTCTCTTCTCTTTTTCTGATGTATCCCAGCTTGTAAAGCCCTCAGTCTAAGGCATGTAAGTACTAAGTAGTTTTATGCTTTTGTCTACCACACATCAAAGGGCATATGTAGAAGAAATACCCTTGTCATTACACTCTGACGCCATGTCCTATTGGGTGGACTGCTCTGAGATAAATCTCACTCTTTTCTTTATGTCCTTCTTGCTATGAAAGTAATACACCACTGGGTAATTTAAATTATTTCCTGAGAACCCAAAGTCCTGCATGAACTCATTTTTCATCCTTGGTATACTACATAAAGGAAGCAGAAGAGAGGTTGTGCAATAAAATGGGATGAACAGCTCATGGTCTTACTTGGAAGGATAGACTAAAACTGAAGGATTTCTCTGCTGATATTGCATATAATTGATACACAACTATCATTTCTTCATCCTTTCTGTGTGCCAGATACAACAGAGGTAAGGATCATATTAATAAGCTTCCATCAATAAACATAGGTCTTCTACCCATTAGATCTCATGAAAGGTTTCTCAGGAAAATCGCCATTTAGAACCTAAATTTTCACTGTAACTTGTATTTTAATAATTTGCATCTCATGGCAACAAAGTTTTCCAAAATTATACAGTATTGTTGTGCACAATGACCTAATGCCAGAGGGAAATTTTTAGTCAGATTGCTCATACATGCTTATAATGAAGGAGGAAAAAAAACAATGTAGAAAAGTCTGAAGTTTGATTTGGTTGTTTTTGCTGATAGCCACTCTTTGGGTATGTTGTTGTTGTTGTTAGGTGTCATTGAGTTGGTACTCACCCATAGCGACCTTATGCACAGCAGAACAAAACATTACTGGATCCTGGGTCAACCTCACTATCATTGCCACACTTGAGCCCATTGATGCTGCCACTTTGCCAATCCATCTCGCTGGGGGTCTTCCTTATTTTCTCTGACCCTCCACCTTACCAACCATGATATCCTTCTCCAGCGACTGGTCCCTCCTGACAATATGCCCGAAGTATGAGGGATGAAGTTTGGCCATCTTGGCCTCTAAGGAGCACTCTGGCTGCACTTCTTCCAAAATGGATCTGTTGGTTCTATGGGCAGCCCATGGTACTTTCAATATTCTCCTCCAACACCATAACTCAGAAGCATCAATTCTTCTACGGTCTTTCTTATTCACTGTCCAGCTATGGCATGCATATGAGGTTACTGAAATCTCATGGCTTGGGTCAGGTGCACCTTAGTCCTCAAGCTGACGTCATTGCTCTTCAACACTTTAAAAAGGTCTTGTGCAACAGATTTGCCTAACACAATACGCCGTTTGATTTCTTGACTGCTGCTTCCATGAGTGTTGATAGTTTATCCAAGAAGAATGAAGTCCTTGACAACTTTAATCTTTTCTCCATTGATAAGAATGTGGTTTATTAGTCCAGTGGTGAGGATTTTTGCTTTTATGACATTGAGATGTAATCCATACCGAAGGCTATGTTCTTTGATCTTCATCAGAAATTGTTTAAGTCTTCTTCACTTTCAGCAAGCAAGGTTGTTCATCTGCATATCAAAAGTTGTTAATGAGTCTTCCTCCATTCCTGATGTCACGTTTTTCTCCATATAACCAAGCTTTTCAGATTATTTGCTCAGCATACAGGTTGAATAAGTATGGTGAAAGAATACAACTTTGTCACACACCTTTTTAAATTTTAAACCATCCAGTGTTCCCATGTTCTGTTCTTGGTCCAGGTACAGATTCCTCATGAGCACAATTATGTGTTCCAGAATACTCATACTTCGGAATGTTATCCATAACTTGTCATGATCCACACAATCGAAAGCCTTTGCGTAGCCAATAAAGCATAGGTAAACATCTTTCTGATATTCTCTGCTTTCAGCCAAGATCCATCGGACATCAGCAATGATATCCCTCGTTCCATGGCCTCTTCTGAATCTGGTTCTCTGTCATTGTATGATTGTAGCCATTTCTGTATTACCGTTAGCAAAACTTTGCTCTCATGGGATATCAAAGAGATTGTCCAATGATTTCTGCATTCCATTGGGTCACCTCTCTTTGGAATGGGCATAAATATGGATCTCTTCCAATCAGTTGTCTTCCAAATTTCTTGGCACAGATGAGTGAGTGCCTCCTGTGCCACCTCACTTTCTTGAAAAATTTCAATTTGTATTCCATCAATCCCTGGTGCCTTGTTCTTTGCCAATTCCTAAAATGCACCTTGGACTTCCTCCTTCAGTGTCATTGGCTCTTGATCATATGCTACCTCTTGAAATGGTTGAACATTAACCATTTCCTTTTTGGGACAGTGACTCTTTGTCTTTGGGTATACACAAGAGTAAATAAAAAAATATTGCTGCAAAATTATTAAAATATGAAACTATTGTTTCTTGAAATATCCTAAGTCTAGGCCTGTATGCTTAAGAAGATAGTATTTCTACTCTGTTCCACAAAGATTTAAAGCCTGGAAATCTTACCCAGGTTCACTATGAATCGTAACCAACTTGATAGCACTTAACAACAATAAAAAATAATTCAGTTAGAATTTTTTTTAAAATATTGCATATTTGCAATAATTGCCAAATATGTAGTATTCATTAATATTTTGAAATATATAAGTATTTTCAAAATGCTGTCAGTATTTTGAAATATTAAAGCATATTAGATGTGTTGTTGACTATGTGTGCAGAGTTCCTGAGTCGTGCAAATTGTTAACAAACTTGCCTACTAATTAAAAGGTTAGCTGTTGAAATACACCCAGAAGCACCTTAGAAGAATTGAAATTTACTTCTGGAAAATTAGCCAACGAAAGCCCTAAGGAACCAATTCTTTCTACTTTGACACATTTAGGTCACCATGAGCCAGAAACACCTCAGCAGTAACTGTTCTTGATATTATGAGTGCTACACAACAATTTCTTTTCAAGTTTTTATTGTGAGGTTTACATGGGAGAACATCAGCTTTACACTCATCCTATCGTATTTCATTTCATTGCAATGATTACAATCCCCTCCTCCACCATCATATAACCACATAGGCCCTCCCCTCTGGCTTCTCCCCCACCCCGACCACCAGCACACAGCCCTTCTCCCTCTCTGAATCCAGTGTCCCCAGCGGCTCCGTCTGTCCACGTTATCTTCTCTGTGTCCATCCCTGGCATCACTACCTCTCTGGGTAGGGTCCCGCTCTCTGTTCTTCTCACTTGATAGTCCCAGGGACCTCCGCTCGTGGGCTGCAAAATCAATTACTCTCCTCCTTTTGTCAAAAAACATATACCTCTATATTTTCAATCTAATATATTCTATATATTTCCTAGCCTCACAGTAAGTCCTGATGGCAATTATTCACTATTGTACCTCAAGAGTATTATCCCCATTTCTTTTCACCAAGCCGGCCCCAATGGATTGGAAATCATTCAGTGGTGACTCTACCTTCCCCCACCCCATCTGGAACTAGGCCCCCTCTTGAAAGCTTGTAAGCCAGTCGTTTCTTGCCTTTATAAGCACCCCCACCCCCTATTTTGGGTAGCCAATGTCTATGTTGCCCATTCCTGTCAGTCCTGTGTACCGAGGGGGTGGGAGTGCTCCTTGCTGTAAACATTTGTTACCTTCTGTGAGTTACTACATCCATAAGTATAGGTAAAGTTCATCAAATTGTAGCAGATTACTCTTTTTCCCCCCTCTTCTTTCTTCTTCTAGTCGAGTTCTGATCATCTTGCCTTCAAAGCCAGGTCAAGTGGATACTATCTGTAAGTATGGGTGTTCTTGTGCATCTCCCTTCACTTCATATCAGCTGGATGCTTCACTCTCCACTCTAGTCCTCTGGGCCCAGGAGTCCCCGGTTCTTTCCGTACTGCTGGCCATCCAGGTCTCCACCCAGGTTCACAGGGGTCTATTGAATGTGGTCGGGCTTAGCACACAACTTCATTGCAGTTTTTCCCCCCTCTTTCCTTATCGGTGACCAATTTGGTCACTATCCAGACCACATGCCTGCTCATGTATTCCCTTTGAGTCTTAGTTTTAGAAGGGGATTTGCTCTGAGGGGTCATGGCCAATTGCCTTGATGGCTCCTGAGCAAACAGCTTACTTGTTCTTGTAGTAATCAATCAGACTGC
>NW_006408556.1:21818284-21823542 GCF_000296735.1 Chrysochloris asiatica
AATCCAGTGCATTAACCCACAGTGCCATACCAGGACTACAGAGCCACTGTGCTTCCCCAATAAACAAAACTCTTCAGGCAACAAGTTGATTCCATCAAGTCATAGTTATTATATAGGGTTTCCAAGGAGTGGAAAGCGGGTTTGAACTGACGACCTTGCAGTTAGCAGCCCAGGACATACCCTACAGCGTCATGTCACTGAAATGTAAATCTCATCCGCTCTGTTTCTGTTTTGTTTATAAATCTTAAGAATAACTTTTCTCTACTTTTTATTCTGAGGCACTGTTTCTGAACGTAGTCTTTTAATTTTGGTAAATAGGTAAGTTATACATAGACTATTTTTATTTATTGAGGTTATGAAATAAAAATTAATAGGCTACTTACCAGTCCCTTTTTAGTAATAAGCTTTTCCCTCAGGAATGGCTCCTAAAGTCAAGTATACATATTTAAAATCATTCTTTGACTCTGGGGAAGAGACTTTGGAGAGACATGATATTGTATAAGGTAATTCCAGACAGTTCTGTAGAATGGGTTAGGTTTAGAGTTATTTGGCTTTAGGATTCAAAATCCTGGCCTCAGCTAGAATCAGAGAATGTTGTTATTAGAAAGAATTATTAAATAAATCCCCTCATTTAAAAGATGATAAAAAGTTTGTTGTTGTTAAGTGCCATCCAATTGGTTTCTATTCATAGCAATCCTGCATAGGGTTTCCTAGGAGCATCAGATGGATTTAATAGCTGGTACTATTAAATCATATAAAGTCTGACTCATAGATCACTAGACATTCTATTGCACAATGTCAAGTATGGCTAACACTCCATTGTATCTTGTGTTTTATAAAATAAATATCACATTCCTTATGTTCTTTAAACTTTTTATAAGAGCCCTCTATAGCAGATGGTGGTGGTGGTGTGTTGTGGAGTCAGTTCTGACTCATAGCAACCCTGTATAGGGTTTCTGAGACTGTGAATCTTTACGGGAGCAGAAAGCCTCATATTAAAGAACATAAGAAATGAAGAAACAGAATTTCAGTGATGCTCACATTACTGAGTTTCCAGCAAGAATTCCTTTACTGGAAGTGTTTTCTATACCACCACCCAAATAAATAAAAACAACAAAAAACCCACTGACATGAAGTTGACACTGTGACTAGATAGGGTTTCTGAGGCTATAAATCTTTATGAGAGCAGAAAACCTCATCTTCTACCTCAGAGTAGATTGTGAGTTTGGATAGACCACCTGACTGAACCTCATTACAGACTACATGTTAGATGGTTTCTGCTGGCTCTAGGTTAAAAAACTAGCTTTATCATAGTCAATTTAGTTCCTCAGAGAAATTGTGTTAGGATAAAAGTAAACTGTTTTAATATGGGTAATGGCTCTTTCTTCCAGGCTGGTTTAACAATGGGTTTGTAATTATTTTCTTTATTCATAAGTTAAAGTTATTTATTAGTGAAATTCATTGCAATGGTTAAGTAAAGGCAGTAACTTCCGTTCTTCAGTGTCAAAAGGAAACTGGTCTCTGTAGTTCAAACAACACAGCACTTGACTACTGGTGTGGCCTTGTACTGGACCACAAGGTCGGTTTGAACCAAAACGTTGGCAGAAATCCTATACAGGGTCGTATGTGTCAGAACCAACTTAACGGTACTTAATAACAATAATTAGCTTAAAAATAGGTGGTTTGATCCACCCAATGATGCCTTCTTTGGAAGACAGGTGTGGTGATTTGCTTCCAAAAAGTTATGTTATTAAGTGCTGTGGAGTCGGCTCTGAAAAATCTATAGAGCAGTTATTCTATACACACATGGGATCTTCATGAGTCAGAATCTACTCCATGATAGGTAACAATAGCAAGTCACATTCACTGCATCCTAATGGCTTTGGAGTGAAGTGGAGTAAGAAATAACAGGTAAGTTACTGAATCAAAAACGAATATAAAAATAAGGCTTCCATCTGCAAGAGGGTCTGAGCCCTTCATTTCACCTTTTGTTTGTGTGAAGTTTTCTTATTCATTCACTAGAAGTTTTCTGTGACGTGAACATATGATAGAAGAGTCTGGGTGTGGTACTGTAGGATAAGCACTGGACCCCAAAATTGATTTGATGCACAAGATCGGCTTTTCAAACCCACCAGCCATTCCTTGAAAACCCTATACAGGGTTGCTATGAGTTGGATCTGACTCAATGGCGTTTACCACCAACAACCCCGACAATGCTGGCATATTCATTAGGCAACACTGCTGAACAAGACCTCTTTAAAGTGTTCAAGAGCAAAATATGTCAGCTTGAGGACTAAGGTGTGCCTGACCCAAGTCTTTATATTTTCAAAAGCCTCCTATGCATGCAAAAACTGGACAATGAATATGGAAGACAGTAGATGAATTAAGGCATTTTAGTTCTGATGTTGGAGAAGACTGTTAAAAGTATCAAGGATTTCCTGAATACCAAACAAACCTGTGTTGGAAGAAGTATGGCCAGAATGCTCCAAGATGGTGAGACTGGTACAGGACTGGGCAGTGTTTCATTCTGTTGTGCATAGAAGCATGATGAATTGGAACCACTTGGGTAAGACCTAACAACAATGACAACAATGCACATGCCAGGAAGATGGTATAGTCCTTGCCCTAAAGAAAGAATGAAGAACTTAGATTGGGGGATCAAAAGTGTATTCCACTTACATTTATGAATTAACTTAGGTCACTTTTCTCTAATTCATATCATCTCACTGTTAAAAATGCCAGAGTGCTCCTTAGAAGTAAGGATGACAAGACTTAGCTCTTATTCTTTATACATTTCACTAGGAGGGATTAGCCTTAAAGAAAGACATTAATTTTTGGCAAAGTGGAGGACTAGTGAAAAAGAAGAAGACGCCCAATGAGAGGGATTGAAAAAGAGTGGCAATAATGGGCTCAAACATAGCAACAACTGCGAGCAGAATCAACAATGGTGCAGAACCAGGCAGTATTGCAGTTGCATTTTGAACAGGATCACGATGAGTCAGAACCAAATCAACAGCACTTAGCAACAACAATTGTTGATATTGTTTTAAGTGCCTTCTACT
Source organism: Chrysochloris asiatica (assembly GCF_000296735.1). Taxonomy (NCBI): domain Eukaryota; kingdom Metazoa; phylum Chordata; class Mammalia; order Afrosoricida; family Chrysochloridae; genus Chrysochloris; species Chrysochloris asiatica. The sequence continues at coordinate 21,821,347 of NW_006408556.1, forward strand.
CAGCTCTGACTCATAGCAACTCGGTGTAACACTGTTGAAATTTCAGATTGCATTAACTTGATGGATTGCCTAAGAATTAAGGAAATCAATGCAATTTTATTTCTAGAACATTGTTTCATGAAATTCACATTTACTGAAGAATATGACTCCATAGCACTTAACTACAACAACAACAATAAATACATGAATTATCAAGGAGTGTGCACACACACATACACATTCAGAATCAGATGCTTGGCACCTTTGTTCCTACTCTCTTCTATCAAAGAAGGAGCCTCTTAGATATTACAATATTGTATGTCAAAAATAAATTTAGTGAAACTGCATAGCTATTCAGTGCTGATTTTATGTCACTGTGTGAACCCTCTATGACAATAGGCTAAAAACAATTTCAGCTTTGGACTAAAATAAATCATGGTGAGTAATCAAAAGCCATCTCCTAAAAAAAAAAAAAAAAGTCATCTCTTGTTAGTTGCGTGGATAGATCATTTAATTCTAGCTCTAAAAGGAGACCAACACTTATTTCAGAGGCAGAAAGTAATTACATGGATTAAATGATATTATAATGTCATGCTGCTGCTATGTGCTGGCTGGTGGATTCAAACTGCTAACCTTGTAGTTAGCAGCCCAATGTATAACCCACTATACTACCAGAGCTACTGATGAAGGTAAGTCCCTAATTATGTACCTTGCATATGCTAAGTATTTCCCATCATTCTCCATTCAAGCTAGAGAGAGCTCTGTTTTTTAACATAGCTAGTTGTAGAGCAATAAATACTGTATTTCCTGATTTAAAAATGTATATGTATTGATGTCTTCTTTTTTTTTTTTTTTTTTAAGTTTTAGGGCAAAGTCTTGGTCAAAGAAACTGACGAACAACAAAAAATAATTACATAAAATAAATCCATTATTTGCTTTTCTTGGTAACTTGAAGTGAGAGAAAATAGTATCTTTTTTTTTTTTTTTTAACTATTTTGACATTCCACTAGATAAAATAGTCAATCATGAATCAAAAAAAAGTGGGGAGCCCCATGATTGACCCAGTTTGCTGCTTGGAGAATTCCCATTCTTTAACTTAGGGATGGCGACCCAGAGAGCGCCAAGTAGGTTAAATAATAAAAAAATATATAATTCTTACTCTAGTAAAAAGATAAGAATGTCCAGAGAGAGCAAGGCAGCTGGCAGGACAGAGTAACTGAAAAGAGAGAGCTTCATCAAGAGGAAATCCTGGAGATATACTGAGGTTTAAATATCAATTAAATGCTTAAATACTTAGCAAAGTATAAGTGTAAGAAGGAGTCCTGGTGTGAAGCTGTAGAATAAACACTGGACTGCTAACCAAAAAGTTGTCTCTTCAAATCCACCAGCTGCTCCTCAGAAACCCTATACATGGTCCTTATGAGTCAGAACCGATTCAGTGGCACTTAGCAACAAAAACAAATGTAAGAAAACTAACCGAGGGAGAGAGGGAATCGCCACAAAGGATTAAAAGAAACAATCTATAGGATCTATGTTGTTATTGTTGTTAGGTGCCATCGAGTTGGGGCCAACCCATAGAGACCTTATGCACAGCTGAATGAAACACTGTCTGGTCCTGGGCCAACCTCACTACTGTTGCTACGTTTGCGTCCATCAATGCTGCCACTTGGCCAATCCATCTCATTGGGGGTCTTCTTCTTTTTCTCTGACCCTCCACCTTACCAAACATGACTTCCTTCTCCAGCGACTTGTCCCTCCTGACAATATGTCTGAAGTATGAGAGACAAAGTTTGGCCATCTTGGACTCCAAGGAGCACTCTGGCTGCACTTTTCCCAAAACAGATCTATTGGTTCTTTTGGCAGCCCATGCATGGCACTTTCAATATTTTCCTCCAACAGCATAACTCAAATGCATCAATTCTTCTATGGTCTTCCTTATTCACTGTCCAGCTTTTGCATGGATATGAGGTTATTGAAAATACCATCGCTGAGTCAGGCACACCTTAGTCCTCAAGCTGGCATCTTTGCTCTTCAACACTTTCAAAAGATCTTGTGCAACAGATTTGCCTAATGCAAGATGTCGTTTGATTTCTTGACTGCTGCTTCCTTGAGTGTTGATGGTTGATCCAAGAAGAATGAAGTCCTTGACAACTTCAATCTTCTCTCCATTGATAAGAATGTTGTTTATTGGTCCAGTGGTGAGGATTTTTGTTTTCT
>NW_006408556.1:21823713-21831825 GCF_000296735.1 Chrysochloris asiatica
TATAACCCAGCTTCTCAGATTATTTGCTCAGCATACAGGTTGAATAAGTATGGTGAAAGAATACAACCTTGTCACTCAAAATTAAAAAATTTAAATTTTTAAAATTTAAAACATTCAGTGTTCCCATGCTCTGTTCGAACAACTGCTTCTTGGTCCAGGTACAGATTCCTCATAAGCACAATTTTGTGTTCCAGAATACTCATACTTCACAATATTGTCCTAGTTTGTCATGATCCACACAATTGAAAGCCTTTGCGTAGTCAATAAAGCACAGGTAAACATCTTTCGGAGAGTCTCTGCTTTCAGCCAAGATCCATTGGACATCAGCAATGACATCCCTCATTCCATGGCCTCTTCTGAATCTCTTTTGAACCTCTGGAAGTTCTCTGTCATTTTATGATTGTAGCCATTTTGTGTTACCTTTAACAAAACTTTACTCATATGGGATATCAAAGAGATTGTCTGATGATTTCTGCATTCTGTTGGGTCACCTCTCTTTGGAATGGGCACAAATATGGATCTCTTCCAATCACTAGGCCAGGTAGTTATCTTCCAAATTTCTTGGCAGAGATGAGTGAGTGCCTCCTGTGCTGCCTCACTTTCTTGAAAGATTTCAATTTTTATTCCATCTATTCCTGGTGCCTTGTTATTTGCAAATTTCTTCAATGCACCTTGGACTTCTTCCTTCAGTATCATTGGCTCTTGATCATATGCTACCTCTTGAAACGGTTGAACATTAACCATTTCCTTTCAGTACAGTGATTCTGTGTATTCCTTCCATTTTCTCTTGATGCAAATCATCATTCAATAATTTGCCCAGAGAATCTTTCAATAATGAAAGTCGAGGCTGGAATTTTTTTTCTTTAGTTCTCCTACCTTGAGAAATGCTGAGCATGTTATATATGATAGAAAATGTATATTTAATGTTTTCACCAGCCAGAGTGAAAATCTCTTCATGCAAGAAGTGTTGAATGGCATTCAAAGAAAGGTCTTACTTCAGTGGTGGTGTGCCATGGAATTGATTCTCACTCACAGCGACCCTGAATAGGGTTTCTGAGGCTGTAAATTTTTATGGGAGCAGAAAGCCTCTTCTTTCTCCTGAGGAATGGCTGGTAGATTCAAACTGCTGATCTTGAGATTAGTAGTCTGACTTATAGCAAGTATGCTACCAGAAAGCCTTCAGAACTGGAAAAATCAGGCCTAGAATAAAGGTTTCTGTGGCCCTACCTGAAAATATTGCTGTAAAGCAAAGATAATTAGATCAAACTGATTTCAAGTAGCTTAAATACCTCACTCACCAGCTGTTCCTCGGAAATCCTATACAGCTTCGCTATGGGTCGGAACCGATTTGACAGCACTTCACAACAACAACAACAACAACAACAACAACAAATACTTCTCAGAAACATCAACAAGCAAACAAACAACACCCCCAGAAGAATATAATAAATTTAGCACATTAAAAGTAAAATTTAAAAATGTCTAGCATCCCATAAATAAGCAACAAAAACCCCAGCTCATACTGTCCAGGGCATTCTGACTCACAGAAACCAGATGGGAAAGGATAGAACTGTCTTATACTGTGTCCAAGGCTGCAAATTTTTCAGGGAATTGCAGCTGCTATTTTCTCTGTTACAGTTACTGGTGGGTTTGACCAGCCAACCTCTAGTTTACCAGTTGATTGCTTAACCACTGTGCAACCAGGGCTCCTAAATAAGTATTGCTCACTATCATCGAGTCAATTCTAGCTTCTAGTGACCTTATATAGGATTTCTGAGACTTTAATTCTTTATGGGAGCAGACAGCCCAGTCTTTCTCCAGCGGAGTGGATGACTTTGAGGTTAATAGCCCAACACCTAATAGGGTTACCAAGACTCCTAGATAAATACCATTGTCGTTAAGTGCCAGCTCATTGGTTACTCATGACGACACATAGTAACTCTGTATAGGGTTCTGAGTAGTGGCTGGTGGATTGGAACCCCCACAGTGTTAGTAGTCCAGTACTGATCTAGGACTCCTTGAGTGTGATAGATAATGCTTGTTATCATTAATTTGTTACTAGTTTCATTGGGTACAAATATGTCAAAGCTTATCATATAGAATATTCCAAGTATGTGCATGTTTTGGATCATGAATCACATATCAATTCAAAAGTTTTTTAAAAAAATTACTTGCAAACAAGTAATAATTTCACTTTCATTACTTCTGTTCATATGGTACTGGAGTTGTATCAGGCCAAAAATATTTTTTTAATTAAAGATTTAAACAAAACTGTCTTTCGTAATACATGATATTATTTCACACATAGGTAATTATAGAAAAAATATGTAGTCAAAGATAGATTGTAACATTATCACTATATGTTAAATACATTGTTGTTGTTGTTATATGCCGTGGAGTCGGTTCTGACTCATACAGGGTTTCTGAGCTGTAAATCTTTATAGGAGCAGAAAGCCTCATCTTTCTCCCACGAACAGCTGGTAGTTTCAAACTGCTGACCTTGTGGTTCACAGCCCGATTCATAACCACTACGCTACCAGAGCTCCTTGTTTAATACATTAAGTCAATAATATTTCTATATTGTAAAAAAGAGCAGTCATAAGATAAAATGCCCAATTTGTTTATAATTAGACAAAAAAGTATATTAAAACCACAATAAAATATTATTACAAATGTAACCGTTTGGCAAAATGGAATAGCTTTATTTATACATTATGTTACTTAAAGAAGTGAACGCACTCACATTGAAATACAAAGCACACTTAATTTATAGTGCTGAATATTTGTATACACCAGAACCTAATCATTCTGCTTCCCAGTATAGACTTCGCAGCAAAGATTCTTGAACATGTGCTTTAATAAATGCACACAGAAATATTCACAAACAGCTCTACTCAAATTTGAGCAATTCACAAAAGAACAAATCATCTAGAAATAAATCCATTATCTCATGACAGAAAAGTTACAAATAATTATGGAATGTTTACACAATCAGGAATTGAAAATGAATGCAATAAAGCTGAATCCATCAGCCTAGATGAGTCCTTGAATATAATGGTAAGTTAAAAATCAAGTTATGATGTTAAAAAATTTAAATCTTGCTTCCAGCTTTCAGGAGTAGTGCTTTTGTTTTAAATTGGTAATTGGGTATGGTTGATTTATGTTGGGTTTAAACTGTGGAGCTTTCATGTTTACTGTAATTTACTCTTAAACTATTTCTTACTTAGTAACCAATGCTTTTGATAATGTGATTGCCAACAAACCAGCAAGAGGTGTCAAAAAACTTCTTTTTTTGAGCATTGGAAATGTTAATTCAGATCCTACTCTAAAAAGCATATTCACATACTAAAATATTCAGGCAAGGATCTGCATGGAGGAATATTCTGCAGTTTGTTTGTTTTTTTTAACATAAACTTGATTTGTAGTGATCTTTATATAATTCTTCAATATCTGGTATTACCATGTAAAGCTACTGTATAGGATTTTTGGCCCAGTTAATTAATGAGAGAATTTGGATTTGAAAACTCTACAACAAAATAATTTGTGCTATCACAAAAATTGTTTTGTCCCTATTGTTTACTGGGTATAATTTCCCATTGCATTGATGTTAAGGGCTAGAAAATCTAATCCAATTTAGTTATCTGATAGGGGGTGTACTTACTATGATGAAGATGAGACAGATGCCACCAGAGCTTTGTGAATCAGCTGGGGTTTGTTCACTGAACTGCCGACCTTGAAGTACAAATGGCTTTGCAGTCTGGCCCATTAACCCACAGGTGGTTTGTTGTTGTTAGGTGCCATGGAGTTGGTACCGATTCATACCAACCTTATCCACAGCAGAATGTAACACTGTCTAATCTATTGACAGAGCCACGGGTTGCCAAAAGAACCAATAGATCCGTTTTGAAAGAAGTGCAGCCAGAGTACACCTTGGAGGCCAAGATGGCCAAACTTCATCTCTCATACTTTGGACAGGTGGTTTAGCCTCTGATTATTTATAGGTTTTATAGAATTTAAAATCAATTTCTCTTTAAGGTGGCTTAGACTTTCAACTCTGTGCACATAAAATTGAGTTGAAGTTCATTGTGCCTTTTTTTCTTTATCAAAATTTTTGAGTTAACTGCATCCTTTTCACACTATAATCTAAATTTTTGAAATTATATGGTGTTCACTAATAGTCAGAATAATCAAAGTTAAAGTTAATTATGATCACAAACTTCAGTGAAACTCTTCAAGTACAAATCTACTTGATATTGTGAATTGTACCCTTTCCAGTTTGGTTCTTTTAGATTCTCCATGGTTACTGACAGTTACCTTTTAAATTTTGTACACATTGAGATTAAAATCAGGCCTCTACTCTCATAATTCATATTTCTTCTTGTGTCCTAAGTGCAAACTAACATTTAGATGAACATTAGCATCGCGTAGTACAGGTGTACGTATGCACTTGCTCGATTCAATTTGTTGTGACCTTACCAGGTTTGGGATTGGAATTGTACGATTTCTTAGACAAAGGAAACTGGGTATATTGCTGCACTTTTAAGTTCTCAAAACAGTGTTTAATTTTTTTTTTTTCAACTCAGTTACAAAAAAGCTAAAATGTTCTTTCGGAAGAGACATCTAAATATGTTCCTAATTTTGTATATGGTCTTAGGTTTTGTAACCAGTTTTAAAAAAAAAAGCACTATAGAATACGATAAAACATTGAGAAACTTTTTTTTTTTTTTTTTTTTTTTAATAGCTAAATGGCTTAGCGTTGTTTCTGTTTGGTTACATTTGGAATTCTTTTTTACATATCACCTGCAATGGAGGTGAATCCTGACTCCCCCTTTCGTTGTGTGTTACTGTTTCTATCCATAATAACAATATCAGATGACCGATAACTAGCTTTAAGAGTAATTTGTAACAACTACTAAGTAGCGCAGATTCTCAGACTTCGATATTATACCCTAGAAAAGAGCCATCTATTTGAAAAGGTAGTGTGTTTATGACTTCCATGAAACAAGCAGAAATCAAATTAACTTTATTTAAGTCTTGCCTAACCTTGAAAAGATGTAGGTATGAAAGATCATAACTGAAGTAACCTTGGCAGTTTTAGCTTGTTAGATAGAGATTTTAGGACAAAGTGAAATCTCTACTAGAAGCAACAAATAAGAAAACAAACTTTTGCATATGTAAGTATTTTTACTTTGTATTATGGTGCTTCAAATTATTTTTGAAATAAATCAATGTGTAAGTAAATAAATGTGATAGTACTCCAAGAAAAAAAAAAAAATCAAAGTACGGACTAAATAATATAGCTACAATGTACCACTATTATTGTCAAGTATCATTAAATTTGTTTCAACTTATAGAGATCCTATATAGGGTTTCTGAGGAGTGACTGGTGGATTTGAACCGCCTACCTTGTGGAGTCCTGGTATGGTATTGTGCGTTAATGCACTGCACTTCAAGGTCTGTTTGAACTGCAAGGTTGGAAACCACACCTCAGAAACCCTACACAGGTTTGCTGTGAGTTAGAACCAACTTGACGGCATTTAACAACAACACTAATTTTTATAGGCTGTTTAAAACAAAATATAAGCAATATTTCACTGTTTCATAACATGTTCTAAAATGTTACATAATATTCCATTTTAAATCTTTTTTTTTTTTTTAAATCAATGGATAATAGCTTACTTGACATTGAATATTTTGAATTACTGGAAAGTCTTCAAGTGTACAATTTTCTTTTACTTAAAAAGAAAGAATAACACATCTTTAAATGTCAGTTGATTAATAATGTATATACATTTATAGAATATTATACTTAATTGAATTGCTGGCATTGCCGAGCTCTGATTAAATGCATTTGGATCAATGTTAATTGGCTTAACTATGCAGTACACATCATAGAGTCATGCATGGTTAGATGGATTACACTCGCTTTTTTGGACTAGTTCTATGTCATTGAATAATGCTTGAAATCACTTATTGTTTAAATGACAGCCAGATTCCAAGTTCAAAGGATTACATACAACTGGTGAACATTATACCGGACTATTACTCACATATGATAAAGGGCCATCTAGGCAAGACCTAATTTAGATACTCTTCTTAGCTATGTTAACGCTTCCTGATTTGTTTTATTTCTTACTCTTCATCTTTTAAAAGTTCTTTTTAAATGTAAGAAATTTTCTGTCATTGAAAGAAATTATATACCACTTTAGCTTCATAAATTATTCTTTGGAGTCTGTTATGATAGTTATGATGTAATGAAGTGCTGTTTTGATGATAATTCCATTTTCTTTTGTCAAACCAGTATTCCAATTAAAATGCAATTTGATTATAGTAAAATTAGCTCTTTTATGAGTACATATTCCATGGCCTTTGGGAGAACTTATCTAGTACACGGAATTCTTACAAGGGAGGTGTTGTCCCAGGAATTAGTTTCCAATACTTGTTTTCCATGTTGTGAAATGGGTTTGTGGTGCAGTGAATTAATTGATACAGCCCTTCTGGCTATAGTACTAGTTGTTGTTGTTAAGTGCCATAGAGTCGATTCCAACCCATAGCAACCCTGTAGAGGGTTTTGAAGGAGCAGCTGGTGAGCTTCAACCACCGTTCTTACAGTTCAAACGACTTTGCAATCTGACGCATTGGCCCACAGTGCCACACCAAGACTCCATAGTATTAGTAACTCCCACCAAATGACTGGGTATTATTGTTAAGTTCTGCTGTGTCACTTCTGACTCATAGCGACCCTATAAAGGAATTCGGAGAAGTGGTTGGTGGATTTGAACCAGCAATCTTCTGGTTAGCTGTTCAGTGCTTATCCTACAGTACCACACCAGACCTCCAATGACTGGGTAGGATTGTTCAGATAGAGGTGTTTGTGGCCCACCAAGAAGCTATACAAATAGCTCGTTAGTAATATAAACAAAGTACATGATACCCACATGGGGTTGTTGTTGTTGTTAGGTGCCATCCAGTCGGTGCTGACTAATAGCGACCCTATGCATAGCAGAACGAAACATTGCCTGATCCTGAGCCAATCTCATAATTGTTGCCACTCTTGAGCCCATTGATGCTGCCACTTGAGCCCATTGTGCGTCAGGGTTGTATTCTTTCACCATACTTATTCAACCTATATACTGAGCAAATAATCCGAGAAGCTGTGTTATGTGAAGAAAAACATGGCATCAGATTTGGAGGAAGACTCATTAACAAACCTGCGATATGCAGATGATACAACCTTGCTTGCTGAAAGTGAAGAGGGCTTAAAATATTTACTGATGAAGATCAAAGAGCACAATCTTCAGTATGGGTTGCATCTCAATGTAAAGAAAACAAAAGTTCTCACCACTGGACCACATGGTGTGGGGTCATGTAAATAAGGTGTTTGGAATGGTAACATGGATACTGGTTAGTTTTGCCATCTTTCTAGGTTTACAATGAGCCATAACAGAGGCAGAAAGTGTATTTCACTATCCATAAGAAAGCCAGAAGTGGAACACATCTTTGGATTCCTACATCCCTGTATGCTAAATCTCTTTTATCCAGGAGACAGAACATTGTGGCATGAAAAAAGCAGCAGAGAAGCCATGAAAACAGAGGTAGCAACAAAAATTCCTTGAGACAGAGCAGGGAGCTTCCCAGCACATAGAGCAGAAAACTAAGTTTCTTTTGACAGGAGGTTTCATAGTAAAGTAGGGTGTCTCCCCATAAAGCTAGAGCAGAGCACCTTCAGGTTGAGACTATTGGTAGAATGGAGTGCCCTTTGAGCATTTATTGGTAGCTGTGCCAGAACTTTGTAACATTGCCCCACATGGATCACTTAGCTAAGAGACCAAGGATCATAGAAAGGTATGCCTGTAACCATAGCTGAGGAGAGGCACTCCTGATTGAAGAACTGTCTCTTGAGAATCTCCAACCCTGAATAACTTCCTAATAAATCCCATAATCGTGAGTATGGTATGCAAGTTCTGTATTGCTATTGCATTGAATCATCAGATCCAGAAGGGAATTAGAGTACCGTGGGAGGGACAGAATTGATAAGAAGGTTGGACGATGGAGGCACATGTGATCTCCATTTTAGGAGTAAGCTTTGGACTGATATAGAGTTTGATTTTC
>NW_006408556.1:21832052-21835588 GCF_000296735.1 Chrysochloris asiatica
TGTAGGATTAGCACTGTACTGCTCTCCAAAAGGTCAGCTATACAAACCACCTGCAGCTCCTTGGAAACTCTATACAGAGTCACAAACACATATGTGTGTAGAAAAATAATAAGCCACTAGTAAGCTACAAGGATGAATAAAAAATATCTGCACTATGGTTATATTAAAATGCCTGTCTATGTCCACTTTGATAACAACATTGATCATGCATGTGAAATGATTCTGTCTAATAGATGAGTGACAGTAGATTATGTGACAAATCATTTTCAAATCAGCCATGGCTCTTCCTATGAAATATTCCATGACAGACTTGGGTTTCAAAAGGTTTGTGTGAGACAGGTACTGAAACAACCTCACAGAACAGCATAAACAGAAGTGTTTGGATATCTGCAAACAAAATTTGGAACGATACTCAAAGAAAAGTAAAAAATTCTTTTAAAAAATCGTTACTAGTGATGAGTCATGGATTCATCATTATGAGCCAGCGAGTAAAGAGCAGAGTATAGAATGGAAACATTCTCAATCACTGACCAAAAGTTCAAAAGTCAACCACAAGTTGGAAAATTGATGCTGACAGTTTTCTGGGATTCTCAAGTGTCAGTATTGGAGCACTATCAGGAAAAAATTCAGCAATCAACAATGCTCCTTACAGTGAGATGCTCATTGAAGAGCTGAGGCCTACACTTCAGATTAAAAACAAAGGACTGCTTTCCAAAGGTGTTGTGATCATGCATGATAATGCATGTCCACACACCTCTTCCACATGGTTGACACTCTCCAAAAACTTTGTTTTGAGGTGTTAAAGCATCCTCCCTATAGTCGTGATCTTGTACCATCAAACTTTCACTTATTTGGTCCCCTGTAAGCAGTCCTTTGTGTGGTGCTGTGGGTTACTGCACCAGACTGCAAAGCCACTTGAACTACAAGATCGGTGGTTCAAGCTTACCAGTTGCTCCTTGGAAACCCTATACAGGGTAGCTGTGGGTTGGAACCAACTCGATGGCACTTAACAACAACAACAAAGCATTTCTTCAAGGACAAAGATTCAACTCTGATGAAGAAGTGAAGACAGAGGCACATTTGTGATTCACAGTTCAACCTAAAGCATTTTCTAATAAGGGAGTATGAAAGCTTGTTGACAGACAGATGGTCAAAGTGTATTGAAAAGCAAGGAGATTATGTCAAAAAATGTTGCATTTGTCTTTATAAAATTGATTAAAATAATTTCCACAACTAGAGTACGGAAATTTGTTGACTCACCCTTATATTTAAATTATATTTGCTTCAGAGTTCTAAAAACATTTCTGGTGGTAATTTTTTTTAAAAATTGAAAATATGCTAATTTAGAGCCTTTTTTAATGAAGTTTAAGCCACTAAGTAATTAGAACAGCCTTAACATGCTGAGTTGTCTCTGGTGATGTAAATGATTATTAATTTGTTTGTTTTTAATATAAAGGAATTCTGAAACAAATTTTGTCAACTTCCTATTTAAAGAATTCTGGTAGCATAAGCAAGCCAATACTTCAAGAAGAGCGTTTATTCAACTGTCTCAAATATTATTCCCCACTCTTGGTGACTAAGTGACTCAGAAAACAAAAATAATATGCTGACAGTAATAAGCTATTTCTGCTTGGTTGCAATTGCCCAGAATTTCTATTTCAACTCCTTTCTCCTCAGGGAGTTGCTACTAATGTAACAATCAATTGGTGCTTCTGGTTTTTAAAGAAAAACCTGACAGTCTCTTTAATCAATCACCTTGCTGTACAATAATGTAGTGGAGGGTTTTGAGAGAGGTAGATTTACTTCCAATCTGAAGTCAGTAGAGGAAAAGTGTTGCCTGAATCTCTAACCAAGGGTAAATTTTTATTACTCTCTTTTGTTTTCTTTAATCTTTCTTGAATCATTTGATTACCTCTCAAATAATTCAGGTAAGCCAGGAGGCAATAATCCTCACAGATGACCGTGTAACATATACATTTTCAAAGAATTTGAAGATTTTCATTTTTGTCTGTTTTTGAGCACTTTATTCTAGTCAGAAAACCTGGATTATCTTTTTTTTTAATGCCAAATATTCTTTTATTTTAGGAAAATTGCTAAAAAGAAAATATTTTAAATTAATAAAGACAAAATATATCCTATTTGTTAGCTGCTTGACTATCATTGTCTTTTCTTGGGCAGCTAATAATATGATACATCAATATTCCCCTACCGTTCCACTTGTGGGTTTTTTGTTTGTTTTTTAATTTAATGCAATATGTTTATTTCTTTTTAAAAATGTTTTATTGTGAATTATGTGATCATTTACATGGAAGAACATTAGCTTTACATTCATCCTATCATATATCGTTTCATTGCCATGGTTGCAAATCCCTCCATGCATCATCAACCAACCAAAAGGTGTACACTACAAGCCTGTCCCCAGGTCGTCCACACACAGCCCCTCTCCCTCTCTGAGTCTAGAGTTCCCAGCCACTCCATCTCTCCACATCATCATCTCTGCCTCCAGGGTAGGGTCCTGCACTCCACTCTTCTCCCTTGATGGCCCCAGGGACCACCTTTCCTGGACTGCAAAGTCAATCACTCCCCCTCCTTGCTACAAAACATCTACCTTTACATTTACAACCCTCACAGTCAGTCCTGATAACAGTTATTCACTATTGTACTACAAAAGACCTAGCCTCATCTCCTTTTATCAGCCCTGCCTAGACAGATTGGGCACTACTCAGTGGAGATTCTACCACCCTCAGTACCCTCTGGATCTAGGCTCCCTCTTGAAAGCTTGTAAGTTAGTCACTTCTGTTAGTCACTTCTTGCATTTATAGCTCCCCTCCCCCCTCATTTTGAGCAGCCAATGGCCAAGTTGCCCACTGGATTATCTTTTGACTCTTCCATCTGGTTAAATCTGTAACCAAGGAATCACAACATCTGCTTACTGATTGCCCTGGGAAACCTAAATGCTTTTCTGGCTGTCATTGCTACTGCTCTGGAGAATTTTGACTGCCTCAATCCCCAATACATGTCCCTTCATCTTGGTTGCACATACAACACATTTCTATTTTCACCAATGTGTATTTGCTTTTGCTATCTTCCTGTCATGCAATCACTTGAGCCCTTTTATTTAGTACCTTTGCAAAACATAAAAAGCATTGGTGATGCTGTAGGATAAGTGCTTGAGTGCTAACCACAAGGTTGGCAATTCAAAGCCACCAGCTGCTGTTTGGAAGAAAGGTGAGACTTTTTATTCCTATAAAGATTTATAGCCTTGGAAACCCTATACAGTGTCACTCAGAATCAACTGGATAGAAGTGGATATGGCGTTTGCAAAACTTACTCTTTCTTCAAAGTCTAAATCAGCATTTCTAATACTGTAGCCTCTTCTAAATACTATCAACCCTCCGGGTATTTTTTTTTTTTCTAAGCTACAGCAATTAAACCCAAGTTTAATAAATGATTATTTGATGACTTATCTAAGTTTCTTATGTCATATATGACAGTTTTGCCCCAAAAATGTGTAACTTCTTTAAGACATATGGCTA
>NW_006408556.1:21836847-21838812 GCF_000296735.1 Chrysochloris asiatica
ATAACAATTGTAGCCACACAGCCCAGTCACACCCAAATCTTCTGCAGCCTCACCTATTGAGTGATACACACTACCTGCTCCCTTCCCACATGATCATTGATAGACAATATCCAACAGGAGCCAACTGAGCTACATGAACTGTGAACAAAGAACTGTACACACATTCACATCCTCTATGACCCCCACCAAGGTACTTGACTGAGTGCCTAAGAACACACCAACATATGGTCATCAATTAATTATTAATACAATACCACAATGTCTCAAAGGAAGCAGGCAATCTCAATTCACACCGTGCGACAAGGCAGAGTAACTAAAACAGTTGGCCAAATTACAAAGCCAGAAGACCTTTCTGAGGAAGAAATGACATTGGAACTACCTGGTAAGGAACTCAAAAGAATGATATTTATGTACCTTAAATGGATTGAGATAAAAATGGAGAAATCTGCAGATGAAATCGAGGAAAATATGGATAAAATTTTAGAAGAATTCAGGAAGACATGACAAGAAAACCTGAAAAAATAAATGAAAAATTAGAAATAATATAAAAGCAGTAAAAAGAAATACAGATGTTTACTATTAAGATTTCAGATTGATACTCCATTAGAAGGGCAAAGGAGTAGAATTGAATCAATGGAAAGCCGAATGAAATTGAGCTTGAAGACAAACAGCAATCTGAAAGGGAACAATCAGAAAAAAATAACCAATAAATAAATAAAATCCAAAGAATGCCTATGAATTATGTGGGATGCTATCAAAAGGATGTGTGATCAGAATTCCAAAGCAGGAAAAGACAAAAAACAAGTACAGTATGAATTGTTGAAGAATTATTGAAAGTCACATCATAAAAAAGAAGTGTATATGGATTCAAGAAGCTGAACAAACCCCAAACAGGATATATACTAAAAGAAAATCACCAAGTCATATCATAATCAAACTTTCCAAAATCAAAGACAAGGAAATAATCTTGAGAGCAGTTTGGGAAAACTGAGAAGTTACCTACCAAGAACAACCAATAACAATATGCTCTAATTTCTCAACAGAAGTCATGCATGCAAGAAGGCAATGGTCTGACATATATAAAATTTGAACAGAAAAAGCATTGCCAACCAAGAATCTGTAAAAGTATATAAGTAAAACAAACCTAAAGACTGAAAATAGGGAACCAGAAATATCAATTTGTAACAAAGACAATTACAAAGTAAAAAGAAGGAATAATGCAGTTATAGAATTCCTAAACGACAGACAGTCAAGATAGAACAGGCTGTTTTAAACTTGAGAAGAAACTAATGCACATGCTACTAGAGTGCAGGGAACGGTAAAATACAATTGCATAGACATGCAGGCTGAACAGTTGGGGAAGGCAGTGACATTCAAATATATATACCTTTGACACAGGATATTAGTACCTTGGTATTTGCTTTTGATGCATATACATCTATGAATGTGAAGGAATGTATCAGGAGCAAAATTATGAAAACTTCTTAGACATAATCAAATACTTTGAGGGAATGAGTCACTGTGCCTGGTATTTCAGAGCTATAATCTCAGTATACCAAGGTCAACTGGCATAACATCCTACTTTGTTGTGGTTGTTGTTGTTAAGTGCTGTTGAGTCAGTTCTGACCCATAGTGACTATGTATAGGATTTCCAAGGAGCAGCTGATGAACTTGAACCACCGACCTTGTGGTTCAAACCAACTTTGTAGTGCAACACATTAACCTAATGGGTTTTTTAAAGTTCGTGAGTGGCCATTTAATGTTCAATTATTGATCTTTCCCTGTTTGCAGGAAAGAAGAGTGATGAAGATCTAAGACACATGGAAATAGTAAGTCCAGTGGATGAATGGACCATGTGAATATCAGTCTCCATGATTAAAACACAAGAGGAACTAGATTGTACCAGGCTACCACTATCAACTGATCTGTTGTTGAAGTTAGGTGCCGACTCATAATGACCTTGTG
>NW_006408556.1:21840182-21840710 GCF_000296735.1 Chrysochloris asiatica
GAGATGGATTGGCAAAGTGGCAGCATCAACGGGTTCAAGTATGGCAATGATAGTGAGGTTGGGATCCTGGGATCAGGCAGTGTTTCGTTCTGCTGTGCACAACGTTGCTAAGAGTCGGTACTGACTCGATGGCACCTAACAACAACAAGAAGAAGAGGTTTCATGCAGCAGTTTTGCTTAATGCAGTACATTGTTTGATTTCTTGACTGTTCCTACCATGAGTGTTGATGGTTGAGCTAAGCAAAATGAAGTCTTTGACAACTTCAATCTTTTCTCTATTTATATTAATGCTGTTTATGTGTCCAGTGATGAGGGTGTTCTTTACACTGAGGTGCAACCCATATTGAAGGCTGTGTCTTTGGTCTTCAGCAATATTTTAAGTCCACTTTCTCTTTGCTTTCAGCAAGCAAAGTTGTAACATCACACGTTGCTAATGAGCCTTCCTCCAATCCCAATGCCACATTATTCTTCACATAATGCAGCTTCTCATATTATTTACACAGCATACAGATTTAATAAGTATAGTGA
>NW_006408556.1:21842879-21844320 GCF_000296735.1 Chrysochloris asiatica
GGATTGGTGAATCTAAAACTGATGATCTGCCATGTAAATCTTCTCACTAAAAATAATTTTAAAATGCTTTATCTCTTGTATGGTGTACAAGGAGAGGCTGTTATTCTTTAAGAATAGTATATTTTAGATATTATCCTTGTAAGATCATTTTGGCTCATATAGCTTTTGACTCACTTGGTTAATTGAAATTTTTCTTCTATTGATGGCACACAACATTTCGCAGACTGGTACATCATAACATGATGTTTGCTGTTTCTACTTGAAAAAAAAAAGAAAAAAAATGCATTTATTATGGATAATGTAAGTTGAGATACAGAGAGCTACTTTGCTTTAATTTTCAAATTCATGATTTAACCTCCCAAAACTCATCACTTATATTTTCTGTCTTTATCAGGTACTGGTGTGGTGCCATAGGATAAACACTGGACCACAAGGTCAGTTTTAACTGCAAACAAGGTCAGTGGTTCAAATTCAGCAGCCACTCCTCAGAAACCCGATATAGAGTTGCTATGAGTCAGAACTGACTTGGTGGCACTTAACAACAGCAACGATTACATTAAGCCCCTTAGTAGAATAACCTTTTAAAATTGTCACCTACAAGAAAGACTTTATTCTAGGACATGCATAATATTGCAAAGAAGTCTGTTAAAACGCAATTGCCATTTTTCTCTGATTAAGAACACATTCCTATTTGGTTTTTTAAAGCAAAAAGTTTCAGACAAATAAAAATAGCTGTAAGCAAATTATAGCACAAAGTTGTTCAAAACTCTGTCATCCTTGTGCCAAATTGAAAATATGCCATGCTGTTTATTTTCAAAGAAATAGATGTTAAAAGTAATTGTTTTCTGTGTAAGAAAGTATTACAGAGAATGGATAGTGAAATGTGTGGTGGGTCATACGTCTTGTTTTTTGCTTTTATTTTTAATGGTTTTGTTGTTGTTGTTGTTGTTGTTGTCATTGTTGGCTGAGTCCCGGTTGGCAATGTATGTCAGGAATGTCTACAAATAGAGATAGTGATTGACAGTAGAGTGCTATTTGAATAGACAAAGGAAACTCATTTGATAAGAAAAATGTTACTTATACTTTCAAATGAAGCAATATTTAAGCAGGCTGAGTGTTTGGAATTGATTAGCAATTACTGCAGATAAATAGAGAAAGTCTTCAGACAATTAAATTTTCACTAGACTTTTCATCACCCCACTGTATTGATGTGCTTGTCCTTAATAGTTTTCTTCCCCTCTGTCTTCTCTTGCTTCTCACTGTTGTATTTAATACAAAATGGCTTCAGAAATTTCATGGAAAAATCCATTATCTTTAAATTACGTTTTCCCAAAAACTTTGTGAAGTCCTCTTGTATGTTTCTCTTTCCAGCTTCAGACCCAGTACCATGGTGATTCTCAAAATTATGGCAGGCAGATACAGGGTATGTCAATGTTCTCAC
>NW_006408556.1:21846108-21847222 GCF_000296735.1 Chrysochloris asiatica
GGGGGGGTGTTCTTTGCTGGTTACTGGAATGTGGAGGATGGGGTGAGGGGAAGGAAGGGAAGTTGGAATACAGGGTAGGGAATAGACAGAGGATAGTTTGGCTGCTAAGGAGGTGGGCAATAACAAGAAGAGGGAGGGGAATGGAAGAACAAAGCAGACAGCAAAGAAATTAGGCAGGTCTGCATGAGCTAAATGGGACAGAGGTAAATAATGATGCATGCATACATAACCTTGAAACAACAGGGCTCTGGGATACAGGGATTGAGACATGGTTGGAATGGGAGAAAGGGGGAAAATAATGTTAAGATGCTTGGCTATCTTTTGAATCTTGGTTTCCCTAGCATACCATTATAAAATAAACACTTGAGGGGAGGATAAAGGAATACCCAGACATATCATCATAGAAAGCTTGTAAGTCTGTCTTTTGCCTATAACTGAGTGTTGTTGTTGTTATGTGCTGTGGAGTCGGTTCTGACTTATAGTGACCTTGTACAGGGTTTCTGAGGCTATAAATCTTTACAGGAGCAGAAAGCCTCATCTTTCTCCTGTGGAATAGCTGGTAGTTTTGAACTGCTGACCTTGTGGTTACCGATTAGTAACCACTCCTCTGCCAGAGTGGAATACCTAAAATGGGGCTACAATGTGCCCAGTGACAGAGGCTTACTGCAGAGCCTCTGCATTACAGAAGACCATAGGTGGAATCCTGAACTCCATCCAGAGTCTTCTGAGGTGGGAAATTTCCACTTGAAAGGATAAGCAGACCAACCTGGAGCAGCTAGAAGAACAGAAGATACTTCTTGAAAGAAAGACTGACAGGAAAAATAAAAAACAATAAAGGCAGTCTGGCTGATTACTACAAGAACAAGCAAGTTGCTCACCCAGGAGACATCATGCCAAGTGGTCAGGTCCCCTCAGGGCAAATCCCCTTCTAATACTAAGACTCAATGGGAATACATGCTCTGATTGGTGACCACGTTTGTTACTGAGGGGAAGTGGGGGAAAGACAGCAATGAAGCTGTGAGCTAAGCCTTACAATATTCAATAGACTCCTGTAAACTTGGGTGGAGACCTAGTTGGCCAGCAGTGTGGCAAGATCTGGGGACTCTTGGGCCCA
>NW_006408556.1:21848010-21853813 GCF_000296735.1 Chrysochloris asiatica
GCTGTGTGCTGATGACCAGAGGTGAGGGGGGTGGGCAGGCTTGCAGGATATACCCTTTGGTTGGTTGATGATGCATGGAGGGGATTGTAACCATGGCAAGGAAACGATATATGATAGGATGAATGTAAAGCTAATGTTCTCCCATGTAAACAGTCACATAATTCACAATAAAACATTAAAAAAAAAAGGAGAAAGAAAGAAACACTTGGCAAATGTGGAAAGACAATGACCCTTTAACAATTATATGTTAGATGTTAGTAACCTCCCTACTCTTTTAAGGTTTCTTTTAGAAACCTGTCAATTAACATATTTTCAGTGACATGTATCATGAAAATTCTTGTTACTTTACTCTCAGAAGTGCTGTATATGTTTAAATGGAGCAATCTCAAGGTACGCTGTATATCTAAATAGCATATGGTAATTTAACCCAAAAAGTCCACAAAGAAAAGGGCAAGAAATCTTTATTTAGTGGATAGTACTATCAGGTAAAGCAAACTTTTGATGAGTTTAATGTCATACAAATTGTACTACAGACAGATTTAAGTTACTAGGGAATTCTACAATGGAATGGAAGAACATGTGTCCATGTCACAGATTAAATGTTGGCAAAGTCCTTACAACACATTTAGTTCAATTCTGTTCATTCTTTTATTCTTGTTGTTGGGTGCTGTTGGGTTGGTTTTGACTCATAGCGACTGTATAGAGGGTTTGTAAGAAGTCGCTGGTGGGTTTGAACTGCTGACATTGTAGTTCAAACTGACCTTTTGGTCTAGAGCTTTTCCTAGAGCACCACACAGATAATGAATATAAGACTTAAAGAGTAAGATCATTTGCCTAAGGTCACATGGTAGAGTTTACAATTAGTTGACCTGAAATCAAATTTCAAATGCCCTTTCAGAGCTCTTTCCACAAAGTAACATGAACTCAAGCCACTATCTAATCCCTTGCCTCTTACTCCTGATATGCAAACTTCTTTTAAATTTAAATCCTTTCTAATACATCTAACAAAATTTAATGTCAGTTTATGTCTGGATTTGAAATGTCAAAACAATTAAAAGGAAAAGAGTTAAAAAAACAAAACAAAAAGTAAGTATATGCCCATCGCCCTGTGAGGCTAATGACTGAGTTCTGACTGCAGAGATTCTTGTTTCTTACTTGTTTAAAATTCTGCTGCTTTCTGGGATGGCTTTTGAATACCTTTATTCCTTCCTCTCACAATTATGTTGCTTATCTCCCTATAAAAGCTTTTTTAAGCCTTTTTGTGTTTTGTTTTTTCCTGCTTTTTAATTCCAAAAGATGGAGTCTTGGTGTGGCACCATAGAATAAGCACACAACAGCATGGTTGGTGGTTCAAACTCACCAGTCACCCCTCAGAAGCCATGTACAGGGTCCCTATGAGTCAGAATCTACTTGAGAGCACTTAACAACAACACTTTCAAATGATAATTAAATTCTCTACTAAATCTCAATCTGGAAATTATGTTCATTGGTACATACATTTCGTATAATGAATTCGGACTTCTATGTTCTGTTTTCCTGATTTAGCTCCTACTTCTGTAATTATGGGCAGCACAAGTGGTTTGCCTAATAGTTGAGAACTG
The DNA here is from genome assembly GCF_000296735.1 of Chrysochloris asiatica. Taxonomy (NCBI): domain Eukaryota; kingdom Metazoa; phylum Chordata; class Mammalia; order Afrosoricida; family Chrysochloridae; genus Chrysochloris; species Chrysochloris asiatica. The sequence goes on from NW_006408556.1 coordinate 21,849,612, forward strand.
GAGCCCATACAACAGCATCAAAGAAGAAAGACTTGGCAATTTACTTCCATAAAGATTACAGCCAAGAAAACTCTATGGAGTTCTACTCAGCAACATGTGCAATTCTTATCAGGACTAACTCTGATTGTCACAACTACAAATGTAGAAGAGGTGGAGCTAAAAGCGGGGAGTAGTTAATCTTCCCACTTCAGGAACAGAGGACCCTAGGACCAGCAGGAGGGAAGAACATGAGTGGAACATGGCATCCAAACCAGAAAAGCGGCAACAGCCAAGGCAGTGGCAGAGGCAGTGGCATATATATATATATAGAGAGAGAACAGCTGAGGACTCTAAGACCATGGATTGAGAAAGGATGTGTGCCTGCAGACAGGACAGTTAAACACATTTAAATGAATATGTATTTTCTGTTTTGTATGTGTACATAAAAAAATAAATAAATAAGGGAATCCAAGTAAATACTGTTGGTTGAAGGTACATGGAGGGAATTGTAATCATTGCAATTAAATGAAATATGATTTATTGAATGCAAAACTGACAATCTGCCTTGAAAACTTACACTCATTTCACAATAAAAACTTAAAACAAAAAAACACAGCAAGGCAGAGAGGTCAGCTCAGAACATTATAGTGACAGTTTGGGGAACTCCAAAGAGATAATCTTGACAGATTTACTCAAAGGATATTGAACAATCATAAGAGTTTTATTATAAGGAAGAAGTTTTCAGAAAATGAAAAACTACATTCATGAGAAAAAAACACCAGGAAAGTTATATCGATATTTTATCCCCCACCCCCACCCCATCTCAACAATGTACCTGCTCATTTTGCAAGGGTACAAGACCTATCTTATAAGAATTTCATGGGGAACCCCATCCACCTTGTAGTTCTGATCATGCCTTTCAGACATTTTTTGTTCCCTAAACTTAAGAGTATTCAAAAGGAACATGTGTTTTGTTCCTCGGGTTGCCGAAACTGTGGTTTAGACATGGTTTGAATCAGAGAGTGCAGGATTCTTCAGGGAAGAGTTACAGAGATCGAAACACTGTCTTCAGAAGTGTATAGACCTAGATTGTGGATATGTTGAAAAATAATTGCTTCACATTTTGATATTTTTGTTTCATAATGGTTTGTATGATTTTGAACCAACCGTTGGAATTGACTCCACAGCAACATTTTCTTTTTTTACTGGAATTGTGAGACCTTGGTTGACATAAATTTTAATGCATTGCCCTGCTAACTACAAGGCTAGGATTTGAGTTCATCACAAGGTGACTTATAGAAAAGGCCAAGCACTGTACTGCTCAAAAACCAGTCATTGAAAACTTTATGGAGTACAGTTTTGTTCTGTCACACATAGATCGGGTAGGCATGGGTCTGAATCAGATTGATGGTGATTGGTTTGTTTTGTTTTCATTTTGATTTTTAATGGAATTATGGCAGAAACCCTTGACTATTTTCTGTGATGATCTATATCACCTCTAGTTACTTCCTTCTGGTCTGTGGAAAAATAACAGAACAGATTAAAAACAACAATAAAAAACAGAAGAATAAACACACATGTAGATGGAGAACAAAGGAACAACATAGAAGACTGACTTAGATTTATTAGGCCATTTCCTAAACGAAGGTAAATGTTGAATTTTCTCTCAGAGTGAGGCAGCTGTCTCCTCACTCTCCTCAAGAGTATCTTCTCAAGAACATATTTGGCCCGGATACAAGGTTTGATACTTTTATTTAAAAATTAGGTTGTGATACCTTCTGACTCTTAGAATAGCAAACACATTACCACCCACATTTACTCTCTCCGGAAATAAAGAGAAGAAAACACAAGTCTCTTTGTTCATGGAGATATGCGAAATTTCCATTGGTCTTTCTTCTACTCTATTTGTTTAAACTTGAGTGAAATTCTAGTCATACATTGAAATAAATTTTTGTTCTGTGCTATATGCATGTAAATTTGACAATGCTTTCTTGTTGTCATTAGGTGCAGTCAAGTTAGTTCCAATTCACATCAGCACTATGCACAGCAAAAGAAAACTGCCTTGTCCCATGCCATCTTCACAATTGCTACGCTTGAGCCCAATGCTACTACCACTATATCATTCCATCTAGTTGGAAGCATTCCTCTCTTTTTCTGACCCTCAATTTTACCAAGCATGATGTCCCTTTCCAAGGACTAGTCCCTCCTAATAGCATGTCCCAAACATGAGAGACACAATCTTGCCATGCTGGCTGGCTACTAAGAAGTATGCAGGTAGTACTTCATCCAAGACAGATTTGTTTGTTCTTCTGGCAGTCCATGGTACTATTCATATTCTTCTCCAACACCCTAAATCAAATGCATCAATTCTTCTATAGGCTTCCTTATTCTTTACCCAAGTTACACATACATGTGAGGCAATGGCTAGGGTCAGGCATATTATTTTCAGTCACCTTACATGCATGTGTAAATTGGACAATGAACTGTAAATGAAATGCATAAACATTGATATCCTAGGCATTAGCTGGCTGAAATGGATGGATATTGGCTGAAATGGATAGATAAGGTGCAACTGACCCAAGCCAAGGTATTTTCAGTAACCTCATATGCATGTGGAGGTTTGACACTGAATAAGAAAGACTGTAGAAGAACTGATGCATTGAACTGTGGTATTGGAGAAGAATATTAATAGTACCATGGACTGCCAAAAGAACAAACCAATCTGTGTTGGAGAAAGTACAGCTAGAATGCTCCTTGGAACCCAGGAAGGCCAGACATTGTATCTCATATTTCAGCCCTATTGTTAGGAGGGACCAGCCCCTGAATAAGGGTATTGTGATTGGTAAATTGGAGGCTTGGAGGAAAAGAGGAAGACTCCCACTGAGATGGATTGGCATAGTGGCTGCAACAATGGGTTTGAAGCAGTTCAAACCGACTTTGCAGTCCAGTGCTTGTACTACAGCGCCACGCCAGAACTCTGGACTCTTCTTTAGTTGTAATTGTTTTGCTCTGTGACTATATAAACCTATTTTGTGTTTTTTAAAACATGTTGGGAAGAAATGTTTGTTTTAGAAGAGAACTATGCATTTTCTATAGTACGTGTTTCCACATTGTTTCTGATTCTTGGGAGCTACTTGATAACTAAATTTCAGATAACTCATCGTAATGCAAAATAGTTATTATCTATAGACATGCAAATTCTTTTTAATATGGTATAAAGCAGTCCTTCTCCATTCCCAGTGGGAATGGAACATTTTTGTTTCTATATTTGCATTCACTTCATATTCAAGTTCTAGAAATAGGTCTATAGTTTGGATTCTTCTTTAAACTGATTATAGTACCTTACCAGTGTCCTCATTAAAGGCTATAATAGATCTTTAATATGTTTACTTTTGTATCTACACTAGAATCATGATTAAATTATTGTGCAATTTAATTTTTGACAACAGTGGCTTTGTATAATTATAAATTATTTAATTTACCAGACCCTCATACAAAAATTGAGGCATCCTGGTGGTATAATAAGATTAGGTGTAGCCTGCTACCAACAAAGTTAGCAGTTCAAAACCAGTAGCTACACTGCAGGAGAAAGCTGAGGCAATAGGCCTGCATCAAGATTCCCGGTGTGGGAAACCCTAAGGAGTAATTCTACTCTGTCCTAGAGGGTTGTTATGAGTCAGATCAACTCAATGGAAATGGATTTCATATAAAAATTAGAAACAACAAAATCTACCTCTTGGTGGTGGTGGTGGTTGTGTGCTGTGGAGTCGGTTCTGACTCATAGTGACCCTGCATAAGGTTTCTCAGACTGTAATTCTTTACAATTCCTGTGGAACAGTTGATAGTTTTTGAATTGCTGACTCTGAGGTTAGCTGCCCAGTTTCTAACCAATATGCAACCAGAGCTCCTTTGTTATTGTTATTAGGTGCCATGGAGTCAATACCAACACATAGCAAGCCTATATACAACAGAATGAAATACTGCCCGGTTCTGGGCCAACCTCACAATTGTTGCCACATTTGAGTCCATTAATGCTGCCACTTTGCCAATCCATCTTGCTGGGCGGGGGGTGGGGGGGGTGTTCCTCTTTTTCTCTGACCCTCCACCTTACCAAACATGATATCCTTCTCCAGTGACTGGTCCCTCCTGACAATATGTCTGAAGTATGTCACGTCTGTGGTGCCTCTTCCTCTTTTTCTCTGACCCTTCACCTTACCAAACAT
>NW_006408556.1:21853913-21856374 GCF_000296735.1 Chrysochloris asiatica
ACTTTCATATTTGCCTCCAACACCATAACTCAAATGTACCAATTCTTCTACAGTCTTCCTTATTCACTGTCCAGCTTTCACATGCATATGAGGTTATTGAAAATACCATCTCTTGGGTCAGGCACACCTTAGTCCTCAAGCTAACATCTTTGCTCTTCAACTTTAAAAAAGTCTTGTGTAGAATATTTGCCTAAGGTAATATGTCATTTGATTTCTTTACTGCTGCTTGCATGAGTGTTGATAGTTGATCCAAGAAGAATGAAGTCCTTGACAACTTCAATCTTTTCTTCATTGATAAGAATGTTGTTTATTGGTCCAGTGGTGAGGATTTTTGTTTTCTTGACATGGAGATGCAATCCATACTGAACGCTGTGGTCTTTGATCTTCATATTTTAAGTCCTCTTCACTTTCAGAAAGCAAGATTGTATCATCTGCATATCACAGATTATTAATGAACTCCTTTATTAAATAAAGTGACAAAGGCAAAGAATAAGTTCATCTCCCAGGGTTAAGTACATAAGTATTATTCCTTTCCCATTCTTCCTATTTGGTTTTGGTTATTTTATCAAGGAAATTGCTGTTCGTCCTAATAGATTTAAAAAAACATAGACCACTGAATAGTTTTCATCTTATCTAGAAGAGTCTGGTGAAAGGAAATGGGGATAAGATTCTTATGATTTAATGGTGAGTAATTGTTGTCATGAATAATTGTGATTGTCACAACTGCAAAGGTATAAGTTTTATAACAAAAAGTGGGGAGTAGTTAATCTTACAGTCCAGGAATAGAGGATCCTAGGACCAACAAGGGAGAAGAGCACAAAATTTAGGACCCTATCCAGCAAATTGGTGACACCAAAGATGGAGGCAGAGATGAGGACATGGGGAGATAGAGCACATGAGGACTCTAGACTCATGGAAAGGGAAAGACTGGGTGCTGGCGGCCAGGAGCCAGGCTTGCATAATGTACCCTTTAGTTGTTTAAATTATTATATATTCCTGAGTATTTTTGTGTACATCAAAATAAAATAAAAAACAAAACAGAGGGAATAAATGCAAATACTGTTGAATGCACAGAAGGGATTGTAATCATTGCAATGAAACAAAATATGATAGGTTGTATAAAACCTTGCTCTCCCATGTAAACTACCACTCAGTTCATAATAAAAACTTGATCAGTGATGCATGGAATGGATTGTAACCATGGCAAGGAAATGATGTACGACAGGATCAATGTGAAGTAGATGTCCTCCCATGTAAACTATCACATAATTCACAATAAAGCATTAAAAAAAGAAAAAAGCCTTAAGAAAAAAACACAAACGTTTTAAAAAAAAAAACAAATAGAAAACTTACATATATTATGGACAGAATAAGATGACATTAAGTTATTGTTGGAGGCCATTCAGTCAATTTCTACTCCTCTTGGAGCAAACAGGAGCAAATTGCCAGGTGTTTCTCCCAGGGAGCCATGTTGTTACTATTGTCAAGTGCCATCAAGTTGGTTCCATCACATAAAGACCCTGCATAGGATTTCTGAGGAGTGACTGGTGAGTTCAAACTGCCAATCTTGCAGTTCAATAACATTCATTCTTATGTTACATTCTACTCCAGATATATATATAGAAAAAAAATCTCAGTAATATCTGCTGCAATTTCAATAACTTTGCTATATCCAATATATGAGAAAACTAACATTCAGATATGTTTATGAAATTATTTCTTATTGCAATATTTCACAATGTAAGGAGAAATATAATTCTTTGAAATAAGCAAAGTAGATTACTGGATATACTTCAATAGCGTATTAAAGCCTCCAAGGATTATCTGATCCTAGAGAGTATGCACATTTGCCTTCTTTAGATATTTTACAAGTCTGTAGAGATTAAAGCTAAGTTGTAGAGAGCTGATGACAATTTAAATGAATTTGGTGCAGTGTCAGGATAACCTTCACTCTGTAAAATCTACACTTACATCCATTTGCACATTCGATTCAATACCCCTGAGAATTTTCCTTTAACTATTTGTAACATCTACCCCATTCCTTCATTTAATTAATGGGCTAAATAATATCTTTGACATATGTTTATTTTATATTTCTAAGTCATGATTTTTACTTGTTTTGAGAATTATCTTTTAGCGATTCCTAGCATTTGTTTACTGCTTACAAATACAGTGTTTGTATATAGTAAAACTGGCTATTAATCATCTGTCACTTTCTTTTTCACAGAGTTTTTAAAACTTCTTATTTTATTGTGGCTTAAGTGTAAATTTATATAGCAAATTAGATTCCCATTTAACTATATATATATATATAGTTGTTGTTGTTAAGTGCTGTCAAGTCGATTCTGACCCATAAAGACTTTGTACAGGGTTTCCGAGGCTGTAAATCTTTATGGGAATGGAAAGCCTCGTCTTTCTCATGCAGAACCACTGGTAGTTTCGAACTGCTGACCTTGAGATT
>NW_006408556.1:21856508-21866308 GCF_000296735.1 Chrysochloris asiatica
TATATATATATATATAATTCCATGACATTGGTTATAGTTTTTACAGTTTATCAACATTATCATTATTTCCATTCTTTTGTTCTGTTTCCACCACTTTAGCTTTCCTTGCCCCACTTTAGTTTTTTATCTTTGTTTTAAGGAAGAATGGTATTAATGGATGATATTGTTACTTTTATAAATAACCAATCAATTATTTGAATGAAAGGTAACCAGTAGAATTGGCTTCCGTTTCAAGTTTAAAGGGTATCATAGTACCAGAGTCTTGATCAATCCAATAAATCTTACCTTTTTTAGGATTCTTAGTTTTGTTCTACGTTTTTCTACCATTTTAGCAAGGACCTTCTACAAAGGGGCTCCAAAAAGATTGTGAAAGAATTTTATATTTCCATAAAGATTTTGAGGTCTCTTTGTATTGTGTCCTCAGTCAGTGATCAATGATGGCAGCCCCATCACCTTCTAGTTCTTCTGGTCTCAGGCTAGAAGACGCCACAGTTTTCATGGACCATTAGTCCTGTGGGCTAATTTCTTCCTTGACTCTTTGGTTTTCCCCATACTCCTTTGCCACAGACAGAAGGAGACCAATAACTGTATCTTATATGGTGCCTCATAAGACACCAAACTTTACTCATGGAAGTAGGATGTAGAATATTATATTTATGTATTATGTTATAATTGACTAAGTTGTCTCATGAGACCATAGTTCCAAATCTTCAAACTCAGCAAACCAATCCATTAGGTATTAGGTTATGTTTTGATAGGATCCATAACTGTGCCCCTTATGAGGTTTAATATAAAATACATGGACATATTGGTAGTACACATAAGCATGTATATGTTTACAGATACACCTGTACATGCATACTCATGTACTCTTTTCTATACACATACTTTTATGGTATACCTGTCTACCTGTTTAACCACACATATATTTTATTGGTTGTTATTTTTGCTTGTAAAATTATATTTACTGAAATTGTACTATATTCTTCTTAGTATCTCCATTTATCTTGGGCAAATTGTGCACTCCTATTGCATATTGATTTTCCCATCACCAAAATGTCCCACAAAAAACCCAAATGTGAAATACTTATAAAGTGATCTCCCCTCTCATCTCTGATAACCAAAGAGCACTGCTTTCTATGTATATCCTTATTCTTGACTTTTTATAAAACTGAAGCCAGACAATAATTATCTTTTGTTATTGACTAATTTTACACTGCATGATGTCCTCTTGGTGTACTCCTGTATGTTTCACAGACTCCTCATTATTCTGTGTAGTCATGTAGTTTTCCATCATGTGTATTTAACACAGTTGGTTTATCCATTCATTTGTTGACAGACACTGAGGTTCTTTCCATCTCTATGTTATTGTGAGCAATGCTACAATGAACATAGATGTGCATCTATCTATATGTGTCACTGCTCTTACATCTCTAGGATATATACCTAGAACTAATATTGCTGAAACGCAGTTATTTCTATCTCTAGTGCTTTGAGGAAGGTCCCTACTGTTTTCCATAGTGGTTATACCAATGCTGGATTACCCACGAAGCAAAGTAAGCTCGGGCTTAACTATGCTTACTTACTAATCTGTGATGAACCATTTTATATCGTTTTCATCACATAAAAGACTGTTTCTAGTTATGGCTTCTATTTGTCTCTCTCTCATCCTCACAAGACCCTCCTACAGAATAAAAGCCTCTTTTCAAATTTACAATGAATTGATTACCCAGTAGGCAAGATAAATACAAATGTATTTAGTAACTAAGCTCAAGTAAGTCAGTGCTTACTATGTTTATTGTGTAATATACCCAGTAACATAAAACAGTTCCAATCCTCCAACAACCTATATCAACAGTTCAAATTCTGCCAGCATTTGTTATTTTCTGATATATTGATCATTGTAATTTTTTCAGGGGTGAGATGACATCACATCGTAATTTTAATTTGCATCTCTCGAATGGTCTGATGGCACAGTGGCTAAGCACTTGGCTGTTCAAATGCACCCGCTGCTCCTTGGGAAATGATATGGCAGTTTGAGTCCATAATTATTTATAACTTCAGAAACCCTCTGGGCTACGAGTCTCTATGAGTTACGTTGCTTTGAGTCCAGATGAACTCGTCAGCAGTGGGTTTTGGATTTGGGGTTAATGACTAATGTTTTCAACTCAGCACATTCTTTAATGCTAGCTCTTGTGTTTACTGGCCTCTTAACATTATTTCTGGTTCATTGCCGATATATGAAGGTGAAATAAATTTGCAGAGCCAAACTGCCTTATAGCATTTTCTTGGCTATAGTCTTTATGAGAGCAGATTACAAACTCTTTCCTCCATGAAGTGGCTAGGTGAATTCAAACTGCTAACGTTTCAGTTTGTACCACACTCTTAGACTATATCCTAAGTAGCTAAGAAAAGCATTGTGGGAAGTAAAGTAACTAACTAAGTATCTCCTGATCTTGTATCTATCTGTAACCATGAGTGCTTATTTATACAAAATAATCTGAGAATTATGTGGACTTCAGTTATTCATTCTGTTTGGACTAGTATTTAGACACTCTCCTACATGGGAAAGTTCTAAAAGTTTAAAAATGTTTCTGTTTTTTCTTGCTCAACATTTTTAAGTGGCAATAATAACAAAAGTATATAAACTTTCTCTTCCTGACATTCAAAATGCCAATTTTAACTTGTTTTTTAATGACATACCTTTAACTACATATTCTATATATTGTGTTGTTGTTGTTATTAAGTGCCTTCAGTCGGTTTCCATTCATAGTGATCTTGTATAGGATTTCCAAGGAATAGTTGGTGAGTTCTAACCACCGATCTTGCAGTTAGCAGTCCAGTGCTTATCCTACAACACCACACCAGGAAAATACAGTGTGTTGATGTTGCTAGGTGCCACTGAGTTGACTCCAACTCATAGAGACTCTATACACAACTGAACGAAACACTGCCTGGTCCTGGTCCTGTCCCATCCTCAAAATTGTTATTCCATGAGCCCATTGTTGCTGTCACTATGCCAATCCATCTCACTGGGGATCCTCCTCTTTTTCACTGACCCTCCACTTTGCCAGCAGCTCTGTAGTAGCATAGTGATTATGAGTCAGGATGTCAACCTCATGTTCAGTAGTTCAAAACTGCCAGCAGTTCTGTGGGAGAAAGAGGAGACTTTCTGTGCCTGTAAAGATTTACACCCACAGAAACACTTTGCAGGGTAACAGTGTGTTGGAACCAACTCCACGGCACACCACCACTACCACCACCGCTTTGCCACACATGAAGTCCTTTGCCAGGAGCTTGTCCCTCCTGATAACATGTTTAAATTATGAAAGCCGAAATCTTCTCCTCCTGGCTTCTAAGGAGCATTCTGGCTGTACTTCTTCTGACACAGATTTGTTTGTTCTTTTGGCTTATTGGTACTTTTAATATTCTTCTCCAATACCCTAACTCAAATGCATCAATTCTTCTACAGTATTCCTTATTCATTGTCCAACTTTCATATGCATATGGGGCAATTGAGAATGCCATGACTTGGGTCAGGCAAACCTTAGTCCTCAGATAGAAAGCTTTGCTCTTGAACACTTTTAAGAGGTCTTGCAAAGCAGATTTGCCTAAGGCAATACTGCCTTTGATTTCTTGACAGCGATTTCATTGGTTTTGATGTGGATCGAAGTAAAGTGAAGTCTTTGACAACTTCAATCTTTTCTCTTTTTATCATGATATTATTTATTGGTCCAGCTGTGAGGACTTTTGTTTTCCTTACGTTGAGTGCATTCCATATTGAAGGCTGCAGTCTTTGATCTTCATCAGTAAGTAAGTTAGTTATTTACTTCTAGCAAGCAAGATTGTATTATCTGCATATGGCAGGTTGCTAAGAAATCATCCTCCAAGCTTGATTCCAAATTCTTCTTTATAAAACCCAGCTTCTCAGATTGTTTTCTCAGCATATAGATTGAGTAAGTATGGCGAAAAGATAAAACCTTGGCATACATCTTTCTTGATTTTAAGCCATTCGGTGTGTTCCCTTGTTCTGTTTGAATGATTGCCTTTTGGTCTACGTACAGGTTCCTCATGAGCACAATTAGCTGTTCTGAAATGCCCATTTTTCACAATGTTATCCAAAGCATGTCATGATCCACACAGTCGAAAGACTTTGCAGACTCAGTAAAATGCAGGTAAACATTTTTCTAATGTTCTCTGCTTTTAGCCAAGATCCATCTGATGTCCAGAAGTTATTTTCCTTGTTTTACACTCTCTTTTGAATTTCTGGCAGTTCCCTGTCAATGTATTATGGTCGTCATTTTAAAACTAACTTCACCAAAATTTTACTTGCATGTGATAGCAATGAGATTGTTTGGTAATTTCTGCAATCTACTGGGTCACTTCTCTTTGGAATGGTCACGAATATGGATCTCTTGCAATCAGTTGGCCAGGTAGCTGTCTTCCAAATTTCTTCGCATAGGTGTATGAGCACCTCCAATGCTTAATCAGTTTGTAGAAAGATTTCAATTTGTATTCCATGAGTTCCTAAAGCTTTGTTTTACACCAATGCCTGCAGTGCAATTTGAACTTTTTGTAGTACCATAGATTCTTAATTATATGCTACCTCTTAAAATAGTGCTATTAACTCCTCGAAACCATATACAGGGTCTCTATGGATCAGAACCAACTCGACAGCAGTTAACAACAATTTAACAACAACAACCTGTAAACATATGGCTTAATTGTTTTTGTCATAGTAAACCATATGATTCTCTGATTCAAAATGGCCAATACCAGTCCATTTCAGCTCACTAATGCCTAGTACATTGATGTTTATGTATTCCATTTAATGTTTGACAACATAGAATTTTCCTAGATTCATACATTATACATTACATGTTCTGATCATTTATGGATATTTGCAATGGTTTATTCTCCTTTTGAGTTGTGCCACATCAGCTAACGAAGATCTATAAAGCTTTACTCCTCTGGCTTCAGTCATCATGGTCAACTCTACCTTGAGAAGCAGCTCTTTTCCAGTAGTATTTTGAATGACTTCCAATCTGAGGGACTTGTCTTCTGGCACTATGTTGACAGTGTTTTTCTGTTATTCATAAGGATTTCATTTTCTGGTACTGTATCTGAAAATGTTCTAATTCTATTCATAAGGTTTTCAGTGATTAGACACTCAGAAATAGTCAGCCTCTCCTTCCTAGTCTGTCTTAGTATGGAAGTTCTGAAAGTTAACCTGCTGATATTTAAAATACTGTAGACAGCTTCCAGGATCACAATAATACACAAGTCACCACAGTACAACAAACTGACAGACAAGTAGTGGTAATTTTTATATACTAAATTCCTTTGTTTTTCATAGCATAATCCATTTTCTAGTATGACTCCTGATTTCACCTTTTTTCTCCTTAAATTTATTAGGATCTGGTTCCACTTATTATTGCTACTTTAGTTCAGATCACACTTTTCCCATTGTAGCTCCTATGTGAGTTAATCTATCTATACTTGCACCCAGAGAAAATTCTCTACAGCTTTTTCATGTTACTAATCACTCAGAATCATAAACACATTCAGGAAATCTTAGGGAAGGTTATTTCTTTCACTTGGTTAAGATAGATGTTTAATAAATAATATTGATTGAGTTGAAAAGTGAATAACTCACTATAACAATATTCCAGTATATGAAGGAACTTTAACAAGTTTGTGGAAAAATTCCAATCAGAAGTTCTTGCTTAGCCCTTAAAATAGAACATTCTGCTGTAAGATCTCAAGAATCAATCACAGAAGAAAGTTTTGCTCTTCCATTTCTCACAGGAGAAGATCATCTATCTAACTGATAAGACTGAAGGAAAATATTTCAACTCATGCTGGCCCAGCCTCCAGCTGATACACTTGAACTAAAAGTGATCTAGCATATCAGTCATCTATTGCTGCCTAACAAGCTGCACAAACTTACTGAATTAAAACAACAATGATTTATTGTGCTCACTGATCCTCTAGCCAAACTCCACAAGGTCTGCAGTCTCAACTGAGAAGAACTGAAGGACTCAGAGTGACTTGTATGCCTGTAAGCTCTTTTGCTTACATAATTAGTTAGTGCCTTGGCAAGGATAACGTGAATGCTGAGCATTAGGATTCAACAGCATGGAAACTATTGACTAAAGTATTATCATCTACACTTAGCCTTTCTGTATGGATTGGTCTTCCTACAGCATGGTAGTTTCAGGATAAGTAGAATTTTTACATGGTGTCTCAGACCTCCAAATGTGAGTTTCTAGTAAACAAGGTAGATGCTGCATCACCTTTTATGATCTAACTTAATTCACATCCCCAGACTGCTCCTAATCTAAGCAAAGAAGACATAGATTACACTTGATGCAATGAGTGTCAAAAATATGTCACCATGTTTTTAAAACCTTCTGTGGAGTCCTGGGGTGGCACTATGGGTTAATGCGCCAGACTGCAAAGCCGTTTGAACTGTAAGGTTGGCAGTTCAAGCTCACCAGCTGCTCCTCAGAAACCCTATACAGTGTCGTTATGGGTCGGAACTGACTCAACGGCACTTAACAGCGACAACAACATTAAGTATAAAGAAGCTCTGGTAGTGTAGTGGTTACAAACCGGGCTGCGAACCTCAAGGTTAGCAGTTCAAAACCAGCAGCTGTTCCGAGGGAGAAAGATGAAGCTTTCTACTCCTGTAAAGATTTACAGCCTCGGAAACCCTGTACAGGGTCGTTATGAGTCAGATCTGATTCCACAGCATATCACCATCATTGAGTATAAAGCTGGGGTATGAGAAGTGGTCGACAACCTAATTCAGTTTTCAGTTCAGATCATGCTTTACAATTAGTAACTCTTTCATAACCCATGGTACATATTAGTATCACTTACATATTCTGCCTCTGGGGTTTCTTAGAAGACTTTTTTCCCACTTGTAGTACATGCTAGCATCAGGATTGGGAGAGCAGTGGCTCTATAAGATAAACACAGGACTACTAATCATAAAGCTTATGGTTTGACCAATTGCTCCATAAGAGAAAGATGAGACTTTCTGCTCATACAAAGATGTACAATTGCAGAAACGCTGTACAGAGTCACTATGAATCAGAAGCAACTTAACAGCATTGAATAACAACAGGCGTCAGGATAACTTGAGCAACTTCTTAAAACAGAAGGGAGTTCTTAGCAACATATTGCTGTGTTGAAAGGTTATTGTATAGCCTTTTGTATTGTATAGTACAAGATGGTGTGTCCTGGAGGAGTGATTTATAAAACTTTTGTCTCCTTGAGTTTCTATACAGTGAGATAACGCTTGCAATATTTACTGCTTGCTGGGTGCTATGCGAGACGTGAGACGTGTAGTACTCAAGATTAAGTGATATTCAAGTGATTATTTAGTCATTCCTCCCCTCACCTTTCTATCACTGGTGTCCTTTGGAACATATCAAGAAACAGTGTGACTGAAGACCTACAATCTTCAGTTAGGCACTATCTCACTATACTTAAGATGTTTCTTCTAACATTCTCTTTTCCTAGCTCAGTGAGCTAGAACTTTGAAATTTAAAGAAGCATGGAAACCCTTCATTGGTTATTTCAGGATGAATGACTGACTGAGTTTTATGATCGGCAAATTTAAGACAAAGAACCATTTCTTTTATAAGTAGAAAGAAAAGCATCACTGTTTAAATAAAGAAAAAAAGTAAAGATTAACTCAGATTTTACACATGGCTCTTTGCTTAATTATAGAAATGTTCATTGTTGCTGATCTTTATCCCAGAGTTTGTTGTTGTTGTTAGGTACTGATTCATAGCCACCCTATGCACAATAGAATGAAACACTGCCTGGTCCTAGGCCAACCTCATAGTGATTGCTACATTTGAGCTCATTACTTCTGCCACTGTGCCAATCCATCTCATTGGGGGTCTCCCTCTTTTTCTCCGACGCTCCACTTTACCAAACATGATATTCTTCTTCAGAGACTACTCCCACCTGATAATATGTCTGAAGTATGAGAGACAAAGTTTTGTCATCCTAGCTTCCAAGGACCACTCTGGCTATACTTCTTCTAACACAGATCTGTTGTTGCTAGGTGATTGCTGTTAGCTGCTGTCAAACAGGTTCAGGCTCATAGCAACCCTATGCGCAACGTAATGAAACATTTCCTGGCCCTGTGCCATCTTCATAATTGTTACACTTAAGGACATTTCTGTTGTCACTGTGCCAAACCACTTCATTGGGGTCTTCCTCTTTTTTACTGTCTCTCCATTTACCAAGCCTAATATTCTTCTCTAGGGACTGGTCCCTCCTTATGATATGTTTGAAGTATGAGAGACAAAGTCTTGCCATCCTGGCTTCTGAGGAGCATTCTGGCTGTATTTCTTACATCACAGATTTGTTTTATGGACAGTCCATGGTACTTTCCCAGAAGTTGTTGTTGTTAAGTGTCGTCGAGTCGGTTCCAATCCATAGCAATCCTGTATAGGTTTTCCGAGGAGCCACTGGTGAGCTTGAACTGCCATCCTTGCGATTCAAATCAGTTTTGCAGTCCAGCATATTAACCCATAGTGCCACACCAGGACTTAGACATATAGTCTGGGGAATGGAGTGGTCAATAAAAACTGCAGCATAAGCTCTCTCTAGTAAGTATTGTGATGTTTCTATGGAGATTAAGTCATGAATGCATTGTCCATTCCACTAAATTCAAGGCTAATTCCCTTTTGACCTCTATACTCTCAGTTGGCAGAAATTCTGAAACTAAGTTATTCATGGGACAGAGTTCTATAAAAAGACATTTTCTACTGTTTAAATTTAAAACTCTTTAATTTACTTGCTAGAAAGTTGTTTGCTTTTGAAAATACAAAAGAACCTGGAGAAACAAAAAACATCAATACCGTGACATATACTTTACCTTATTTGTACAGAAAATTGACTCTTTTTGGTGAGTGGAAATAAATTATCAAGTTATTAATTGTGTGCATGAACATTTGTAGTAAAAATCATTCTATTATTAATTAATAGATTTTGATAAAATAGCTAAAGGCTATCTAATATTAATTTATGAAAAACATACACAAATCTCCCCAGCTTTTTCTGCAAGAGAATTTCAATCTTCCTTCAGAGGTTTTGTATGAATGTGGAGAATGAAGGAGAGGAGATAAAGATGTCTTACATTAAAAACAATATGATTTTTTTTCTGCCTTATTCAAATATATTTACATGGTTCAAGAACAAAATATTCCGTTTTGGTAAGCCAAGATGTAATTGACTGTATGATTTTCAAATTGTGTATTTCATAGTTTATCTAATTTTGTTTTTTATTAAATTAATGAAAAAGTTATTGCAGTGATTTTAACCCAAAATATTACAGAAAATAAGATCTATATATCTAATCTAGATTAGGTAATCCACCCTTAAATTCTTAAAAATACAGCTTTGAAAAGTTTTTGTTTTAAACATTTTCTCAAGGTACAATTTTAAAAAGTAGCAGTCTAGAGTAAGTATCAGAGAAGAAAGGCAATGTCTCCGTGTGGAAATTATCATAGTATTTTCTGATCTTCCCTTTAATCTTGGGACTTGTTTTTTTGTTTGTTTGTTTGTTTGTTTGTTTTACTAGTTCTCATATTTATCATCTCTAATGTTTCTCACTTCTTCCTGAAAATTTCATCTAGCATTTCTTACCTTAAATTCTGAAGAATTGATTTAAATACATTTTGTAGTGAAGATCTATTGCTTACTAATGATCAAAGATTATTGTGTAGATCAAAGATTATTTTGCTTTCATCTTTGAAGGCTATGTCATTAGATCC
>NW_006408556.1:21866408-21867374 GCF_000296735.1 Chrysochloris asiatica
CATCTAGCATTTCTTACCTTAAATTCTGAAGAATTGATTTAAATACATTTTGTAGTGAAGATCTATTGCTTACTAATGATCAAAGATTATTGTGTAGATCAAAGATTATTTTGCTTTCATCTTTGAAGGCTATGTCATTAGATCCAGAGTCCTGGTGTGGCACTGTGGGGTAATGTGCTGAACTACAAGGTTGGTTTGAACAGTAAGGTGGGAGTTTCAAGCTTGCCAACTGCTCCTCAAAAACCTTATACAACATTGTTATGACTCTAAAATGACTCAATGGCATTTAACAACAACAACAACATAGTTAGATACAGAACTCTGGATCAAAAGATGTTTATTTCTCTCTGATCTTTAAATGTCCTTTATGTATTTTGTCTTCCATTGCTTCTTATGAGAAGCTAGCAGTCACAGGAATAATTGTTCTCTGGTATGTAAATTATTATTTTTATTGAATTACATATTGCTTGATTTGTCACACCTAAACTATTCAATCTGTAAACTGAGTTGATAATCCAAGAAGCTGGATTATATGAATAAAAATGACGCAATTACAACCTTTGATATGCAGATGACACAACACTGCTCACTTGAAGTGAAGAGAATTTGAAATACTTATTGATGAAGATCAAAATTTCAATCTTCAGTATGGATTTTAATGTAAATAAAATGAAAATTCTTACAACTGGACCAATGAATAATATCATGATTAGCAGAGAAAAGGTAAAAATTGTCAAAGAATTCTTTTTGTTTGGATCCACATTCACTGATCATGGAATCAGCAGCCAAGAAATCAAATGTTATATTGGATTAGACTTCCGCTGCAAAAGACACCTTTGAAGATTAATGTAGCCATGGTATTTTCAATTGTTTCATATTCATGTGAAAGTTGGGCAAAGAATAAGGAAGAAGATTGTGAAAGAAAAGATGCATTTGAATTATGATATAGGAGAAGAATTGAAAGTA
>NW_006408556.1:21868254-21872171 GCF_000296735.1 Chrysochloris asiatica
CCACCACCACCACCACCACAAATAAATAATTACTGTTTTCTTTGACAGTAACTACTGGGAAAGATAAAACTATGGATTCTGAATGAGAGTTATTTCAGATGGTGATATTTTACTTTTCTGTTCTTTTCTTTAGCAAAATTGTTATTGGTTTCTGTTGAATAGATTCCTACTCATGTCAATCCTATGTGTGCAGAGTAGAATTGCTCCACAGGGCTTATAAAGTTGTGATCTTTCAGAAGCTGAATGCCCTGCATATAATCTGTAGTTCCTCTAGGTGGGTTTGAACCACAAACTATTCAGCAGAATAGTTCAATGAAAAATCTCAACTGCAATTAGCCATATCATTAGTAATTAATTCCTTGTGTCTCACTTACTTTGATTAAGTGACTTCCATTAAGCTACTTAAAAAACAAACAACAACAACAAAAAAACCCCACAAAAAACCAAACCCCCCAAAAAACCTGCATGTGATCCTTTTGAAAATAATAGGTAACTTTAGAGGTTACAGTAGGTCCCCTGTTCTTAAACAATGAGTAAAATTGCAGAACTTATTACAGTGTCAAATAATCTCCTCTCCAGGGAAAATTGACATCAGTTTATCGGAGTCACTTGCTCTTAAACTGACAAATGGCATTACTATCAGTTGAATTGTGTGTTTACTTGTGCACATAAAATGTTCAACTCTTTTGACATGTATGTATATACTGTTTCAAAATTTTATCCTTATAATGCCATTTGTTGTCTATGCCAAGAAATGTGGAAGACAGTTACCTGGCCAACAGATTGGAAGAGATCTATATATGAGCCCATTCCAAAGAATGATCATCTAACAGCAAGCAGAAATTGTCAAACAACATTATTAATGTCACATCAAAGCAAAATCTTGCTGAATATAATTTTTTAAATGACTCCAATTGTATGTCAACAGGGAACTGCCAGAAATTTAAGCCAGACTCAAGAGGATGTGGAACAGGGGCTACCATTGCTAATATCTGATAGATTTTTGCAGAAAAAGAGAATATCAGAGAGATGTTTTCCTGTTTTTTTACTGACTACCCAAAGGCATTTGACTGTGTGCATCATAACAAATTGTGAATAATGTTGTGAATAACGATAATTCCAGAACACATAATTCTGTTCATGTGGAATTTGTACATGGATAAATAGGCAGAACAAAGGAATACTGGTGGTGTGGTGGTGGTTGCGTGTCATCGAGTAAATTCTGACTCATAATGAGACTGTATAGGGTTTCCAAGGCTGTAAATCTTTACAAGAGCAGAAAGTCTCTTCTTTCTCCCAGGGAGTGACTGGTAGTTTTGAACTGCTGATCTTTCAGTTAATATCCCAGTTTGTAATTCACTACACTGCCAGGGTGTCTTTACTGAGTGGTCTAAAATCAGAAAATGTGTGCATCAGGGTTGTACTCTAAACCCCTACCTCTTCTTATTCAATCTGTACGCTGGACTATTAGCCTACACGAAGAAAAATGTGGTATCAGGATTGAAGGAAAACCGATTAAGAGCCTGTGATGTGCAGATGACAAAACCTTGCTTGCTGAAAGTGAAGAAGCTTGAAGTACTTGCTGATTATAACTTCCAGTATGGACTACACCTCAACATAAAATAAACAAAAAACCTCACAACTGAACCCATAAGAAACATGGTGAATGGAAAACACAAATAGAAGTTGCCAAGGATTTCATTTTACTTGAACTCACAATCAACACTCATGGATTGCAGAAATCTGCTGCTAAGGACCTCTTTAAATTCTTCAAGGATGTCACTTTGATTACTAAGGCCCAGCTGACCTCATATTCATGAAAAAGTTGGATAATGAGTTAGAAAGACTGAAGAAGAATGGACTCATTTGAATTATGGTGTAGGCACAAAATATTGAATATACCATGTGCTACTAGAAGAATACTATACTTATTTAACCTGTGTGCTGAGCAAATAGTCCGAGATGCTGGGTAAGGTGGAGAGTCAGAGAAAAAGAGGAAGACCCCCAATGAGATGGATTGGCCAAGTGGCAGCATCGATGGACTCAAGCATGACAACAGTAGTGAGGTTGGCCCAGGATCGGGAAGTGTTTCATTCTGCTGTGCATAATAAGGTCTCTATGGGTTGGTACTGACTCAATGGCACCTAACAATAACAACTAGAAGAATGGAGCCCTGGTGTGGTGCTGTGGGTTAAAGCGCCAGACTGCAAAGCCATTTGAACTGCAAGATCAGTGGTTCAAGCTCACCAGCTGCTCCTTGCAAACCCTATACAAGGTTGCTATGTGTCGGAGTGGACTAAATGGCACTTAACAACAACAACAACCAGTATAGCCAGCATGTTCCTTAGAAGCAAGAATAGTCAGACCTCTTACAATTTTGAGCACACTATCGGGAGGGAACAATTCCAGGAGACAAAACTCTTGCTTGGAAAACCTTGCTCAGCAAAAGAGAGGAAGGAAGACCTTTAAGGAAATTGATAGACACGGTGGTTGCAACAAGGGGCTCAGCATAGCAATGGTTGTGAGGATGGCACAGGAGTGGACAATGAGCTCAGACTGACTCATTGACACCTAACACCAATAACAATGTCGTGATATTTACAAAGCACACACCACATTTTATTTCTTCTTCCAAAACCTTGGTCAATCAATCTAATTATATGATATGAGCACCAATATTAATATATTTTAGTAGATGAAACTGATTTTTACTGTTATTTATTTATTGTTATTTTGGAAACCCTATATGGGGTCACTGAGATGGATCGGCCAGGTGGCATCATTGATGGCGTCAAGTGTGGAAGCGGTAGTGAGGTTGGCTCAGGATCGGACATTGTTTCGTTCTGCTGTGCATGGGGAAGCTATGAGTCGGTTCCAACTTGATGGTACATGACAACAACAACAACAACATATAGGGTCACTATGAGTTAGAACTTGGTGAATCAATCTAATAATTTGAGCACTAATATTAAGATATTTAAGTAGATGAAACTGACTTTTCCTTGTTGTTTATTTATTGTTATTTTGGAAACTCTGTACAGGGTCACTATGGGTTGGAACCTACTAGATGAAACTTATCAAGAACACCAACAAGTTCTTCAATTGTTTCTTGGCACTAGGTATTTTAAAACCGATTTTGTAATTTCATACACTTGTTAAGGTATTTGAATTAAGAAATGATGGTTCATATTACTAAGTTCATTGGATAGTCATTGACTGAGCTTGATTTTTATTTCCATGAATTTAAAATTAAGCCAGTTTTTCCTATAGCTTTGCAATGATAGGAAGGGATATGTAGCCTATAAGAATGTTATTATTACAGGCTATGTATCATCGGAAGAACAAGTAGTTCAAAGAAGTGTACTACTTTTTTTTTTCTGTTGTTCAAGCATGGAACCAGATTATAGTTCCCAGAGATGCTCACCCCAATTCATCTCATCCAATATGCTCTTCTTACAATGTAAAATGGATACCTCTCAGTGTGACACTGTGGGATAATGCACTGGACCCAAAGGTCGGTTTGAACTTCATGGTTGGCTGTCCAAATTCACCAGCTGCTCCTTGGAAACCCTATACAGGGTCGTTATGAGTCAGAATCTACTCAGAGGCACTTAACAACAACAATTTCGAGTCCTGGTGTGGCACAGTGGGTTAATGTGCTGGACTGCAAAGTCTGTTTGAACTGCAAGATTGGTGGTTCAAGCTCACCTGCTGCTCCTTGGAAAACAGCAGGATGTTCTGGGAGACAATAAACCGATGGTAGCATTGTTGTTGTTAAGTACCATCAAGTCAGTTCCGACCCTTAGAGACCCTGTATAAGTCTTCTGAAGAGCGTCTGGTGAGCTTGAACCACCAACCTTGCGGTTCAAACCAACTTTGCAGTCTAGTGCATTAACCCACACCACCACACCAGGACT
>NW_006408556.1:21872351-21873670 GCF_000296735.1 Chrysochloris asiatica
GCAGCCCGATTCGTAACCACTACGCTACCAGAGATAGTAGTGATTATATTTTTAATTTAGAATCAATGTTTAATCTCTGTTCTGTGACAACTTTCAGACTTTGAAGAACTATACATTTATTCTTAGAAATTACAAATTATAAAATCACTTTTGAAAGTATTTTATGATAAATTGTGTGCTCTATTAAATACATTAATTTAGGGCAAGATCAGGTGACATGGTTGCACAGTGGTTAAAGTGCTCAGTTTTGGACAGTGATTTGAACACACTAGTCATTCCCTCAAAGATTACAGCCTAGAAAACCTGATGGCACAGTTCTAGCCTGTCCTATAGTGTCACTATGAGTCACAAACTACTCAAGGAAACCCAGTATTAACTGTTTATAACTATAGAAAATATAATTCAGATTATAAAGTTTCCATTAGATCACATATTGAAAATATTTGCCACCACAAATCAGGGAAATATTTAATTTGCTTGTTGTAGACTTTTGCAAAAGCCCAGGTGTTAGTCATTATCTGGTTTTCCATCTATTTTCAACACAATAGAGCATGAGAAAGGTAAATAAAATGTAGAGGATGAACAGAGCTCATTACAGAGTACACTCTGTATACATACATAGCAGATATTTATCATTTTTCTATTAATAAAATGAGGTCAGCCTATTTGAAGTCATTTTCAGTCCTCCTTCACTTTCTTTCTGTATCTAATTAGCCAAAAAGTTGTCTTCCTTACAAGTATTTTTACATCCATCTTCACCTTGATGATAACGTTAGCAGTTTGGTTCAGTTCCCCAGTCTTTTTTCAAAAATGTACTAACCCATCACTGACAGCACCCAATTTTAAAAAAAGTCATTCTCTAACTAATTTCTATCAAACAAGCACAATTTTAGCCCGAAAAAAAGTTTCACATCCCACTCTAAAAAAAGAAAAGGAAAAGAAGCTGCTTAAATTCCTTACCACATATTCTCTCAATCTGATCACAAAACTTACTTAATGTATTTAGCAAATTACTATCTTTGAACAACATTGTGTGCCTGACATTGTGCTGAACCTCGAGTATATAAACATATACAGAGTCATCATGTTTATGGAGCCTATTTCTAGAGTAAGGAGAATAGTTATATAATTTCACAAAAAATACAAAGTTACAATTGCATTAAGTATTGTAGTCTGAGAGCATCTACAAGACAAATTGCAATGTATCCAGGCAGGGATGTCATTCATGAAAAAGTGATATTGGAGTTCAGGTGGGAACAATTTATATAAATTAAATAGATGAAGAGGGGAGGTGAGATCATTCTGTTGTTGTTGTTGTT
>NW_006408556.1:21874565-21882613 GCF_000296735.1 Chrysochloris asiatica
ACTGAGTTGTTTGTTCTTCTAGAAGTCCATTTGTTGCGGCTGTTGTTAATTGCCATTGAGTTAGTTGTGACTCATAGTGACAGTGTGTAGCATTTCCAAGGAGCAGCTCAAGGGTTTGAACTGTGACCTTGTGGTAACCGTCCAGTGCTTATCTTACAGTGCCACATAAGAAGTCATCTATAAGTCCATGGTATGTTCAATATTCTCTGCTAACTCCACAGTTTGAATAGGTCAGTTTCTTCTGGATTCCTTTTTCATGGCCCAGTTTTCACATGCATGAGGTAACTGAAAAGAGCATGGGTTGGGTCACGTACATATTAGTTTTCAAAGTGCTATCTTTTCTACTTAAACATGTAAAGAGTCCTTTGCAACACATTCACCAAAAGAAATGCATAATTTTATTTCTTAACTGCTGCTTCCATGCACATTGATCCAAGTAGAATGAAGTAATTGACAAATTCCATTTTTCTACATTTATCATGATGTGTTAGGCTGTGAGGACTTTTTGCATGGGAATTAGTGGTTACAAAATCGCCCTCAGTAGGAAAAGAAGCAGAACATACACACCAAATGAAAAAAAAAAAGTGACCTGTGCTGGTTGGCCAGGCATGGAGCTTCCATTTTTAACTTTTCTAGGAGACTTTTTGAAGGCAGAGGACTTCTTGATGGCACAGAGACATACTGCTTACTGGCAGAGATAAAGGGGCAATTTTTTTTTTTTTATACTCACATTACCTTGGTGACCAGAAATGTGGCTGGTCCCCATCCACATACATCCCTAGCAAATCTCCTGCTCTCTGGGTAGTCAAAGTTACATGGTAGTGACCTGAAGACTTGTGAGACACATTAAAGTGACTTGGAAGCGATTTGCTCCAACCCTTGTGCTTGTATTCAGGTGTGTCCTGCTCCAGACCTGAAGAGCTGGTTCTGGCCAGCCCTGATCTAGTGGGAACTCTAGTGCTCAACTGACCTCTGAGAGGGAAATACTTTGATCCCAGAGACTTTGGGTCTATAAAAACTACTTCTGGATTGGTTGCCCAGAAAAGAAACACTTAGGCCTATTGGAACTCCTATTGGGCTGGAGCACCAATTACCATCCCTTGCCTACCCACCTTGTGAGCTTGTTGGTTAGCAGGAGCCCCCAGAGTTTTCTCCTCTCTGAGTCTGGTTTTTTCCTTCCCTTCTTTTGTTTGTTTATTCTTTCTTCCTTTATTGCCTTTGCTTTAAATTTTCATCCTTTTCTCTACCACTACCTCACTTCTTTTTCTTTCTTTCCTATCTTGCTTTTGATTTTTCTTCACTACTCTGATCTCTTTTCCTTTAACTAATCCCTCACCTTCATTGTGTTTAGTACTTTTTATTTCCTCTAATTCATCAAATATGTTGTTGAGATGATCTCTAAATTCAGGTAGGATACATTCATGGTCATATTTTGGCTCTAATGGACTTGTTTCAATTTTATTCACATTTAGCTTGAACTTGCATATAAGCAAGTCTCATATGTCTCATAATTGGCCTCTGGCCTTGTTCTGGCTGCTGATAGTGACTTTTTCCACTGTTCCTTCAACAGATATAATCAATTTGATTCCTGTGTATTCCATGTGGTGAGATCCACATATAGCGTTTTATGTTGTTTAAAAAAGGTATTTGTTTGAATAAGTTATTGCTCTTTCCAAATTCTGCCATGTAATCTCAGCAGCAATTTCTATCACCAAGGTCATATTTTCCAAGTACTGATCCTTCCTCTTTGATTCCAACTTTCACATTCCATTCATCAGTAATTGTCAATGCATTTTGATCTCATGGTTGATCAATTTCTGATTGAAGAAGTTAGAATTATTCAACTTCATAATCACTTTAATGTTTGATGGTTAAATTTAAATATTAATGCTATTCTGGTATGCCTGTTAATTGTCAGTATTGTTTCTCATTCATAGAGACCCTGCATAGCTTTTCCAAGGAGCAGTGTTGGGTTTAAACCACCAGTCTTGTGGTTCCCATCCAGTGCTTGTCCTACGGCACCACGCTAGGATATTATTCTATCACAGACAGCATAATACTTCAAGATAGATTTTGAAATGTTCTTTTGATGATGAACATTTCAATTCCTCTTCAATTTGGTGTTCCTGGCATAATAAACCATGTGACTGATGGATTAAAAATGACCAATACCAAGTTATTTTAGCTCACTAATGCATAGGATACTGATCTTTATAAATTCCATTTCATTTTTGACAAATTCCAATTTTCCTATATTCATACTTTCTTAGATTCAGATTGTACAAAGTCTGAATCTGCTAGGTATGGATATGGTAAAACTCTATAGTGGTAAGAACATCAACATCCACTGTCCTTCAGAGCCTTAGAATCAAGAGACTCCTCACCTTGCTGCAAAAGTGCATCATAAAGTGCCACCCCCTTCCTCTCTTCCTGAAAGTTCATGTTTTCTTTCCCTTCTGCTAGCTGCAGAGTCTGTTTGCCTGTGAAAGCCCTCCTATTATAAAAGACAACCCTCTCCTCTCAAAGTGGTGACTACATAGCTAACTAAAAATGGAGGCTAAGAAAGGATTCCGTGGACCAGAACAGAGATGCATGCGTTCTTACCAGGAGAATAGCAATGAGGATACCAAGGGAAGAAAAGTTACTTGAAAATGTTAAATAGCAAGAATCAATAGGCCTTGGTGATAATTTGGATTAGATAGTTGAAGGAAAAGAGTGAACACGTTCTTGTTTTTCTCTCTTGTGATTGAGTTGTTGTCAGTGCCTTTTTTCAAAACTAGAAACACAGAAAAAAACACAATCCAATCCTGTATTAGATAGTACATTGACTCATTCTAAAATATAGCAGACAGTATAACAATATTTAAAATGTAGGAATTTGATGGAGTATTCATACTGAGATGCCCCATAAGCAGTTGGATATATCTACTTTTTCTTGGCAAAGTAATCTCAGGCAAAACTCAATTTCTCCATCCTTAATGAATTCTTCCATGATCGTCCCTGGTACTGGTGAATTACTTTTCTGCACTCTTATATATATGTGACTTGAATCTTCATTCAAGTAATTATTTAATTTTGTCATTTTTTTTTGCTAGCATGTCTGAATTTCCATCTAGTAATGGTTTAATAAATGTGTAGTCACATGTTAAATTGGAAATTTTCATCAAAGGCTACTAGACACAATCGATATTAGACAAGAAAGTGAAATGAGAAACAGGACTTCCAGAGTTATTTAAAAAAATAATTTACTGAAACTAATTTAGAGGAAATGGCAATCACAAGAAGTAACTGGAATTCTGAAGATGTAGGAAGTGGTGTGTGAAGAGAAAATCTGAGGGTACGTTATTGCAGTGTTCTGAATCTCCGCTTGTCCTGTGTTCATTCAAGGGGGAGAAATCTCTGTGTATGTGTGTGCATATGTGTGGTACAGACTTCTTTTGTCATTTTAAGTCAAGAGGAGTTTATATGAGGAGATTATGAATGTTTTCCATTTTTCTTCAGAGCTAAAAGGACACACTGGACAGAAAATGGAAGATTAGAGGCCAAGGTTTAGGCAAGAGAATTGTTTTGGTAAGGCACAAAGAAGAATTACTGTGATGTTATTATCTTCCAGGGTTTACGTGGATAGTCTTAATAAATAATAATGAAACATGTATGAGAAATTTCTATGGACCCTATGTGTGCCACACATGAATGAATCTATGTGTGGTCCTGTTAGAGCTTGCCTAAAATTACTCAGTTTCAACAGAAAATATTATAGAGGTGAATTGTTCATTTATCTCAGGTTGAAGAGGAAGAAATTGACTGATAAAAAAAGACCATCTGCAAAATGTGGAATGCAGGAGCTCCCATATACATGCCCAGGGAAAGAAAAAGTCCACATTACATCCAGAAAACACAGCCTACGTTAGCTCTATATTATCATTATTGTCATGTAATATGTTTTTTCTATGATTGTGGCATTGTCTCATATACAAATTTTCTATCTGAGAAAATAGCTTTTTATCTGCCTACCTCTAAAGTGAGAATCAGGTAACATGGTTTGTAAGTAAATATGAAAAATCTTTAAGGCTTCAGGCATCTGGGAGTTTAAGGTCTAAAATATGCAACTACACAAGCCACAATGCCATCAGAATTATAACTGAGAGATAGAAATCTAGAATGGATAGCGTAAGAAGGAGGTAATAAGTACCAATTCTGGCTCTGAGAATTATTGCATAAATATGTATTTTGTTCCACTACTGTTTCTCTTATAAATTCCCTCTCAGAAAGAAAGACTACTTGGAAAACCAGACGAATTAGTCTCTGAATGTGCACGGAAAAGTGAATTTTCATGATGCAAGGGACACATACATGTTTTACTTTCCCTCCCTTTTGGTAAAGAACCTGTTGCAAGAAATGCATTTTGCTGAAGGCCTTTAGCTGAATAATGCTAAAACACCCCAAATCCTGTTCTTCCCTAGGCAGTCTAGTCTGTACCTGGTGATGACTGAACTGCATTCTGAAAATCAATGCCTGTATCCCATAGATTTCCATTTGATTGGGTGATCATTATTATTATTATTGGCAGGGGGTTGCTTCCCAACTCAATTTTGCATTCTCCTCTTCCTTTTCATAGGTTTAAACCCTAACAAACATCTTTCACATAGAACCCCATCTCAACACTTGCTTCCAGAGAATTCAACCTTCTTCAGGATCCTATTCACTCCTCAGTGAACAATTTTGATGAACTTAGCGTAATTTAGCTAATGCAATAATATTTTATTTTTATTTTTTCTTTTTGTAAACTTTGAACAAGCATAAATCTAGTCCAACAGCTTGACTATGATTGGATTGAAAAGCATGACAGCAGGAAAGAAAGCATGGACTTGAGTTTTTGTCTAATGAATTACAACATCTTGAAATTCAATTATAAATGGCTAAATTTCCTCAGATTTAAAAAAACTGTACTACATCCTGATTTTTATCACTTCACTTCTAGGAATCTTGCACTTGGGGAATGATAACTAAGGATCAGTTTCATCACAGAACAGCCCTATCTGTAGCTATCTAATTTTCAAGTAGAAATGTTAAGTTGAATCAGCTTTCTAATCTGCAATGTCTCTACTTTTGTAAATATTATTGTTGTTAAGTACCATTGGATTGGTTCCAACTCATAGTGATCCTGTATGGGATTTTTGGAGAGCTTCTGGTGAGTTTGAAACACCAACCCTGATGTTCAAACTGACCTTGTGGCCTAGTGTTTATTCTATAGTGCCACATCAGGACTCCATTGTAAATATACTACCCAATAAACTCTTTTATAAAGGGAAAAGAGTTACATCTGTAGATTATAAAAATTTTCACACCATACATACAAACCCTTAAAGAGCTTAGCAGGAAAAGAACTGTCTAAATTAGAATAAGTTTAAGTGGCTTTCAAAAGCCTTGGTGACTCTACAAGAAAAATACAAGTAACCCAATTGAAAAATGGACACAGGACAACAGGGCTCTGTGATACAGGGATCAAGGCATGGTCTGAAGAGTGGAAATAATACTAAGATGTTTGACTGTCTTATGAATATTGGTGTCTCTTGCCTACTATTGTAAAGTAGACACAAGTGGGATAGAAAGGGATGTAGGGAAACATGATTACAGATAACTTGTAAGCCCATCTTCAGCATATTACTGATTTGAATACCTAAAAAGGGTTCTAGAACTTGCCCAGTGCAATATGCTTCTTGTGGAGCCTTTGCAGTGTATATGACCTTAGGTGGAATCTTGAGCCCCATCCAGAACCTTCTGAGGTGGGACATTCCCACTAGAAAGTACAAGCAGACCAACTTGTTACAGCTAGAGCAATACAAGATACATCTTCAAAGAAAGATCAGCAGGAAAAACCCAAAACAAAAATGCCAGTATGATTGGCTACTTCAAGAATAAGCAAGTTGTTCACCAGGAAGCCATCAAGGCAAGCAACCAAGTTCCTTCAGGACAAATCCCCCTCTAGGACTGAAACAAAAAGGAAACACATGATCAGGCATGTCAGCTTGCTGGCAACCACATTGGTCTATTGGTGAGGGGGAAAGGGGGAAAGGCAGCAATGAAGAAATGGGCTGAGTTCAACCACATTCCATAGACTCCTGTTGACCTAGAGTTGAGAGAGAGAAGAGGAAAGGCTGGTTGGTCTAAAGTGTGGTGAGACATGGAAACACCTGAGCCCACGAACAAGGGCATAGCCACGGAGGGCTAGAGCTGAGACTGAAGCATCCAGCCAATATGAAGTGAGGGGAGACACACAAGACCACTCAAACTTGCAGATAGTACCCATTTGACCTAGCCTCAATGACTTGATAATCAGAACTCAACTAGAGGAAGATAAAAAAGAAAACAATTTTTGATAAAGGAAACAAGAGCAAATCGCTACAATTTTACGAACTTAACCTATACTCATGGATGTAGTACCTCAAAATACCAACAGAGAGGGAAGGAGTCTTCACATCAAGTATCAATGCTATCCCCTCTGTACACAGGGTAGATAGAGATGGGCAACTTAGACAATGGCTACCTAAAATGAGGGAGTGATAAAGTTACTGGTTTACAAGTTTTCAAGAGGGAGTTTAGTATAAGAGTGTGTGAGAGAAGATAAAGTCCCCACTGAATACTTTTCATCTTGTCGAGATGAGTCTGGTGAAAAGAGATGGGAGTAAGATTCTTTTGATTCAATAGTGAATAATAGTTATCATGACTAATTGTGACTGTCACAATTGTAAAGGTAGAAGTTTTATAACAAAAAAATGGAAATAATTAATTTTACAGTCCAGAAACACAGGACCCTAGGATCATCAAGGGAGAAGAGCACAAGCAGTATGTGGCACCTTATCCAGAGAAGCAGTGACACCAGAGATGGAGGCAGAGATGGGGACATGGAGAGAAGGCACAGCTGAGGACTCCAGATTCATGGAAAGAGAGGGACTGAGAGCTGGCAGCCAGGAGGCAGACTTGAAAATGTGCCCTTTGGTTGTGTAAATTATTATATATGCCTGAGTGTTTAAAAAAAGAAAAAAGAGCTAAAATGAATAGAGAGAAATACTGTTAACTGGTGGTACATGGAGGGGATTATAATCATTGTAATGAAACAACGTAAATGATTTGTTGAATGAAAAACTGATGATCTGCCCTGTAAACTTTCACTGAATACAAAAATTTTAATTAAAAAAAAAAAAAAGACGACCTGGTGAAATAACCAGGATTTTAAACTGGTTTAAAAAAATGCTATTTATGGCACAATTAATAAAAGGGCATAGATTTAGCTTTAAATGTCTCTTAGGACAAAGTGATGCTCACATTTATTTTGTGTCATTTTATGTATAATAACACTTTAAGTATTTATTTCTGAAATTTGTTTCTCAATGAGTCAGAACTAAGTTGACAGCACTTAGCCACATAGGATTGGATCACTAGAGCTGGAATTGACTTGATTGCAATAGGTTGGATCTTGAGCCTAGAACGGACCATGATTGCTATACCAACAGAGACTAGCAGAGTTGCAATACACAAATCACTAAACTGGCAGTTTCCATTTTGGTCTCTTGTAGTATTAAATTTTCATGTTATACAGCCAACAATCCTATAGGAGAAACTATGTAAGGATGTACTAGCCAAGACCAGCCTTCGAGAAGTCTCCACAGAGGTGTCAAGTCTGTAAGTAAACCTATATTGGGATCTCCAACTAGTCCAATACCATTGGACTGAATGACATTGAGTGACCAAAGTCAATCAGTTATGGAATAAAGAAATCATGTGGTTAAGGCCTGCCCCTATTCTAGATTCAAAATGTCATACCAAAGTTATAAAATAATTTTAGTTTTTACCACTGTTATTTACTTGTTGTTGTTGTTGTTAGGTGCCATCGAGTTGGTACCGATTCATAGCGACCTCATGCACAGCAGAACAAAACACTGCCTGATCCTGGGCCAACCTCATTACTGTTGCCACGCTTGAGTCCATCAATGCTGCCACTTGGCCGATCCATCTCATTGGGGATCTTCCTCTTTTTCTCTGACCCT
>NW_006408556.1:21884789-21888146 GCF_000296735.1 Chrysochloris asiatica
TAGAATTCTTCTATTTCATCCTCACTGGCTTTAGTGGTTGGTGCATAAATTTGAAAAATAGTGGTATGAACTGGGCTTCGCTGTAGATGCATGGATATTATCATGTCACATACATCTTTGTACCTCATGACTGATCTGGATATGTTCTTTTTGACGATGAATGCAACACCATTCCTTTTCAATTAGCCATTGCCTGCATAGTAAACCATGTGGTTTTCAGATTCAAAATGGCCAATACCAGTCCATTTCAGCTCATTAATGTCTAAGATATCTATGTTTATGTCTTCCATTTCATTTTTGACAACTTCCAATTTTCCCAGATTCATACTTTGTACATTCCATGTTCCAATTTTCAGTGAACGTTTACAGCTATTTCTCTTCATTTTAAGTTGAGCCCCATCAGCAAATGAAGGTTCTGTGGGCTTTTCTCCCACAAGCTTAACTCCATTCACGTCATCATGGTCAATTCTACTTTGAGGAGGCATCTCTTCCCCAGTCGCATTTTGAGTGCCTTCCAACCTGAGGGGCTCATTTTCTGGTCCTATATCTGACAGTATTTCTCTGCTATTCATAAGGTTTTCAGTGACTAAGTATTCGGAAGTAGTTCGTCACTCTTTCTTCTTAGTCTAGAAGATCATCTGAAACCTGTCCACCATGGGTGACCCTGCTGATATTTAAAATACCAGTGGAATAGCTTTCAAAATCACAGCAACTCACAAGCCACCACAGTACAACAAAGTGATAGGTGAGTGGTAGGTTATTTACCTAGTATTCAGTTATTTGCTTGTCAAAATCTTAACACAAAAACTTCTGCAAATGTTTACATAAATCAAACACTGTGCAAATTGCTGCACAAGACTCTGTGAGGGACTCGATGTTCTCATTTCACTTCATTTCCTGGTAATGTGGGGATAGCAAGAGCAGATATGGAGTAATCTGAGCAATCATTAAAAAAATAATAAAACACCTCATTAATCTAGACTTAATTATTTTGTCTTATTACAATAAGTTAGTCCAATTGCAGTAAAATAATATCACTGCAACAATGAAACTCTCACACAATGAGAGATAGTCTGATTTGTAGCAAAATTTTGGTAGGATTCATCCTACCAAAGGATTCATCCAAGTCCATTTTGCAATGAATCATTCTATAAAACTAGGATCCAATATACATAAAGGGCAAATGTATTGGAAATCCATTCAAAATGAATATGGGTATGAGTAGAATTATTTCAGTATAATAATATAGATTAAACTTCGTTCATTTATATGATTTTTTTTTTTTACTTTTCCCTCATAATAAGCTCCACATATGACCACCATCTTATTGAGTCACCTATTAAAATAATTGTTATAAAGGAGTGTGTTCATGAATATACTTTATAATCCATTATATTAAGATGGTACTCACCTGTACTCACTAAAATTGTCACTATCGTTTCTCATTGTGACAATAATAAATGTATTCAGAGTCTTACTATTTTAATGCACAACAATAAAATTTTTCCTATTGATTTTTATATTGCCTACTTTGTTTTTGTTATTGTGTTAATTTAATGATAGAAGAAATAAGATTAACCTAGTACAATCTAGTGATAGTGCCAGTGCATCGGTTTCAATGGTGAAACTTGTTTGTCAGGACTGATTTCTATTTATGGAGTATTAATAAAAATGTGTGGCGTCCTGGTGTGGCACTGTAGCATAATGCTGTGGACCACAAGGTCGGTTTGAACCACAAGGTTGATGGTTCAAACCCACCAGCTGCTCCTCAGAAACTCTATACTGGGATGCTATTAGTTGCACTCAACTTGACAGCATATGTGTGTTAGAGAAGATCTAATGCCATGCTATGCCACTTTCTGTCCTATATCTACTTTGAAATACTACTAGCTGTAGTGAAAGTCCTGCCATTCTTAGTTTGGCATGACAAATTTACCAATCCAAACAATTTGAATTCAAGTGTCAACTCTATCCTCATGTTTCTGAATTACGGGCCCTTTCTCCTTGGCCATAAACAACAACAAAACCCACAGGAAATTAGTCGCTTTTTTTAAATTATTATTTTAAGGAAAGAACAAAGTATCTATGGTGCTTTCCCAACCTAGTATCATTCCACAATTTCGTACCTAGTTTGTTCCTGCAGTAGTGAGATTTATCATGAAGTCATCCTTTCTGTAATTTCAGATTTAGATTTTTGTGCTTGATTATCACCTTTTTTCTAGCCATCATAGAAGCTAAAATAAAACAGGGATTTGTTTCCAAAGAGCATGCAGATGGAAAGCAAGTATCAGGGGAATAGAACTTAGAAGAAGTGATGTACATGAACTTTGGTGGCCAACTGTGGGTTGAATACTGATAGAAATGGATAATCTATACGCACAAATTGAGTATTATTTCTTTGCTTCCCTTTCTTCATCTGCAAAAGCATAATTGTATCTAGCTCAGAAGTGCTGTTTCAAGGTGACATTAGGCACTAGGAACAGATCTGGGAAGATGGTACTAAGTAAATTGCTTTAAGTAAATGAGAGATAGTATCAGCAATAAACTCACAAAATCATGTTTAAGAACTGACTCTAAACAATTTTACGAGTTAAAGATGAGGCTTTCTACTCCCGTAAAGATTTACACCCTCGGAAACCCTGTACAGGGTCGCTATGGGTCGGACCCGACTCGATGGCACTTAACAACAACAACAACAACATCACAGAACAATCCATTTCTCAATTATTGAAAACATCTCCTTAATTTCTAAAATTAATTGACAAATGCAACTGTTGTTATTGTTATGACAAATGCAATAGGTAAGTGTTATTAGTAAAAATATCTGATTAAACAAACTGACTTTGGTTTTGAATAAAGGACAGTTTATTGCCATGTCAGTGCATCTAGATATGAAGTTTCAGATGATGGCTCAATAAAATCTCTAAAGCTGTATCGATTTAAATAGAACATGACCAGGAAATGTTTAGCAAATTCTATAATTTATAAGGAATATATTCACACTTCAAATTTTGGGATTAAATACTACCATGCATCTTGGAAACCCTAGACAAGATTGCTATAAGTCAGAACTGACTTAAAGGCACTTATCAATAATAACATTATAATATGCAATGTACTTACATTGCCTTATCACACAATACCTTAGCCTAAATGATCCAGACAGAGTTTGATGGGAGAAAAAGCACATTAGATATATAACCATAGTGTTAGCCATCTTCTTATCTAATACATACAAGGATAGTTCTACACTTAAAGGTCATTGTTGAAAAACTATGATTTGATTCATAGTAAGATGCTTTCCCACTACCATTAGTCTATCAGTTGCTGTACTGTTGTGGTTTCCATGTTGCTGTG
>NW_006408556.1:21889341-21923292 GCF_000296735.1 Chrysochloris asiatica
GACTGGTCCCTCCTGACAATATGTCTGAAGTATGAGAGATGAAGTTTGGCCATCTTGGCCTCCAAGGAGCACTCTGGTTGCACTTCTTCCAAAACGGATCTATTATAGGATTACCTACTTTTATATACTCAGACTAATTTTTATACACTCAGGCTAGTTTTGCTCTAAAATATATCATTCTGCTTTTATCTATAATTATCTTTATTTTCATTTTTGTAAAGATGGTTTTGCTGAATGTAAGAGTCTTGGTTGTCAGTTGTTTATTAATTTATTAATTTATATTGCCCTCAGCATTTAAAACTATCATCCCATTGCCTCTGGACTCCATTGTTATTGATGAGAAATAAGTGATTGTTAATATTATTGGGATAATATAAAGAGTTGTTGCTCCTTTGTTGTTTTCAAGACTTTGTCTTTTTCATTACCTTTACTAAATGTGTCTGAGGGTGGGTATTGACTATTTACTCTGAGATGTGTGGATGTGAATCTCTTTGAATTTATTTTCCTTAGAGTTCATTGAACTTCTTTGATACATTAATATTTTTTCCTGAAAATTTGGAAAGTATTAAGGCCTTCTTCATTCAAATACTTTAAGTGCTTCTTTTATCCTCACCTCTCCTAAAGTACTCCTATTATGCATACATCAATGCATTTAAGGTGGTCCCAAATTTCTCTGAGACTATGATAATTTTTCTTCATTTCATGCCTGTTCTTTGGATTCCAATATTTACAGCAAGCTCCACCTGGGGTAGTAGAGCTTCTTTCTTATGTTGTTGTTTGGTTCCATCAAGTCGGTACTGACTCATAGCAACCAAATATGTACCACAGAATGGTCCTGGGATAACCTCACAATTGTTGCCACACATGAGCCCATTGACACGGCCACCTTGCCAATCCATCTCACTGGGGGTCTTTCTCTTTTTCTCTGACCTTCCACCTTACCAAACATGCAATCCTTCTCCAATGACTGGTCCCTCCTGACAATATGTCCCAAGTATGAGAGACAAAATTTGGCCATCCTGGCCTCCAAGGGTCACTCTGGCTGCACTTCTTCCAACACAGATCTGTTGGTTCTTTTGGCAGCCCATGGAACTGTCAATATTCTCCTCCAACATCATAACTCAAATGCATCAATTCTTCTACAATCTTCCTTATTCACTGTCCAACTTTTGCATGCATATGAGGTCATTGAAAATACCATGGCTTGAGTCAGGTATACCTTAGTCCTCAAGCTGACAGCTTTGCTCTTCAACACTTTAAAAGGTCTTGTGTAGCAAATTTGCCTAATGCAATACGTTGTTTGATTTCTTGCTGCTGTTTCCATGAGTGTTGATGGTTGATCCAAGAAAAAGGAAGTCTTTGACAACTTCAATCTCCATTGATAAGAATGTTGTTTATTGGTCCAGTGGTGAGGATTTTTGTGGGGTTTTTTGACATTGAGATGCAACCCATACCAAAGGCTATGGTCTTTGATCATCATCCGTAAGTATTCTAAGTCCTCTTCACTTTCAGCAAGCAAGGTAGTAGCGTAACAGATTTGCTACTTTCACCAGGAAATTTCATCTTCAAATTGGAATTTCAGGAGAAGAGAAAATACTGGTAGCTTAGTCCTTCTGGTGTGATATGGTGTTGAGCAAAGAAAGAGATCTATCTTCTTGGTCATACTTCTACTGAAGTAGAGCTTCCATCTATATGAGATGACAGGGATGGGGAGAGAAGGAATAGGTCCTGGCTGAAATCCCACAAACTCTTAGGGCTCCAATTTAATTTTAACATATTTGTTTGAATAAATGATACTTCATTTGCCCTTGGGACAATTTCCAGAGAAATAATTTTTAAATGAGAATTTGCCAGCTTTTCTTGTTCATTGAGAAGCAGGTCTATGGAAATTTTAATGCTGTCATTACAGAAATAGAACCCCAACATGTCATTTTTGAAGAACATTGTCACTTAATTCACTGGTATTATCTGGTAGCATAGTGGTTATGTGCTGGGCTGTTTACCTCAAGGTCAGCAGTTCAAAACTACCAGAAGTTCCATGGGAGAAAGATGAGGTGTTCTGCTCCTGTAAAGATTTTGAGCCTCGGAAACCCTGTGAGGGTCACTATGAGTCGGAACCAACTCCACGGTACTTAACAACAACAACATACTGTAGTTGAAGTCCTGGTGTGGCCCTGTAAGATAATCACCAGCTCTCAGCGTCAGTTGGAACCACAAGGCCAATGGTTCAAACACACCAATTGCTCCTCGGAAACCCTTTACAGGGTTACTATGGGTCGGAACCGACTCAAGGGCATATAACAATAATAACAACATACAATAGTTCCAAGTTCTGGTGTGGTGCTGTAGAATAAGCACTGGACTGCTAACCACAAGGTCAATGTTTAAACCCACCAAGCCTCTCCTTGTATATAAGATGGCTATGAGTTGTAACTAACTGGCTGACACTTAATAACAACAACAAAGTACTATGCTGTTGCTGTTGTTAAGTTCCTAGGCATGGCCTGGTATAGGATTCTCAAGACTTGTAAATATTTGTTGGAGCAGAAAGCCTCATCTTTCTCCTGAGGAGCATCTGGTGGCCTCAAATCTCTGACTTCGCAACTCATTTGTTGTTGTTGTTAAGTGCCGTCGAGTCGGTTCCGACCCATAGCGACCCTGTACAGGGTTTCCGAGGGTGTAAATCCTTATGGGAGTAGAAAGCCTCATAGTATAGTATTTATCCTATGGAGCCACCACACTCACCACAAAATATTATAATTCACTTCTATTGTGAAATAAATTTCTTACCCTATGTCAGTAATTAGTAACTGCCCTGAAGAGAAAGGGTATGTATAGAATTGTGTCTCACCTTAATGTGTATTTGCTAAATGAATGATACAATCTGGTAAGGAGATTCTAGAAGTTTCTTAATATTCTATTCTGCCAACATATGAAAAAAAATGAAATGGGAAGGGATATTTGACAACTTTGTCAATTACATTTGGAAGCTTAAAATGCAGCATTACTGATATAAGGGTGTAATTTGCATACTCATTGAACCTGGCAGATGGTTTGGGGACTTAGAAAACTCCAAAACTCAAAATTACAAGACTTATTTCTTGCTGTACACATTGCAACACAGTAAATTTAAAAAATCAGTGCAAGACTGAAATAATTATACATAAGGAATAAAAAAAAAACATGTTTTCTTGACACTTCTAAAATGCTAACATTAAAACAATGCTTCAATGGGAATAAGTTCTAAGAGGCATATATATTGAGCTTTGTGAAGTCATAGAGTTTTTCTGCAAATGTTGTAAATCAGAGACTTAATCACAGCATGTAGTACCAATTTTATGCCTGCTTGAACACTATAGGCTCCACAGAAGATTAAAGACTTGTCTAGTCCTTCCAATTCTTTCCAGTGTCAACATCATCATTATCTTCATTGTCTTTGTAATCTTAACTAACGCTACTGAGTATTACTATATTCCAAGACTATACTTACTGTGTATTACTTAAATAAATCCTCAGATACTAAGCATTTATAGACGAAAGAGCCAAGGTTTTGAAAGATTAGGCTTCAAAAATGAATCAAAATCCTTATTACATGGTTATAGTCTTATACAGAAAGCTATCCTGTGAATATAAGCCTGCTTTGCATCTTACTTTAATTGTACATTTACTTAAATATGCTCTATTTATCTTTTTGATTGATTATTCTCTTTCCAGCAATGATGTCTGCCAAAATACCCTGCACTTGTCAAATACATACTACATGCTAGAATATGAAGGATAAAAGAAGTACCATGCACAATCTTTACTTCAAAAATAAGAGAATAATTCATCTGAAATATAAGGTGGTGGTAAGTGGAAAATGGGTGGAGATGGGGAAACTTCCATGGGCTACAATACTGTGTAAAGATGTTGATGATAGACATTTTATAGAATGTATTGACTCAAATGAGTAAAGGGAAGAGGTAGGGTGTTTTCAGCAGCATCATATTTAGGAAATAATAAGCAAGCCAGGTTTCCTGAAACAAAAGCCTTAAAGGGTCATTTTAACAAACAGTCAAAAACTTCAGGTGTGTACATCACATTTAGCTCAGGGGTCTTGAAAAACAAAGTTAAACAGAATTGACTTTGCCCTTAGACAATCATGAATTATCTTGTTGTTTGCTATGATAATTGACGAATCTGCTTTGGAGAAGAAATAGGGAATTAAGGTATAACTATGATTGGACTCCTGGTGTTGCGCTGTGCGTTAATGAACCAGACTACAAAGCCGTTTGAACTGCAAGGTTGGCAGTTCAAGCTCACCAGCTGCTCCTCAGAAACCCTATACAGTGTTGGTATTTGTCGCAATCAACTCAACCGCACTTACCACCAACAACAACATGTTTCAGACATAAGGCTTGGACCGAAACTTGTTGAGAAAGTGAAATGTAAAGCAATGGACAAATCAGAAATGTCTTCTATAGAAATTCATTTTAGCACAAGGAATTTGAGGAGAGTCTTACAGCTGCAAAAGGTAAGATAGGAAAATGGATTCTGTCCAAAGAAGCATTCTGGCTGTTAATACTACAGTATTTAAATCATAAAGCTATTTCAGAAAAGCTAAGGCTGAGATCATAGAGTACTACCTGGGGCCCTATCATCTTTAATTAAGGAACTAGAGTCAGACATATGAATCCTATTAGCACATGTCACTACAGTAAGCTGACAACACAAAAGACAAAGGAAGGCCGGAATTAATGTATTTCATCATTTCTACTCAATAATAGAGTTCTTTAAGGATAATGAATAGATAGAGAAACTCATTAAACATACATAAATGAAGTGAATACCGATGATATAGTACTTTCTGTGACGATAATTCTAGTGAAATCAACTGGCATTTAACAAATCCTTAACATAAATTATATTAAACACATTATAAGTAACATATTAGTTATCTGCCTTAAGACTCTACACATACATGTATTACTATTCCTCATCTAAATATGAGAAAACTGAGCCTTAGGTATTAAAGATTTACCAAATAGCATAAATTATCAAGTGGCAATGCCACTTGATAGTGAGTTGAAAACGATCTAATTTCAAAGACAATGCTCAAACACTATACAAAAATATCTACTATAGTTTTGAGTCCACAAATTACAAAAAATGATGGGACACATTAGGAAGTCAAATAGGAAAGCCTATCTTAGGAGCAAAGGATAAGTTCACTTAGGGTTGAATTAGTGGTGACAGTAAAACTCAAAGTGGGAAATAAATGACAGTACAAGGGGGCTTCAAAGAGTTCATGGGAAAATGGAGTGAAAAGATAATGGAATTTTTCCACTAACATTTTGAAGACCTTTGAGTTTAAAAATAATCGAAGGAATGAATAAATATATGTTTTGGGGAATACTTTACATAAGAATAATAGTTAAAGACATGACAATTGAGATTTTCACTGGTAAGTGTATATGAGACAAGGAGCAGATGTCTTAGAGTCACACTGAGATTGGAGCTAACAAAAAAGATGCAAAAATGGAGCAAGAAACATAAATACAGGACAACCTCTTCCAAAAAGTTAAGAAAACTGATGATTGAAGATAAGTGAGAAAAGGTGAGAAAAACCATGGTGGTCTTTTGATCATTCAATAATAAGACTTTTTGGAAAAGGTTTATAAAGAATTCCATATATGCTATATTTTTACTAAACAACATTGCCCAGTGCCTTCTGTGATGAATAACAGGCAT
Organism: Chrysochloris asiatica; assembly: GCF_000296735.1. Classification (NCBI taxonomy): domain Eukaryota; kingdom Metazoa; phylum Chordata; class Mammalia; order Afrosoricida; family Chrysochloridae; genus Chrysochloris; species Chrysochloris asiatica. The sequence goes on from NW_006408556.1 coordinate 21,895,072, forward strand.
TTGTGAGAGGAATGATTTGTTATAGTTTTAAGTCTGAAACTAAGCTAAACAGTTTAGAACATAGAGCTTAACTACTGTAGTAGTTAATGTACTGTACAACACAGGGAATGATCTTCTATTTTATGGTCATGCTTCCATGCTCGGGAGTTTTTACTAGAAAATGTGTGAGCAGTTTGATGGAACGTACTCCTCTTTGTGTTTCCTGAATGTCTGTGCTTTGTTTTTATTTTTGTGGGGGAAATTCTGTTTCTAGTACAATAATAATAATATGGAGGAATAATAGCTAACATATATTGAGCAATTGTTCAAACAGTTAAAAATATATATCTAACCCTTACAACAAACTTATTAGGTAGGACCTATTATTCTTATTTCATACACAAGAAATTACAAAATGATTATAAAACTTGTAAATTAGGTCATATTTTTAATCAGTGGTTGTTGTTGTTGTTGTTAAACACTGCCAAGTCAGAGTCAACTCATACAGACCCTGCATAGGGCTCCCAAGGTGGTTTTGGACCACCGACCTTGTAAATGTTTAAATCCACGTTACTACATAGTAGGTTATGGCTTGGGCTGCTAACTGCAAGGTAAGCAGTTCAAATCCACCAGCCATTCCTCTAGAGAAAGAAGAAGTTTTCTGGTCCAGTAAATATTTACAACCTCAGAAACCCTACAGAGGGTCTAGGAAACAGAATCAACTCTACAGAAGTCAGTATTAATAGCACTAATCTATCATAGTCAATATAGAATTGGTTTATTTTTAAAATCTGAGATGTCCACAAAACACAGTTGAGACTTCAGAGCAATAGTTCCTAACCAGATGTGCCTATTTAAATTTAAATTAATGAGATGCAAAACATTGAGCTAGTCAGTCACACTAGCTACATTTCATGTCAAAGGAGTCCTGGTGTGGCACCGGGAACTAATGAGATGGACTGCAAAGTTGGTTTGAATTGCAAGGTTGGTGGTTCAAGTTCACTAGTCAATCCTTGGAAACATTATAAAGGGTCTCTATGGGTCAGGAGCTCTGGTAGCATAGTGGTTATGAATCGGGCTGCCAATCTTAAGGTCAGCAGTTCAAAACTACCAGCTGTTCTGTGGGAGAAAGATGAGGCTTTCTGCTCCTGTAAAGATTTATAGAATTGGAAACCCCGAACAGGGTGACTATGAGTTGGAACCAACTCCACGGCACATAACAACATGGGTCAGGACAGAATCTCAGGCACTTAACAACAACAACAGTCATAGATGACTTGTTGTTAGGAGCTATCTAGTAAGTTCCGACTCATAGTGATCCTATGCACAACAGAATGAAACCCTGTCCTGTCATGTGCCATTCTCACAACTGTTATGCTTGAGCCCATTACTGATGCCACTATGTCAATCGATCTCACTTGGGTCCTTCCATTTCCTCCAGGAACTTATCCCTACTGAAAACATGTCCAAAATTCAAGAGATGAAGTCTCACCATTCTTGCTTCTAAGGAGCATTTGTGATTGTACTTTATACAAGTGGTTCATCTGGTACCCCATGATTCTACCAGTATTCTTCACTAACACCATAATTCAAATGCATTGATTCTTCTGTGATCTTTCCTATTCATTGTCCAATTTTCACATGGATAGGAGGCAACTGAAAACACCATAGTTTGAATGAGGCACATCTTAGTCCTCAAGCTGAGAGCTTTGTTCTTTAAAACACTGAAGAGGTGTTATGCAACAGATGTCTCCATTTATCATGCTGTTACTTATTGGTCTAGTTGTGAGGATTTTTGTTTTCTTTACATTGAGATGAAATCCACATTGAAGGCTATAGTTTCTAGTCTTAACGAGTAAGTCTTTTAAATTATCTTCGCTTACAACAAGTAGGGTTTTATTATCTGCATATCATAGGTTTTTAATGAGCCTACCTCCAATCTTTATGCCATGTTCTTCTTCATATAATACAGCTTCTCAGATTCTTTGCTCAACATGTGGTTGTTGTTAGATGCCTACCACTCAGTGCCAACTGAACGCAACCCTAACCACAATAGAACAAACCACTGCACCAGCCTCACAACTGCTGCTCGTGAGTCCAGTGTTGTTGCCACTGTGTCAATCCCCTAATTGGGGATCTTCCTCTTTTTCACTGACCTTACACTTTACCAAAATAATACCCTTCTCCAGAGACTGGTCCCTCCTAATAACATATCCAAAGCATGAGAGACGAAGTCTTGTCCTCTTGGCTTCTAGGAAGCATTCTGGCTACATAGATTCCAATACAGATTTCTTTGTTCTTTTGCAGTCCATGATACTTTCAACATTTATCTCTAATACCATAACTCAAATCCATGGATTCTTCTATAGTCTTCTTTATTCATTGTCCAACTTTCACATTCATATGAAAATACCATGACTTGAGTCAGATGCACCTTAGTCCTCAAATTGATATCTTTGTTCTTTAACACTTTAAATAGATCTTGTGCAGCAGATTTGCCTAATGGAATACATGCTTTGATTTCTTGACTACTGCTTCCATGAGTGCTGATTGTAGATCCAACTAAAGTGAAGGCTTTGACAACTTCAATCTTTTCTCCATTTTTTATATTATTTATTGCTCCATTTGTGAGGATTTTTGTTTTCTTTGATTGAGATTCAATCAATACTGAAGACTATAGTCCTTGATCTTAATGAGTATGTATTTGAAATCTTGTTCATTTCCAGCAGGCAAGATTTTAGCAACTGCATATTGCAGGTCCTTATTGAGTTCCTCTCTGATCCTGATCCCTTGCTGTTCTTCACACAATCCAGTTTCTCAGATTACTTGCTTAGTATATGCATTAAATAAATATAGTGAAAAAATACAACCTGGTGCACACCTTTCTTAATTTTAAACCATTCATTATCCATTTGTTTTGTTCTAATGACTACCTCTTGATCTATGCACAGGTTCTTCATAAGGACTGTTGGAATACCCATTCTTTGAAATTCTATCCATAGTTTGTTATGACTCACACAATTGAATACCTTTGTATATTTGAATAAAGTACAAGTAAACATCTTTCTGGTATTCTCTACTTTCAGTCAAGATCCATCTGATGTCAGCAATGATATGCCTAGTTCCAAGTCGTCTTCAGAATCCAGAAATTCCCTTTTTATGTACTGTTGCAGCTGCTTTTGAATTAGCTTTAGCAAAATCTTATACTTTTAATTTCATTTGTTGACAACTTCTAAATTTCCTAGATTCATATTTCATTATTTTCACATTCTGATTATCAATTAATGTCTGCAACTGTTATTCCTCATTTTGAGTTGTGCCCCATCAGCAAATGAAGGTCCAGGAAGCTTTACTCCATTTACAACATCATGGTCAACTCTACTTTGAGGAGGCATCTCTTCTTCAGTCATATTTGAGTTGAGTGCCTTCCATTGAAGGAAAAAGTGCAATTTGCACTGACAGTCCTTGATTATATGCTACCTGTTTAAATGACAGAACATTGACCATTTATTTTTGATACATGGACTCTGTGTATTGCTTACATCTTATTTTGATACTTTTTCCATCATTAAATATTTTGCATACATTGTTGTTGTTGTTAAGTGGCATTGAGACTGTTTTAACTCCTAATGATCCTGCAGAGAGTTTCTAAGAGTTTGAAAAGGCAACCTTGTGATTTTGTGCATAGAATCCTTCAATTTTCCAAGTTGAGACTTTTTTCTTCAGTTCTTTCAGCTTGAGAAATGCTGAGCATGTTCTTCCCTTTTGGTTTTCTAACTCCAGGTATCTGCATATTTCATTAGAATACTTGATATTATATTCTCAAGCTACCCTTTTAAATTATCTGTTCAGCTGTTTTACTTCTTTTTTCTTCTAGATGTTTTAGCTTTTTTATGCTCACAAGCAAGTTTCAGAGTCTTTTCTGGTATCCATTCAGACATTTATTTTTAAATATATATTTTTTTTATTGTGAATTATATGATAGTTTACATGGGAAAACATTAGTTTTACATTCATCCTATAGTATATTATTTCATTGCCATGGTTACAATCCCCTCCATGCATCATCAATCAACCAAAGGGTACACCCTACAAGCCTCACCACCCCGCCCCCCCACCCGCCCCCCCTCTCCCCCCCAGACATCAGCACATAGCTCCTCTCCCTCTTTGGGTCTAAAGGCCTTTAGCTTTCACTAGAAGATAGACTTAAAAGGACATGTGGAGTAGAGAAAAAGGCGGCAGGGAATGAAAGAAGTTGGGTAATCTTTGTGGGCCTGTTGGATACAGCATGGCCATTTTGAACTTTCCCAGGCAGCTGTGAGGACAAGAGGCCAGTATGTAGTGGAACACACTGCTTATTGGCAAAGAGAAAGCAATCGGCTTTCACTTTTTGCTGTGTGGACTGATTATTTTTGTTTTTATTATTCTTGCATCACACAAGAGGAGACATGAACTGTGGCCATACAGCAAAGCTACAACCCTACCTTTGACAACTCACTAATTGGGCAAGAGTCAATGCCAGCTGCTACACACCAGAGCAGCAACCACAGTCAACATCTGCTAAATCCATTCTGAACTGAACTTTATGAACAATGAACAGAGAAGTTCATCTCCTGATCACACCCATCAGGAGGCAGTTGGTGAGTCTCTAAGAACACACCAACATACACTCACCAGCTTAATACAAATACAACACCACTACAATGTCTAGAAAGCAACAGAAAGTTTCTGTTCACATGAAAGAAGACCAAGAGGCAGAGATAGAAAATGCTTTTAAGAAAGAAGTTGCTGTTGTTGTTGTGAAGTGCCATCGAGTCAGTTCTAACCCATAGTGACCTTGTATAGGGTTTCTGAGGAGTAGCTGGTGAGCTTGAACTACCGACCTTGCAGTTCAAACAGCTTTACAGTCTGGTGCATTAACCCACAGTGTCACAAAGAAGAGGCACTGGAAATATCTGGAAAATAATTTAGAAGAAAGATATTGAGACACATCCAAACTACAGAAATAATTAAGATAGATACAACTTTGGAAACAATACAAAATCTGCAAACAAAAATCCAGAAGACCAATACTAAGATATCAGAAATGGACAATACAATGCAAGGGCAAATTGAAACAATGGAAGTCAGAATTAGCAAGCTTAAAGATAAACCTCTCAATACTAGGAGGACAGAATAATATCAGAAAAAAAGAATGAAAAAATCTGAGGAAAGCCTAAGATTCATTTAAGGCAATATGAAGACGAATAGACTACAAGTGGTCAGGATTCCAGAACAGGAAGGAATAAAGAAAATCAAGGAGATAGTTGAAAAGTTGCTGGAAGAAGATCTCCCTAATATGAACAATAACAGAAGTATTCAAGAAGCTGAATGAATCCCAAACAGAAAAACCCTAAAGGAAAATCACCAAGGTATATCATAAGCAAACTCTTCAAAATCAAATACAAGGGAAAAATCATGAAAACAGCCCAGGAAAAATAAAATGTTTTGTACAAAGGAAATTCAGTAAGATTAAGTTCTGACTTTTAAGCTGAAACCACGCAGGCGAGAAGGTAATGGGGAGGAATATACAAAACTCTGAAAGAAAACAGTTGTTAACCAAGAATCATATATTCAGCAAAACTTTCCCTCAAATATGAAGGCAAAGCTAGAATATTTTCAGGTAAAGCGAAATTAAAGGAATTTGTAAAAACTAAGCCAACTTTACAAAAACAAACAAACAAACAAAAAACAACCCAAAGGCAGTCCTTTAGACTGAGAACCAACAACAGCAGGCAACAACCGTATGTTGACATAGACAGCAGTGCCATCCAGAATTCAATCCAGATATAGAAGTATCTAGAGTAAAACAAAACTACAAGTCTGAAGACAGGAAATCAGATATATCAATCTACAATGAAGACAACACAGAGCAAAAAGAGGGGAAAAGTAGAGTTACAGAATATCAAATGAAGAGTAAGTCAAGTAGATTTCAGATAAAAAAGACTCCTTTAATTTGGGGAAGAAATTAATAAATTACAGGGTAATCTCAAAGAAACATAATACACCTTCACATCAAATCAAGAAAAGGAAAATCTATGAAGATTTTGTAAATGTTAGAACTAAGAAGAAACTGACAAGAAAAAGCACCAAAAAATGAAATAAGCACAGGAAAAGATGCAGAACTAAGAAAATAGCAGTAGCACACACACACATAAAAACACTCATAGCAAAATGACTGCAATCAGTGCATGCCTATTGATAATTACACTGAACGTCAATAGATTAAGCACACCAATCAAGAGACAGACACTAGCAGAATGGGTAATAAAACAGGATCCTTCTATATGCTGTCAACAAAAGACATATCTTAAACTCTATGGCAAACATAGAATGAAAATTAAAGGACTGAAAAGAATTTATCAAGCTAATGACGATGGAAAATGAGCAAAAGTGAGAATATCAATCTCTGATAAAACAGAAAAAACCCACATAAAAGGCAAGGAAGGACATTATCTCACGATTACAGTGTCAACTGAACAAGAGGATATAACCTTAATAAATATCTATTTTCCCAGAAAAAGAGTCTCAAAATACATAAACTAAGCTCTAATAAAACTCTACAATGTAGTAGGAGATTTCAATACACTACTGTCTAAAAAGGTCAGAAACTGAACAACACAATCAACCAACTTGACCTTAAAAACTATACAGAGCACTCAATTCATAAACAGCATGATATACATTCTTTTTCAGGGCACATGAAATATTCTCTAGAATAGAAAATATATTAGTCCACAAAGCAAGTGTCAATATATCTAAAAACACCATGATACTAAAGACCATCTTCTCTGATCACAATGCTATAAAATTAGAAATACAAAAATGGGAAGAACAAGGAAACAAAATTAATTACATGGAAACTGAATAACATCCTGATTAAAAGCCACTGGTTGGAAACAACAACAACAAAAAGTCACTGGGTAATAGAACAAATAAAAACATTAAATAAATCATTTTTTAAACCAATGAGAATGAAATTACCACATACAAAAACATTTGGAATACAGCAAACGCAGTGCTTAGAGACCAATTTTTTAATAATAAATGCACACATCCAAAAATAAGAAAGAACCAAAATCAACACATTAACAAAACACCCCAAACAATTATGAAAAAGACCAGAAAGCAAGTCTATAGTCACTCAAAGAAAAGAAATAATAATTAGAACCAAGACAAATGAATTAGAAAACAGAAAAACAATAGAAAGAATCAACAAGACAAGAGGCTGACTCTTTGAAAGAATTTTAAAAATTGACAAACCATTGACAAATCTAACAGAAAAAAAGAGGGAGAAGACACAATTACCATGCATAAGAAATGATGTGAGTGATGTCAATGGAAATAAAAAGGGTAGTAACAGAATACTATGAAGACTTGTACTACAATAAATTTGAAAATCTGAGAGAAACAGATAAATTTTTAGAAAAACACAACCTATCTAAACTAACACAGAGTGAGGTAGAAAACTTGAACAGACTTTAAGGCAAAAACCCACATAAGAGGCAAAGAAGGACATTATCTCATGATTAAAGTGTCAATTGAACAAGAGGACATAACCATAATAATTATCTGTTTTCCAGAAAAAGAGTCTCAAAATACATAAACCAGAAAAAAAAAAAAGAAAGAAATTGATCAGGTCATTAAAAAACTCCCAATCAATAAAAAGTCATGGTCCAAACATCTTTATTGGTGAATTTTACTAAACATTAAGAGAAGAGTTGAGACCAATTTTTTCTAAAATTATTCCAAAGCAGAAAAGGATAGCAAATACCTAAATATATTTTATGAAACGTCACTAAAAAAGAAAATTATAAACCAATATCCCTCATCAACATAGATGCAAAAATTCTCAACAAAATCGTAACCAATAGAAGTCAACAACATATAAAAAAATAATACATCATGATAAACTGGGATTGATACCAGGGATGCAAAGGAGAGTTTAGTATTAGAAACACTATCAACATAATCCTCCATATAAATAAAAAAGAAAAAAGAATATAATTATATTGATTAATGCCAAAAAGGCGTTTGATAAAATCTAACACCCATTCTTGACAAAAACACTCAACAAAGTAGGAATTAAAGGAAAATCTCTCAACATAATTAAGAGCATATATTCAAAACCATCAGCCAACATAACTTTCAAGGGAAAGAAACTGAAATCATTCCCTTTGTGAACATGAACTAAGCAAGGATGCCCTGTATCACCACTTCTAATCAATATTGATTGCGTTGGAAGTCTTGTCCAGAGCCATAAGGCAAAATAGGGAAATTAAAGGGATCCAAATTGGCAAAGAAGTATTTGCAGACGATATGGTCCTATGCATAGAAAACCCCAAAGATGAAGCAACAAAATTACTGGAACTCATTGAAAGATTCAGCAGAGTGGCAGGGTATAAGATCAGCAGACAAAAATCAGTTGAATTTCTCTATACTAATTATGACAGCTCTGAAAAGGAAATTAGGAAATCAATACCATTTATAATACCCACCCAAAGGATAAAATATTTAAGAATAAATCTAAACAGAGAAACAAAAGACCTGTACAAAGAAAACCACAAAACACTACTACAAGAAACCAAAAGAGACTTCAAAAAATGGAAGAATATACCATGAGTGGTAATGTTGAAAATAATTTTTAAAGACTAAGCATTTTAAAAGTGCAGAGTGCAGAGTGTTCATCTCACACAGAAAGACCTTCATCTGCTAAATAAAGTCATGCCAGGACACAGTTGTCACATGTCTAGAATACAATTAGAAATCTTCTTACAGAAATCTAGACTGTCACCCATTATGATTCATTCACACATCCAAAATATGAAACCTGATTTTTCCCAAGTAGCTACGTAGTACAGTGTGTTGCTGTTACTAAGTGCTGTCGAGTCAGCTGACTCATAGCAACCCTGTATAGAGGTTTAGAGGAGTGGCTGGTGGGTTTGAACTGTCAACCTTGTGGTTACCAGTCTAGTACTTGTTCTACAGTGGCATTATCAGTTATTACTAATAAAAAAAAGTTCGTTGTATAAATAATATACAATACAAATATACATTAAATAGAAATGGGTTAGATGAAGAATGGTTGCTTAGTGATGTTGTTATGTACTGAACTATGTTGTTATATGTCATCAAGTCAGTTCCCACTCATGGTGACCCTATATAGGGATTCTGAGGAGCAGTTGGTGGGTTTGAGATGCTGACATGGCAGTTAGCAGCCCAGTGCTTATTCTACAGTGTGACACCAGGACTCCATATTGAACTATAACAATGCACTTTACTAATTTAATGTGACTATTATTTTTTTTTGGTAGGAACCTGTCAAATTCACTTAAGTATATTAGTAGAAGAATAAAATATTATGGAACGAGTCTGTGTACTTGAATGTGTGCCTGAGTGTGTATGTGTAAATATCTTGGCGTGTGTGTGATAACTAACATTATGTGTCAACTTGACTAGACCATGTTTTTAGGTGGTTTGGTAGATGTTATATAATGATCCTCCATTTTGTGTTCTGATACAAGCAGTCTATCAGTAGAGGGAAATTTCTTGGAAAGTGTGGCTTGTATCTGATATATGCAAGAGGGCTTCAGAAAGTTTGTCAGAAAATAGAATAAAGAGAACATGGAATTTTCCCACCCACATTTTGAAGCCCCTTCATATATGGACATTCTGGTAACGTTTTTTCTTTCTCTTTCAAAATTGCATTTGTCTTGCCATTCTATGACCTCCAATTCTTAGCATGTGGAAAGTTTTCAGTGTAACTAATAAAATTGGGACTTGCCAGCCTCCACAATTGCATGACCTATTTCCTTAAATCTCTCTCTGTTTTTCTGTATATGTTGTTGTTGTCAGGTGCCATCGAGTCAGAACCGACTCATAGCGACCCCATGCACAGCAGAACGAAACAATGTCCGATCCTGGGCCAACCTCACTACCACTGCCACACTGGATGCCATCAATGATGCCACCTGGCCGATCCATCTCGTTGGGGGTCTTCCTCTTTTTCTCCGACCCTCCATCTTACCCAGCATGACATCCTTTTCCAGCGACTGTTCCCTCCTGACAATATGTCCAAAGTATGAGAGACGAAGCTTAGCCATCCTGGCCTCCAAGGAGCACTCTGGCTGCACTTCTTCTAAAACAGATCTATTGGTTCTTTTGGCAGTCCATGGCACTTTCAGTATTCTCCTCCAACACCACAACTCAAAGGCATCAATTCTTCTACGATCTTCCTTATTCACTGTCCAGCTTTCGTATCCATAGGAGGCTATTGAAAACACCATGGCCTGGGTTAGGCGCACCTTAGTCCTCAAGCTGACATCTCTGCTCTTCAATACTTTAAAAAGTTCTTGTGCAGCAGATTTGCCCAGTGCAATACGTCGTCTGATCTCTTGACTGCTGCTTCTGCAAGTGTTGATAGTTGATCCAAGAAGAATGAAGTCCTTGACAACTTCAATCTTTTCTCCATTGATAAGAATGTTGTTTATTGGTCCAGCAGTGAGGATTTTTGTTTTCTTGACATTGAGATGCAATCCATATCGAAGACTGAGCTCTTTGATCTTCGTAAGTAAATGTTTCAAGTCCTCTTCACTTTCAGCAAGCAAGGCTGTATCATCTGCATATCACAGGTTGTTAATGAGTCTTCCTCCAATCCTGATGCCATGTTTTTCTTCATAGAACCCAGCTTCTCGTATTATTTGCTCAGCATACAGGTTGAATAAGTATATATATACACACAATATCTGGTTTTACTCCTCCAGACAACCAAGCCGAAAACTGGGCATACTGGTTGTGTGCAGTAGAAAAACAAAGGAGATTGCAGAGTTCTTAAAATGGATAAAATTATCCAAGCAGAATTCATGTAGTGAGGAATTGGGGATAATCAGATGATTGAAGTCAAGAAAAACCAAAAAAGTGAAAGCAAGTTTGAGTGGGGAGATATTAATAAAAAAATAATAAGTATGGCAATAGTAGCAATAATATAATTTATTACTACATTCCACTTACTGAAAATTTTTCATTGCTTTTGGTGAAAATAGAAAGTTCATTTTATGTCAACTATCAAAGAATTTAAAAGTGAACAGACTCCAGGACAACAGTAAAGTCTATTAGACGACAGTTAGAGGAGACATGAGCAATTTCAGTGGGTAGGCAGAGGGACAAGTTAACTGAAACTTTATCTAAAACCTTCACAGGGAAGTGTCCAATTTCTCTAGAGATCTGAGACTATTGTACGTGCGTGTGTGAATGACACAGAGAGAGAAATCAGTAAAAGGCACAGATGGCCATAAGGTGTTCCAATAGGATAAAAAGAAACTGTACGTAAAAACAAACATGCAAGCAAACAAACAAATAAATAGACAATCCTGGAGATTCTGTGTAACTCTGTACTGAACACGATTCTGTGTATGTTGTGCTGTATTAGATATTTTACTTTATGGATAGAGTCCTTAGAAGGATTTAAAGGTGAGAATATTTCAAATGTATGCAGTGAGTCATTAAACCAAATTAATTAATTGCTGAAGAGAAGGCTCTACATTTAATAAGAAGGCTCTACATTTAATATTGGAGACTTTGAATAATTATTTGTGATGATAGAACTAATAAATCTTTCAAAATAAATTATTCAAAACACTAATGGTGAGAAAGTTTGACTGCTTGAGGATATCCTGTTTTTATCACTAGGTAATTTCTACTTTATTTGTTCTATCTTTATGAAATATTTAACAGATACATCATAAATATCCTCAGTTGCTCAGTAATAAGTTTAGTATATTTCCGAGCAGCTAGAATACTATCTCACCTTTTGAAAAGTGAGGGCTGTGTCAATAGCATAATGCATTAATAATAAATCTGTCACTTGTCATGTTTTACCGAACCTGAGAACATTTATGAAAGACAAGAATCTTAATTCTATAGCTTTTTGACAAGAAGCTCAAGATATTTGTAAGACTTTAAAAAATGAGAATTTCAGGGTAGATTAGATTACCGTTCTATCTACCAAACAGAGGTTTGAGATTATTTGGATTATTTTTTAAAGCTTAGTAAATGTAGAGAACTAAAACATACATAGATGTACACTGTAAATTAGAAGTCAAGAGATGTATTTGAATTCATGCAAATTTACTATTAAATATTTACTTTTAAAAATCCAATTAATCTTCCAAAAATTCATCATTAACATATTCTTGTCTGAAGTTGCTGGACTTCCTTCATTTATTACAGCATGCTGGGGTCTTCCACACCATCTCCCACACACAATTACCTATTGAAGGAGCTCTGGTAGCATAGTGGTTACGAATCAGGCTGTGAACTGCAAGGTCAGCAGTTTGAAACTACCAGCTGCTCCATGGGAGATAGATGAGGCTTTCTGCTTCTGTAAAGATTTACAGCCTCGGAAACCCTATACAGGGTAGCTATGAGTTGGGACCGACTCCACGGCACACCACCACCATTATCTATTGTCCTTCATCAGGAGTAGTGAGTAGCAGAGAAAGAATTTTCCTAAATTTTCACCAGGCCTCTTTATGTTGCTGTTGTTGTTAAGTGTTGTCATGTCACTTCCAACTCATATATAGGATTTCTGAGGAGCAGCTGGTGGATTTGAACTGCTGACCTAGCAGTTAGCAGTACAATGCTTATCCTACAGCACTACACCAGGACTGCAGTATCTTAAAGTGATTAGAAGTTTGAACAAGGAATCAACAAAAACTTTAATTATATACATTTTTCTAATACTCAAAATCTAGAAAATAAATTAATATTGAAATTCCTAATGTTGTAGGAACTGATGATTATGTAAGGTAATTTTACACCTATTGTCGAGAAAGTCAGTGAACATTTAGCAGCAATAAAATAACACTTTATATTAATTATAGAATCTGTGCTATAATGTCTGTAAAAGATAAAAAAGATTAATTTGATATATCTATATACCGCATTGTATGAAATGCTAATTGAAGAACCAAAACTTGAAAATAATTAGCTCCTCTTTTGTATTGTAGTGCAAGATGAGCTCTTTAAATTGATTTTATACTATCATGTTTCATATATATACATTTACATTTGGCAGTAGGATTTCTAGTTAAAACTAGACGACTGCATTTTAAAATTTATTCCTGGATGATCATCCAAAGATGTTTTTCTCCTTTGATTTTAGGATTGATTTTTCATAGTTTTTCTCCTCCTGAAATAAAAGTTTCCTTTTGGGGTGCTGGATCACCAGGTATAGATTTCTTTTAGTATAACGTGATTAGAAGTATCTTTCCAATGATGACAAGTGACCTGATGGAGCCTGGATACAGCAGCTAAATAAGGGACTGCTGTACCCTTAACAAAGAAGGTTCTTCGTCATTATGGGTTATGCACTGGGATGCCAATAATAAGGTCAGTAGTTCATATCTACTGGATGCTCCACTGGAAAAAGAGGACATTTTCTGCTCCCATAAAGATTTATAACCTCAGAAAACCTACATAGGGTTGCTATGAGTTGGAATCCAGTTGATGGCAATGGGTGGGTAGTACTTAAGCATTCTACAGTTAATTAAAGGGTCATTGGGTTGAACCCACTGACTGCTCTGTGAAAAAATGATGTGGTTGCAAGCTTTCATAAAGATTTACAGCTTTCAAAATCATGTAGGGCAGTTTGAATCTGTCCTTCAGTGTTGCTATGGGTCAGAACTGACTCCATGACTGTTTATTTTGTTTGTTTGGTGTGGGGTTTTTTAATCTTTAACAGGAAACAAAGCCAATTTAGAGCATTCTGCACATGTTTACATGTGTTTTTGTAAAGAAAAGAATACAAAATTGGCTTTCAACTTTTGTTCTTTTCCTTTGAGTTGGAAGCAGAGAGGACTTAGAGATTCCCAACTGGTAAAAACAAAATGTGAGGATTTTTTTTTTTTTTAACATACAGTATATAGATACGCTCAACAGAGACAGATAAAAATGACAAAGATGATTCTTGAAAATAGCAATTATTATACAAAAAAACTGCACTCAATTCACTGACCTAAAAACATACAAACAGAAGCAGTGGTATGTTGAAGCTTGTTTGAAGGGTTCCTTAGACTGAATGTTAAATTTCAGACATTTTTACTACCAATTGCTAAAGTGTTGATAGCTTGAAATTGGTCATAGTAGGAGCTCTGGCAGCATAGTAGATTATACTCTAGGCTGCTATCCACAAGACCAGCAGTTCAAATCTACCAGTTACTCTGCGAGAAAAAGATGAGACTTTCTGCTCCTATAAAGATTTACCACCACTTGCCTGTCAGTTTGCTGTACTATGGAGACTTTGCATATTGCTGTTATTCTGGAAGCTATAACATGGATATTTTAAATACCAACAGGGTCACCCAGACAAGACAATCTAGGAAGAAAGAGAGGCAGCCTACTTCTGAATATTTAGTCCCTGGAAACCTTATGAATAGCATTGTCCCCAACCTCTTGAAAGTTTTCTTCTTCCAGTGTCTTTATCTCAGTTTATGTTACCCATATTCCAGTTTATGACAAAAATTTTTAAAAATCCAAACATATTTTTGATTCTTTCTCTTCAGTACTTAAAATCAACAGTTGATATTTAAAGTCAGCTAATTCTATAAGCAATATAACTCTCAATTGCAAAACGCTCTTAATTTTAAGCAGACACGTGAAAACAAGAACAAATCTTCTCTAGGTCCTCATATTCTCCTGAAAAAATGTTAACAATGGCCTTCTAACTACATTCCCTTATTGCACTATGTTTTCTAACCTATCCATCTTCCTACTATAAATGATACTTTAAAAATCTTTTCTAAACTCTATAACCCACTCTCTTAAAAAATTTCCCCAGCTCCTCATTACTAAAGGTATAAAGTCTTAGTTAGTAAGGCTTTCAGAGCACACCACTTTCTGTCTTTTCAGCTTCGTTTCCTCCTATTCCTGTCTCTCCAATTGCACCTTCTAGTTGTTTTTACAGTATTTTATGTTCTTGAGCCTTTGTTGGAACTACTTTATTAGATCATCTCATGAAAATCTTGCAGTTATTGAAAGCCTTAGAATACAATTAGCATATAAATCATACTGATCAGACACCCTTCTGAGGACTAATTCTTCTAGTCTGATGTTTATTACTTTCATAGCAGCATGTCATTCTGTCTCTTTCTATTGTTGTTCAAAATTTAGGCACCCAATTGAAAACCTTTGCATAGTCAATAAAGCACAGGTAAACACCGTTCTGATGTTCTCTGCTTCCAACCAAGATGCATCAGACATCAGCAATGATGTCCCTCATTCCATGGCCTCTTCTGAATCCTCTACATGCAGTCAAAATGTATTGATCATTAAGTGGTGATTAGAATGCAAAGGTTGGGAGCAAAGAGGAAGGATAAGTAGTTCAATAATATGACATTGGTTATAGAAATTTTGTCCATAGAATCCTTCAGTATTGCAAGTCGAGGGTTGAATATTTTCTTCCGTTCCCTCAGTTTGAGAAATGCTGAGTATGTTCTTGTCTTTTGGTTTTCTAACTCCACGTCTTTGCACACTTCACTATAATATTTGACCTGATCTTCTCAAACTGCCCTTTGAAATGTTCTGTTCTACTGAAAAATACCAACTGAAATGTTTCAACGAATTGGTGCAGCACTGAAGACAGTCACTCATAGATTCCAAGGAAATTGGAAGACAGCTACCTGGCCAACTGTTTGGAAGAGATCTATATATGTGCCCATTCTAAAGAAAGATGACCTAATGGAATTCAATAATTATCAAACAATATCATTAATATCTCATGGTGGTGGTATGCTGTGGAGTCAGTTCTGATTCATAGTGACCCTACATATGGTTTCTAAGGCTGCAAATCTTTACTGGAGCAGAAAGCCTCATATTTCTCCTGAGGAAATTTTGGTAGTTTCGAACTGCTGACCATGAGATTAGCAGTCCTACATAACCACTGTGGTACCAGAGCTCCTTTAATATCATATACAAGTAACATTTTGCTGAAGATAATTCAGAAACAGTTGCAGAGGCACATTGTCAGGGAACTGCCAGAAAATCAAGCTGAATTCACAAGAGAAAGTGGAAGGAGGGCTATTTTGGCTATTTTGAAGGGGATCTTTGCTGAAAGTAGAGAACATCAGAAAGATGTTTTTCCCTGTGCTTTATTGACTTTACAAAGGCCTTGGACTGTGCAGATAATAACAAACTCGATAACGGTGCAAAGAATGTGTATTCCAAACACTTAATTGTGCTCATGAAGAACCTATACATTTAGAAGCAGCTGTCTAGTTTCACATAATTGTCTAGTTCCACATAGCACAAGAGACAATTGTTACAACAGAGCAAAGAAATCCTGCTTGGTTTAAAATCAGGAAAGGTTTATGTCAAGATTGTACTCTTTCAATTTGTATGATGAGAAAATGATCTGGGAAGATGGACTATATGAAAAAGAATGTGGCATCAGAAAACTGATAGGAAGAAAACTCACTAACAAGCTGTGATATGCAGATGACACAACATTACCTGCTGGAAGCTAAGAAGACTTATGAGTGTGAGTCAAAAATTATCTGCACTCTAGCGGTAGTCTGTATTTAATCAACTTTTAGAAAAGACAAATACATAGTTTATCGCAATAATATCCTCGATATCCAATACAATTTTTCATATGTCAACAATCTTTTGTATTCTCTTATTTTAAAATGTTTTAGGCTGAGCTATGAGCCACTTCTTCATCAGAAGTGAATCTTTGTCCACAAAAGGCTGCTCTCGGGGGACCAAGCAGGTGATAGTCCATCTGATGGAGCAAGATTAGGACTATAGAAAGGATGCTCTAACACCTCATTACTATGTTTTTTGTGGAGTGAAAACAGTGCAGACAGAGGTGTGGGGACGTGCATTGTCATGCAAGATCACAAAGTCCTTGAATAGTAGTCTTCTGTGTTTAATCTGAAGTTTAGGCTTCAGCTTTTCAGTGAACATCTCACTGTAATGAGCACTATTGATTGTGGAACTTTTCCCTGATTTTGTACCAATACAGGCCCTTTGGAGTCCCTGAAAACTGTAAGCATCAATTTTCCAGCTGGTGGTTGACATTTGAACTTTTTCTTAGTTGACAATTAAGGATGTTTCCATTCCATACTCTGTTGTGTGCTCTCAGGCTTGTAGTGCTGAATCCATGTCTCATCACCCGTAATGATTTTTATAAAGAAACTTCTACCTTCCACTGAGTATCGGTGAAACTTTTGTTTGCAGATGCCTAAACACTTCTGTTTATCCTCTTCTGTGAGTTGTTTCAGCACCCAGCCAGCACAAACTTTTCAAAACCCAAGTCTATTGTGGATTATTTCATAAGCAGGGTCAGGATTGATTTGCAAATGCTTTGTCACATAGTCCACTATCACTCATCTATTCTACAGGATCATTTCACATGCACACTCAATGCTGTCATCAGCCGAGGATGTCGATGGGTGTTTTAATATAATCGGAGTGTGGGTAATTTTTGACTCACCCTCATACTTAGGTAAATAAAATGAGCTAAATTGAGGTCTAAGGAGTTCAGCAGGAAGGCAAAAGAAGAAGAGAACAATTTTGACTGAAAGATCATCAGTTGATTCATAGGTGTGAAGGCCTCTTAGAATATATTCACAAACAGAGTTTTTACCTTTAGCCACTTTAAAGTCACATTATGGTATTCAGTCCCCTCATTATGTATTTTATGATTTTGTTCCTTCCCAACAACTTTCATTTCCTTCCATTTTTGCCACCTTCTCACAGTATCATACGCCCTCTCACACTCTACCCAACTGTCTTTATTCTATAAGAATATAATTACATTAGTAATTATTAAGCATTATTTGGCAGTTTATGCAAGAACACATATTCTCTTAGATTTATAACAAACTGTTATTCACCTAGCATTTCTGAACTCAGTGCATTTTCAACAAATAATTGGATAATAAACTCAATACTTGAAAGTTTTTAAGTCAGATAACAATTCTAACTTTTCCTCCAAAAAAAATACTTCAGGTTTTACTACTCACGGTTTTGTGAACAAATGTCAGCTTTCAATCAAAATTGCTTAAATTATAAAATTTCTTAGGTAATTTATTTTTTTTTCAGTTAAATAGGAGTCCTGGTGTGGCACTGTAGGGTAAGCACTGGAGTGCTCACCACACCAGGCATTCCTTGGAACCACTGTACTGGGTCCTATGAGTTGAAACTGGCTCGATGGCACTTAACAACAACTACAACAATATTTAGGAGATAAAAATCAATCTAAATGTGTATGGCATTTTAAATTAGGGTGCCTGGTTCATTTGAAAGGGGCTGGCTCAAGTTTAAGTCTGAATCCTTGTGATATGTTTTAAGACTCCATTTTGCTTGTTGTATTTTTTTCCTTAGCAATTATTCATCTCTATATAGACAACATATAGACTCAATAAGGAAATATTTTCACCTTAAACTATTACTAACTTTTAGAAGTAGCTTGTTTAATTTCACATAATTGTATTTGGATGATGGGGTTCAAAAAACTCTTGAAACTTGTTCAGTAGAAGATGAATGTATGCGTTCTGGTTCCAAGACTCCCGAGGTTATTCAAGCATGACTCATTTATATAATTCCTGGCTGCATTTATATTTTTCTGTTCTCTATAATGCTTGAATTTATATGCTCCATAACTAGATTTTTGTTAAGTGCCTTCGAGTCTGTTCCAACTCATAGTGATCCTGTATAGAGCTTCTGAGAAGCAGCTGGTAGTTCAAACTGACCTTTTGGTCCAGGGCTTATCTTACAGGGCCACACCAGGGCTCCTCTTAACTAGATTACCAGTGTCAATATCATGTGAGACCAGGGAGAGGGAGTAAAAAAATTCCATTGTGTAAAACATTCTGCCATCTGTTCTCAGAAATTCCATCATGTAAGCAGCTTGTGACCATACCGTGACCCCTCTTGCAAGAGGCATTACATCCAGTCACTGTAACTCACATATGCTTTTCAGACTAATCATAACAAAAGCCCCACTTCCAAATAGTCCTTCCTCTACTACAGCACCTCCCTAAACAGCGATCAGAATATTGTAACCTAAATTCCTGGTTTTACTGCATAGCATAGCTATTGAATGAGGAAAATGGCTCCACACAGCATAAGCATAGGACTATGAACCATACAGTGGGTGGATTGAGCTGACCAGCATTTACAAGAGAGAAGATGAGACTTTCTGCTCCAGCAAAGACTTAAAAACCCTTGGAAACACTGCCTTGTTGTTGTTAAGGGCTGTCAAGGAGGTTCTGACTCATAGTGACCTTATATAGGGTTTCCAAGGCTGTAAACCTTTATGGAAGTAGCTCTGGTAGCATAGTGGTTACGAATTGGGCTGTGAACCGCAAGATCAGCTGTTCCGCGGCAGAAAGATGAGGCGTTCTGCTCCCGTAAAGATTTACAGCCTCAGAAACCCTGTACAGTGTTGCTATGAGTCAGAACTGACTCCACGGCACATAACAACAGCAACAACAACAAACCTGTATGGAGCTACTGGTAGATTTGAACGGCTGACTCTATGGATGGATGCCCACTACACTTAATCCACTACACTACCAGAGCTCCTTTGGAAACTTTATGTAGTATGGCTGTTGTTAAGTGCTGTCAACTTGGTTCTGACTCATAGTGACACTGTATCAGGTTTCCAGGGAGCAGCGGATGAGTTTGAACTGCCAACCTTATGGTTCAAACCGACCTTGCAGTCCAGTGCATTATCCTACAGCCCCACACCAAAACTTCCTATGCAGGTCACTGTAAATCAGCATGGACTCAATGTCACGTAACAACAACAATGACTATGGGACTCTAACACAGTGGAACAATTAATACATTCTCCTCTGCCCAGTTTTCCCAATTCACAAATTGTATATTCTCAATAAAACTTTCTTCTTTTTTTTTTAACAGACTCAAAATTTTTACTCTGACACTCCTGTGAAAGAAGGAGTCTCATAAAAATTAAATGATGTAATAATCTCATTTTGGAGTCAATGAGATATATAATTAGTTAAGAAACTTGGTTTCAGGTAATGTTTTATTTTACATGGCTATGGTAGTATGAAATTGTCTCTTGGAATACACACATAGAGTAAATTCATTTATTCGACATAGAATCAAAGTTGGCTTACACTTATAGAAATCTCCCTAAGATTACTAACTCTTCACACTTCTCTGCATGCTTTTACTATGAAAAGCACAAACCGTTTATATTGCTTATTCCTCAAGCTGTGTAAACATAACAATTGATTTATATTTTATTTGATCAGTACAAATCTTGTAGAATATCTTAGAGGAGGAACAATGAGACTGTTTTGAGCTCATTAGATCTCTTCCTCCTACCGCCTCATCACTTCATAAACCTCTCACCTATAATCAGCACACAGATAGTATATAAGGTCTAATGTTTAGTAATTGACTAAATTAAAGGAAAATATATTTGATCTGCAACACTGAAGTAGTAAAGAAGACAGAGGCAATAATTTGTGATTTTTAGGTGACTCTAAATAAATCAATAATGAATAAGGAAACCTGTAGAAGAATTGATGCTTTTGAGTTATGGTGCTGAAGGAGTATATTTAAAGTGCCATGAGCTGTCAAAAGAACCAATAGATCAGTGTTGGAAAAAGTGCAGCCAGAGTGCTCCTTGTAGGCCAGGATGGTCAAACTTCATATCTCAGACTTTGGCCATATTGTCAGGAGGGACCAGTCGCTGGAGAAGGAAAAAGAAGACCCTCAGCAAGATGGATTGGCAAAGTGGAAGCATCAATAATGAGGTTGGCCCAGGATCGGGCAGTGTTTCATTCTGCTGTGCATAAGGTTGCTACGAGTCAGCACTGACTCAATGGCACCTAACAACAACAAAATAAATCACTGATAATTTACTTATAGTAACTTGAAATTTTGAAAATGTTCTCTATATCCCTGATGTATCAAAGTCAAGGGATATTGGAACTCTTCAAAGACTATGTCTGATTTCCCCTCCCTCCCTTTTCTTTTCTCTAAACCACTGACTCCTGCAAAAGAAGAATTATAAGAATTGAATAATGTAATAGTGACCCTATGTATAACAGAATGAAACACTGCCCGGTGCTGGGCCAACCTCACTATTGTTGCCACGCTTGAGCCCATTTATGCTGCCACTTTGCCAATCCATCTCGCTGGAGGTCTTCCTCTTTTTCTCTGACCCTCCACCTTACCAAACATGATATCCTTCTCCAGTGACTGGTCCCTCCTAACAATATGTCCAAAGTATGAGAAATGAGGTTTGGCCATCCTGGATGCCAAGAAGCACTCTTGCTGCATGTCTTCCAACACAGATCTGTTGTTCTTTTGGCAGCCCATGGCCTTTTCAATATTCTCCTCCAACACCATGTATTCTCATTTTCTCATAAATGGACAGATGGAATTTTCTTTCAAATTTGCTTCAAAGACCCTAACTTCCTTGTTTACTACCATAAATTATGGCTAAGGTCTTATTAGACAATATTTTTTCCCATGGGAAAAGCCACTGTTAATGTCTTATTAATCAAAGAGCTTTCTGAGTGAAAGGAAGGAACTTGTATATTCCTTCCACTTAACACAACATTCAGAAGGTCTTTAGCACATTTTTGTTTGTCTGTTTGCTTTTTGGGGGGCTTGAACATGTTTGAGAAGAGGCCTGTGTTTCTGGAGAAACAAGAGAAAGGAAAAAATGAGAGTTGTCTAAATAGGCTTAGTTTTCAGAGGTTGGCATTCAAAATAGAAATTTATTTTGTCGTTAGTTTGTTTATAAGACAACAACTGAGTGTTAGAAAATGTGTGTGTGTGTGTGTATGTGTGTAAATGTGTATAGAGATGTGTGTGACATTTAAAAATTTTTTCACGTGAATGCACAGTTGTGCACACTATTTATTCTGTTTTCTTTCTCTGCATCTGAAAATATGACTAATCATTAAACTGCAAACCAAGCTGCAAGTCTTTTTTGCATTTGTTTTTGTTTTTTTTAATGCTGTAAGTTTTTTTTCTTTTGTGAATAGGCATTGTGTTTCGACTCTCTCCCAGTTCAGTAACAAAAGCAGAAAACATGCTGACTGTGCTTCTTCTCCTCAGGACTACACATGTAGTGGTTGGAAGGGGATGGGGTTCTGTAGCTAATGGAATCCATTTTAATGACATAGCCAATACAATTGGAGAAAAAAATTCAAATCCTGCTGACTTGCACAGCTGAGCCTCAGGTCATTAAAAGACAGACAAATCCAAAGATGGCCTGAATCTTGAGGTTCAAGGAAGAATGTACTAAAATAACAAGGATAATCGTGGCTTTTAACTACAGTGATAAGTGATTCTATTAGCGTGCATTGATCTACTCTTGGATACCTTTCTTCAAAAGGCATACAGTTATAAATAGTCCATACAAGACTCCTTTACAACTTCAATTCCAATCACTGAGTAGAGTTTTATGTAACTGGGCAGTCAATGACACTTCAAAGCCTAGGCATGAAAGTTTTCCATGAATATGCTGAAGCTGATTCACTTTCATAATTTCTGCACATTGTTCAATTTTATTTCTGAATTCTAGCCTACTTAGTTGGGGTCCTGATGTGGCACTGTAGGATAAACACTGGCCTGCTAACCACAAAGGTTATCAGTTAAAACCCAGCAGTTGTTCCTCAGAAATCTTACACAAGGTCACTATGAATCAGAATTCACTTAATGGCACTAACAGCAATGAGAAGAAGCTACTTAGTAATAGGAAAAGAACAATGCCTTGTAGGAAATCAGCTGTCCCTCAAACCCTGTACTAATCTTCACTCCAAGAAAACATATCCAGTGCTCTGAGGAGACTCTGTTAATGATAACATCATCAGTTTTCCCCATAATCCTTCCACATACTAGGAAAATTCAGGGAATATAATGGGCTTGGTATTTTTTAACAAAAATCAGGACAGAAGTAGTAATTCATGGTATAAAGATGCTGAAAACTGGAATAATGTATATGTGAGAAGTGGAAGAGTCTTGATAAGACCTGGATTAGATAGCAGTGGAAGATAATTTGATTTTCTAAGCAGTAGAACTCTGATTATTGTGTGGCATCAATTCTGATTCATAACAACCCTATGTGACAGAGAAGAATTGAGCCATAAGGTTTCTTGGCTGTAATCTTTTTTAACTTCTAACTTTTTATTGTGATTTGAGTGAAGGCTTGCAGAGCTGATCATCAATTTGCATTCAACAAATCATATACTTCGTTTTATTCCAATGACTGTAATTCCCTCATTGTAACATCACTTCTCCCACTTCCTCCCAATGATTCTTGTTTCCCTTCCTTCTTCTTTGCCAATGCTTCTGAATTTTGTTCTTAGCTACATTTGGCTTTTTTTTTTTTTTTTTTATCTTGGAATGGTTGAACATTCTATGATGTTTATATCTCACTAGGTTGATGCTTCCCTCACTATATACCTATCTTCTGCTTGCTGAAAATTGAGCCATGAGAGTGGGTTCCAGACCTGAGGGATGACCAGGAGTATAGTCTTGGATTCCTCTAGTCTCTTTCTGTCCAGTAAGCCTGTTTTTCTTTTTTATAATTGTTAAGTTTTGTTCCATATTTTTTCATACTCTGTATCCAGGTCCTTCTAATGAGATCCCTTCCAGGGCAGTTGGTAGTGGTGAGAGAGCACCATCTAGTTCTTCTGGTTTCAGGGTAGTATAGACTGATTTTCATATGCTCCATTAAATCCAAATGAACTAATTGTTTCCAAACATTTTCAGTGTTCTTCATTCTTCTTTCCTCTGCACAAGGAGGAATCAATAGCTGCACGTTAGATGACCTCTCAGGAGTTTTTAAGACCCCAGATGCTGCTCACAAAAAAACAGGATATGGAACATTGTGTCTATGGACTATGTTGTACCAATTTACCATTGTTTCCCCACATACCTAAGCCCCTAGACTCAGCAACTTATTCCTTCAAAGTGTTTGGATATGTCTAAGTAGTTTTATTTGAAAGAAGTACAGTCAGAATGCTCCTTAGAGGCCCGGATGGCAAGACTTCATCTCTCATACTTTGGATATCTTATCATTAAGGACTAGTCCCTGAATAAGGACATTGAAGGTCAATGAAAAAGAGGAAGATCCCCAATGAGATGGATTGGCACAGTGGCAGCAGGAATGGGCTTAAGCGTAACAACAATTGTGAGGATGGCACAGGACCTGGCAATGTTTTGTTTTATTTTGTTTTGCCCCTTATATGTGCCACCATATTCGCAGATATGTTTTCAGTAAAGGTAAATGGTGGTTATGTGCCATGGAGTTGGAACTGACTCATAGCGACCCTGTACAGGGTTTCCAAGGCTGTAAATCTTTAGGGGAGCAGAAAGCCTCATCTTTCTCCTGCGGAACAGGTGGTAGTTTCGAACTGCTGACCTTGAGGTTCATGGCCCGATTTGTAACCACTACACTACCAGAGCTCCTTCTAAAGGTAAATATATACAAATTCCTCTGTCAAACCTTTTGTGTTTGATATTATACTCCCACCCTCCCTCCCATACCCACTCAATCTGTATATTTACCTATATATTGTTGTTGTTGTTAAATACCTTCGAGTCAACTCACAATGACTGTATGTAGGGTTTCCGAGGAACATCTGGTGAATTTGAACCGACGGACTTGCAGTTCAAACCAACCTTACTGTCCAGTGTATTATCCCAGAGCACCATACCAGATCATTGCTATTTCAGGATTGTCCATATAAAAATATCTACCTCCATTCCCTTTAAATCGTTCACACCTCCTCACGTCTTCCCTGCCTTTATCCTACTTCTGTCTACCTCCATCTTGTTGTAGATGACCTTTTCCATCACCCAAGTTCGCATGTATTTGCCCCTATGTAGGCTGTAATCTTTATGGAAGCAGATGGCCAGGACTTTTCTCCTATTGAGTGGCTCCTAGATTTAAAACTTGAACAAAAATGTCAACACCAAATAGTTATCCATTGTGTCACCAGGGCACTTTAGAACTCTCATTATTAAGATAATAATAAGCCTATTCACATAAATATTGAGCAAATCAAATGAGATAGCTCATGAAAAGGTACTTTATTATCCAAAGTATCAACAACTTTTGATCTACTGAAAAATAAACTAGAACTGAAGTGCAAATTCCTTGGGGTCACCACTGACTGGCATGTCTCAATCTTTCATGTGTTCATTTACCTATTAAAAAGTAATGTTTTCCCAACAGATTTCATAAAATTATTACATCAAATTAGGCAATATTATCAAACATGTGCTATAAATTTTAAATTCTATAAATGAGTTGCTTAAACCACAACAAGACTGATGATGATTATGATTACGATCATCCTCATAATGAAGACTTAATGATTATAAATAAAGCTAATGAAGATTTAGAGAGTGATAACTTGACAATTTTACATCAAGGTCATTCAGCACCTTTTTTCTTAGGCAACCTTAGATAAACTCAATATATAGATGAATCCACATAGGAATTTCATGCATAATTCAGATGCCCATGGTTCTATAACTTCCATTGCTCAGTAAGATTTTATTCCTTTTTAAATTTATCTTGATAAGTTTAGACATTTTATTTCCTAATTGACGCAATGAATCAAAAATTTAATGATTAGATATATTATGTCTCCACATTTTCCTAGTATTCAAGGTTAATATAAGCAAATGTATTACTATTACTCAGCATCATTTGTAGTGAAATGGACTTGTTTTAATACAATTTGTTTGTGCTAACCCTTTGCTCCTTGTCATTTGCCTAAAATAAACCAATTTTTAAGCATTTGTTTTGTGTTACCCTTTGCTCATTGTCATTTTGCCTAAAAGAAACACATTTTTGTATACCGGATCAATATTCCTGTTCTATGGGAGAATGTTGTTGTTGTTGTCAGGTGTCATCGAGTCGGAACCAACTCATAGTGACCCCATACACAGCAGAATGAAACAATGTCCGATCCTGGGCCAACCTCACTACCGCTGCCACACTTGAGTCCATCAATGATGCCACCTGGCCAATCCATCTCGTTAGGGGCCTTCCTCTTTTTCTCTGACCCTCCACCTTACCCAGCATGACATCCTTCTCCAGCGACTGTTTCCTACAGACAAATTAGATGTATCCTAATCAATAGGCACTCTAGTAGTGTAATGGTTACTAATCGGGCTGCTAATCTCACAGTCAGCATTTCAAAACTACCAGCTGTTCCATGGGAGAAAGATGAGGCTTTCTGCTCCCATAAAGATGTACAGCCTCAGAAACCCTATACAGGGTTCTGTGCATTGGAGTTGCCTCAATGGTAGGGCCAGTAAAAATGTATCATTGTGCCTTTTAGTCATGAATTGTTATCATACCTTATATAAAAGAAGTTATTGCCATCATAATGGAATCTCCTTATAAGAAGATAAACGATAAATCTGAGATAATCTGCCTTGAAAATTAAAGATGTCAGTTGGCATTATATCTTAATTTTCCACAAACAACAAAAATATGAAGTGCTTTAGAATAAATATAACAAAAAAAATTAAGTGTGTATAAAGTAATGGATAAGACATTCTTGGAAGATGTTATTAAAACTTTAATTAAATGAAGAGATCTGTCATTTTTAGGTGTTGTAAATTTAAAAATATTTAGATACCAGCCATTCCACATTTACCTATAGCATAAGCAAATAATATTTTGATATTTTTATGATTGTAATTGACAAGTTGAGGATCAGAGATTTATGAAAATGTAATGAATCAAGACTGTTAAGATAACCTTTGAAAAGAATTTCAAAGGGAATATTATGCTGCTTAATATTAAAACTAATTCTAAATCTTGGGCAAATAAACCTATGCAGTATTATTATAGACAGCAAATAAGTGCAACAGAACAGGAAGCCTAGAAAGAAACCTACGAATATTACGAGAGCAGTTTCAAACTGCTGACTTTAAGGTTCACAGCCCAATTCATAACCACTACACTACCAGAGCTCTGGTAACTAGGTAGCGTAGTGGTTACGAATCGGGTTACTATCCTCAGGGTCAACAGCTTGAAACTACCAGCTGCTCCAAGGGAGAAAGTTGAGGCTTTCTGCTCCCGTAAAGACTTACAGCCTCCGGAACCCTGTACAGGGTCGCTATGAGTCGGAACCAACTCCACAGCACATAACAACAACAACTATCTTTATTACTTCATTTTAAAGATAGATTTCTTAAAGAGGCAGTAATGTAAAATATAGATCACATCCAAATTAAGAACTTCCAAAAGACATCACAAACAGAATGAGGGAACAATCTTCAATCTAGGATAAAAAATTTTTTCTTTCTTTTTTGCATAAAAGCTTTTCGTCATTGACAAAAGATGACCCAAATTTAGGACAAAGGAAACTTTCAAAAATCAATATTAAAGATAAAACTAATATTAAACGAGAAGATGTTTTAATAGAAATGTCACAGTGGTGGAAACTTCAATGCCTCATTTACACTGGAAAACTCTCAACCATGCTATTTATCTGGGAAGTATAAATTAAATTCCAATTTGAAAACAATTATGCTTTCACTGACTTGCAAATATTAAACATCAGAAAATTCCAAGTGTTGTTGAGGGTATGGATCATACCCAAAACAAATCCACTGCTATCGAGTTGATTCCAACTCATAGCAACCCTGTGGAACAGAACTGAACTCTTTCTTAGAGTTTCCAAGACTGTTCATTCTTAAATTAGCAGACAGTCTAATCTTTCTCCCACAGAACAGATCGTGGGTTTGAATATTTGATCTTGTAATTAGCAGCCAAAAGCTTAATCCACACCACCACCAGGGCTCTCACAAATACCAGAGGTCTTCAAAAAGTTCATGGAAAAATTCTATTTAAAAAAAAAAAAAGTTTTATTGTGAATTATGTGATAATTTACATGAGAGGACATTAGGTTTATATTCATCCTATCGTATATCATTTCATTGCCATGGTTACAATCCCCTCCAGGCATCATCAACCAACAAGCCTGCCTCCATCATCAGCACACAGCCCCTCTCCCTCTCTGTATCTAAAGTCCCCAGCTGCTCCATCTCTCCACATCATGGTCTCTGTCTCCATCTCTGGCATCACTGTGTCTCTTGGTAGGGTCCGGCTCTCCACTCATCTCCATTGATGGTCCCAGGGACCTTTGCTCCTAGACTGCAAAGTTAATCACTCCCGTCCTT
>NW_006408556.1:21924642-21935061 GCF_000296735.1 Chrysochloris asiatica
TTAGCCGATGCAAACCTGCCCATTATCTTTTAATATCAGTTTTACACAGACTTTTTGAAGATTGATTGTAGATTTGCAGATTGGTTCAATTTCTTTTGAAAGCAGTTTGGATTTAATTTGGTAAGTAGAATATGACTAATCAATTTATCATCTTGGTGCATGTACTCAAAAGGATTGTTTCATATATATTGTCAGATAAAAGAATATTCATGTGAGCTGTGCTTTAAAGGAAAAGACTAAAAATAAGCTAATATCCAGTAAGACTGCAATAGACAGACATAATATATCTAATCATTATAATACTATACAGCAAAGAAACTACATGATGTATATCTCACTCTCACACACACACGCACAAATGTTGAATGAAAAAGGAAAGTGAAAAAATAACACACCCAGTGTATTCTGGTATAAGGATAAACTTTGGCCTGCTAACCACAACCAACCAACCATTCTGCTGGAGAAAGTTGAGGCTGCCTGTTCCCCTACAGATTTGCAGTATCAGAAAGCCTAAAAGGATTGCTATGAAGTTAGGACAGGCAGTTTTATTTTTTATTGTTGTTGCTATTTGTTTGTTTTAATTATATATATAACTAAAAGATGAACTAATATATAATTAATATCAATACGTAATAATTAATGATGTATGTACAGATTGTAAATGATGAAACATTGTAAATGCTTAAAATATTGAAAATTATGCATCAAAAGAAAATGGAAGATAAAAAGAAAAAAAGTTAAAGTGAATAGAGAGAAATACTGTTAAATGATGATACATGGAAGGGATTAATAATGACATAAGGTGTATGCTTTGTTGAATGTAAAATTGATTATCTGCCTTTTAAGCTTTCACTCAATTCACAATAAAAACTTAAAAAACAAAGATGGAAGGAATACACAGAGTCATGAACCAAAAAAGATTGATGTTCAGCCATTTCAATAGATAGCATATAATTAATAGCCACCAGTACTGAAGAAAGAAATCCAAGGTGCACTGAGTTTTAGGTCGTTATGGATCTGAACCACTGGATGGCACCTAACCTAACAAATGCTGAAAAGCTAAAGAATGGTTTTACCAGTGTCAGGGTGGTGTCTCACTCTGGATGGAGGCAATTAGCAATTTCCTCCAGTGCAGACCTTCCTTGGTTACGATTTTTAAGCTGGTGGTGGTTATGGACCATGGAGTCGGTTCTGACTCATAGTGACCATGTGTAGGGTTCCCAAGGCTATAAATCTTTATGGGAACAGAAAGACTCACCTTTATTCCATGGACTAGCTGGTAGTTTCAAACTGCTGACCATGAGATTAGTAGCCCAACTCACAACCACTATGCTACCAGAGCTCCTTAATCAACATGGTAGTTTTTAGTTTTTTAAATGTGCAGTTATGTTCTATATATTCTTAATTTTGTATTATATATTTCACAAAAGTGAAAATCATTGGTTCAAGCTCACCAGTTGCTCCTCAGAAACCCTGTACAGGGTTGCTGTGGGTCGGATTTGACTCAATGGCACTTAACAACAACAACAACAACAACAGTGCAATACTACTCTATATTCCCACTACTCATCTGTCAGTTTATTGTACTGTGGTGACTTGCATGTTGTTGTGATTCTGGATACTATTACACAAGTATTTTAAATAGGGTCACCCACGTGGACCACATGGACAGGTTTCAGATGAGCTTCCACACTAAGATAGACTAGGAAGAACATGAGATGAATTACTTCCAAATATTTAGTCACTGAAAATCTTTAAATAACAGTGGAACACTATCAGCACCAGAATATTGAATATTGAAATATGATGAGGAGCACCAGAATATTGCCAAATGTGGTGCCAGAAGATGAGTCTCTCAGGTTGGAATGCACTCATAAATATGCGACTTAAAGAGCTGTCTCCTCAAAGAAGAGTTGATCATGATGATGCAAATGAAGTAAAGCCCTTGGAACCTTTGTTTGTTGATGGGGTACAACTGAGTTTACAACTCAGCTGTAAACATCTATTAAGAATAGGAACATGGAATGTGTGATGTATGAATGCAGGAAAATTAGAAATTTTCAAAAACGAAATGGAATGCATAAATGTCAATATCCTAGGCATTAGTGAGCTGAAATGGACTGGTATTGGCCATTTTGAATCTGACAATCACATGGTTTACTATGCCATGAATAACAGATTGAAAAGGAATGGCATCACATTCATCATCAAAAAGAACATACCAAGATATGTTGTCTTGAAGTACAAAACTGTCTGTGATAGGATAATTCCATATGTCTACAAAGAAGACTAGGTAATATCACTATTATTCAAAGTTACCCACCAAACACTAATGTCAGTGATAATGAAGTTGAAAAATTCTACCAACTTCTTCAGTCTGAAATTGAATAAGCATGCAATCAAGATGTATTAATAACTATTGATGAATGGAATGCAAAGGTTGGGATCTAAGAGGAAGGATCAGTAGTTGGAAAATATGGTCTTTGTGATAGGAACAATACTGGAGATCGCATAACAGAATTTTGCAAGACCAATGACTTCTTCATTACAATACCTTTTTTAAACAACATAAAAGATGACTATGCACATGGACCTCACCAGATAGAATATAAATAAATCAAATTGACCACATCTGTGGAAAGAGTCAGTGGGAAAGCTCCATATCATCAGCCAAAACAAGGCCAGAGGCAGACCGTGAAACAGATGATCATATGCAAGTTCAGGCTAAAGTTGAAAATAATTAAAACAAGTCCACAAGAGCAAAAATATGACCTTGGACATATCCCACTTGAATTTGGAGATCATCTGAAGAACAGATTTGATGCATTAGACACTAAAGTCTGAAGACCAGAAGATTTGTGGGATGACATCAAGAACATCATACAGGAAGAAAGCAAAAGGTCATTAAGAAGACAAGAAAGAAGGAAAATATCAAAATGGACATCAGAAGAGACTCTGAAACTTGTTCTCCATGTAGAGATGCTACAGCAAATGAAGAAATGAGGATGCACAACAGCTGAATAGAAAATTTCAAAGGTTATCTCTTGAAGACAAAGTCAAATATTATAATAAAAATGCCAATGATCTGGAGTTAGAAAACCATAAAGGGAAAACACGCTTCACATTTCTCAAACTGAGGGAACTGAAGAAAATATTCAAGCCTCAACTTGCAATATTGAAGGAATCTGTTGGCAAAATATTGAATGATGTGGAAGGCATCTAAAGAAGATAGAAGGAAAACACCATCGCTGTACCAAAAATAAATGGTCCATGTTCAACCGTTTCAAGAGGTAGCATATAATCAAGAGCCAATGATACTGAAAGAGTAAGTCCAAGGTGCGTTGAGGGAATTGGCAAAGAACAAGGAATTGGGAATTGATGGAATACAAATGGAAAATATTTAACAAACTGATGTGGCACTAGAGGTTTAACAGCTAATTTCTTGGCATAGATGAGCACCTTGTCACCAGTAATGCATTTTTTTCAAGAAACTTCTACCTTCCTTAGAGTATCAGTCCAAATTTTGTTTGCAGATGTTCAAACACTTGTGTTTATGATCTTCTATGAGTTGTTTTGGTGCTCATCTCACACAAAAATCTTCAAAACCCAGGTCTGTCGAGGATTATTTCATAGGCAGAGCCATGGTTGATTTGCAAATGATTTGCCACATAATCCACTATCACTCATCTATTAGATAGAATCATTTCATGTGCATGTCAAATGTTGTCAGCAGCCATGGATGGACATTTTAACATAACCAGAATGTGGATAATTTTTGACTCATCCTCATAAATCATCTGATCCAATCCCCACATGCTATAAAATAATAAACTAAAATCCACAATTAAGTAAGTTTAATATGGCCATATGTGTAATAACAATACTGTTGTTATATGCTATCAAGTCAATTCTCAATCATAGCAACCCTGTACAGGGTTTCTGAGAAACAACTGGTGGGTTTGAACTGCCGACCTTGTGGTTCACAGCCCAGTGCTTATCCTACAATAAGTAACAGCATAGAAAGAGAAATATTGTTGAATTTATATTTGACATTCAGGATACCACAAAATGTCCTAATTTATATTTCCAAATAAACTTTTGTACTTCTCAGCATAATATCCCAATTTTAACTGTAGTCTTCTTGTTGCCCTCAAATGTGCTATGTAAACTGTCACACTGTACTCACCCTTTTAATTCTCCTAGGGATAATCTTCTTCCCTGCTCTCTATATCTACCGTTCAGCATTCAGTCATAGTCAACAGATTTCTTTTAAGATTCTCTTGGACCAGCTCAGCTTGTATTAGCTTTCCCTTCTTGGTATCTTGATTGTATTTTTATTGTTTTAATACCTTTTTATTCCCATAATATACTGCTCTGCATTGTACTTTGTGTGTATCATTTTTCAACACTGTATCTTTTTTTTTTTTCCATTCAGAGTACATACAAGGTGTTTAAAAATATGACTTAGTATAGAGGCTCTTCCTTTACAGCACTCAAGAGAAAATCATATATTGATTTTACGTATCTTTCATTTGTAAGAATATATTAACTGGCCTATTAAAAAGACTAGACAAATAACATTTAGTAGGTTCACAATTGATTTCTTCAAAGATCTTCAAAGTACTTTTCATTGATCCTTCTTCCGTTTCTAAGGTTACTTTTGCATGCAAAGTCAATTCAACTGCAGAGATTATCAAGTCAGAAATAAAACCATTCACGTAAGTCAATATGAAAGAATTTAGAGTTTTCTTGGCCTGATGTTTGAACAATTGTACTAGTGTGAAACTAGGTGGAAGGCTTGCAAATCAGGCCAGGGAATGGATACATGAATTCATTTTCAAATGTCAGCAATTGAGGGATTCAGAGATAAGAAGATAAGTTATTAGCTCAAGGTAAGCCATTTTCTAAGAGTCAATTATGGGATGAGAACCTCTATGCCTTTTTTACTTAGCCCCATTCTCTGTATTTGAACATTCCATAGATGAATGACAATTATCTCTACTAGCTCTACAGAGAACTTTATCTAGCCCTTATCCAATGTCATACAAAGATGCAAAAGGATCTGGAGGTAGTATATAAACCAAGCCAAGAGGAGGGCACGGTGGTAGTTACGTGCCGTGAAGTTGGTTCAGACTCATATCGACCCTGCATAGGGTTTCCAAGGCTATAAATCTTTTTGTTGTTGTCAGGTGCCATCGAGTCGGAACTGACTTATATATGCACAGCAGAACGAAACAATGTCCGATCCTGGGCCAACCTCACTACCGCTGCCACACTTGACGCCATCAATGATGCCACCTGGTTGATCCATCTCCTTGGGGGTCTTCCTCTTTTTCTCTGACCCTCCACCCTACCCAGCATGACATCCTTCTGTAACGATTGTTTCCTCCGGACAATATGTCCAAAGTAGGAGAGACGAAGCTTAACCATCCTGGCCTCCAAGGATGGCCTCTTTACGGGGGTAGAAATCCTCATCTTACTACCATGGAATGGCTGGTAGTTTTGAACTGCTGACACTGAGGCTAGCAGGCAGACTTGTAACCACTATGCTACGAGCACCACCCACAGTGTGGTATTGTGGGTTAATGCAATGGACAGCAAAGTCAGTTTGATCCACAAAGTCGATGGTTCAAACTCATGGGATGCTCCTTGGAAACCCTACACAAGGTCACTATGGGTTAGAATTGACTCGACAGCACTTAACAAAAACACAACAAGGGGAGAGCACAACATACACTATTCTTCAGAACCCCTGCTTTATTCTTACAAGCTTTCCCATTAATTTGTATCTTACTTCAACATATATATCATTATTCCACTGGAAAGACAGAGAAATCATTGGCCTTAATGGGAGTATATAAAAATAATCATACCTTTTATATTCCACAAAACTTAAATTCTGTAAATATGTTATTGTAATAAAAAATGCAATTTACATCTTAGAGAACTTCCTGTTGCAAAAATACAGTTGTTATAGAATAAAAATTGACTTAGGTTGTAGAAAATTTTCATCTAAAATTCATATGTTTTTCAATATGGGAAGTTTTACCATATGTAGTAGAACTTTAAATCAGTCGATTTAAAACATTTCAACTTACGTCTATCAACTTTGAAGAATGAGCCTTGTGTTGCTTTTTTATTAGATAAGATCAGTGGAAACATTAATGTATGTTTAATATCTTCTGTGTCCTTTACCAATTACCTCTGAAAAAATAGGTAGACTCCAGTAGTTCTAGAAAGACAAGGAGAGTTCAGAGGGCTGACTCCAACACTAATTCATAAGTATATTTTCAGGTTAGTGTTATCCTTTATAGTTGATAATATTGTTGAGGTTATTAAGTGCCATAAAGTTGGCTCCAGCCCACAGTGACCCTGTAGAGGGTTTCTGAAGAACAGCTGGTGAGCTTGAACCACCGACCTTGAGGTTCATAACAACTTTTCATTTCAACTCATTAACCCACAACACCACACCGGGACTCCTTGATAATATTAGGGATCCCATGCAATTGTCAGAACCAATTTAGGTCTATTTGTGCATGTTGTTTTCACAGCACCTATTTTCTGTTATCTGTGCATTTAATTTAGATATTTTTTGATCATTGTAGCACAGACCTTAGTTATTTTTCTCTAGTCCATTTAAAATTAAATTGATGACTACTGTAAATTTCAGTTTGCTTATTCATTGTTGGAGTCCTGGTGTGGTGATGTGGGTTAATGTGCTGGACTGCAAAGTTGGTTTGAACCACAAGTTCAGTGGTTCAAGCTCACCAGACACTCCTTGGAAACCCTATAAGGCTCACTATGGGTTGGAAAAAACTCTATGGCACTTAAAAAAAATATCATGTTAATTATAATATAGGTTCTAAATTAGTTGAATAAACCAACTTTACTCACAGATTTGACTACACTTTAGTCACAGACAGATGATTCAGTTTAATTCATGCCGCTTGTTTTTCTCTTCAAAAGAAGTCTTCAGATTTGTGTGATTTTAAATCCAAGACCTGGTTGACTTATATTATGTGTTTCTTCATTCTCTAATTTTGCTTATTTGCTTCAATTCATTTTAGAATGTAATTTTTCATCAACAATGACCTAACACTGCACTTACATTTCCTTTTACACCACTTATCCATGTGCAGTAAACCCGATATGCCAAGCTATTTAAGTTAGATATTTGCAAATGTGTATTAATGAAGTTCATGTTCATGTTGTACTTTTATTCCCTGTCCAAAACTTTGAAATGAAAATATCTGTGTTCCAAAGACATAGACAAATGATGTTATTACATCCCAACATTTGATGTGACAAGGAGTAAAGCCGTGGAACATACTTCCAATTGGATAAATATCAAGTTTTTGATGAGATGTTTGCTCAAAATAACATCTGAAATGTCTTTCATAAGAAATTTCACCAAGAAACTCATTCAAAATTTAGAGATACAATTAAAGGGCAATTTCTTTCTGGGAGAAGAAACAGTGATGGAGTCATCTGACAGATCAACTGATTTGAAACCTGTGGCAAACCAGAGAGCACAGAGCCATGTGTTGAGCCACAGGACAGAAGAAGCCTAGCCAGGGGGAAGGTTTGTTGTTGTTAGGTGCCATCAAGTCGGTACTGACTCATAGTGACCCTATGCACAACAGAACGAAACACTGCCCAGTCCTGGGCCAAACTCACAATTGTTGCCATGCTTGAGCCCATTGATGCTGCCACTTTGCCAATCCATCTCGTTGGGGTCTTCCTCTTTTTCTCTGACCCTCAACCTTACCAAACATGATATCCTTCTCCAGTGACTGGTCCCTCCTGACAATATGTCCAAAGTATGAGAGATGAAAGTTGGCCATCCTGGCCTCCAAGGAGCACTCTGGCTGCACTTCTTCCAACACAGATCTGTTGGTTCTTTTGGCAGCCCATGGCACTTTCAATATTCTCTTCCAACACCATAACTCAATAGGATCAATTCTTCCATGGTCTTCCTTATATTTTAATGTAAGTGACGTTCAAAGTTTTGACAAATGCCCACAAAGAGAGATTCGACTTATTGAATATGACACAATTGACAAAAGTAACCTAAGAAAATAATGATGGAAGTATTGGAAACTGGCATTAATATGAAATTTTAAGATATGCATACCTATAACTCATCAATTACACTGTTAATGATATGGCCATTGAAGATATCTGCACATGTCCTCTAAAAGACCATTATAATTCTGAAGAGTAACATTAATTGCAATGTATTTGCAAATTTGAATATTCCAAATTTCAAAATAGTGAAAAATATTTGTTCAGCTTAGAAAAACGTATTGACAATATGGAATACACTATAATAACAAAAATATATATAATCTACAGATACACAATACAACTTTGAAAAATCTGACATACGTATTCTTAACAAAAGAAAGAACCACACACAAAATAGTTCATTTGCATAAAATGCCAAATGGCAAAAACTATATTATTTAGAGTGGAATGTTTAGGAGAAAAAATTATGAAAAAACGGTCATATGTATTTTCTAGAGTTTAATAATAAAATACTAGAGAAGTAGTATTAGTCATAATATTTGAATGTGAGAAAATAAATATTGTAAACAAAGTGTTATAGGGAATTCTTAGCTCCTAATGTGGTGCTGCGGGATAATGCACTGAACCACAGGCTCCTTTGATTTGCATCATTGGTAGTTTAAACTCATCAGCCACTCCTCAGAAACCCTGTACCGGATCCCTATGAGTCAGAACCAACTAAACGGCACTTGAGGACAACAACAAAAACAGGAATATGCTAGAATTTCTGGTGTGGTGCTGTAGGTAAACACAGGACTGTAAACTACAAGGCCAACAGTTCAAACCCACCAGATGCTTCTCAGACACCCTATTTGTTGTTGTTAGGTGCCATCAAGTCAGTACTGATTCATAGCGACCCCATACACAACAGAATGAAATACTGCCTGGTCTTGCTCTCACCCCACAATCATTACTACCTTTGAACCCATTGTAGCTGCCACTGTGCCAATCCATTCCATTAGGGTCGTCCTCTTTTACTTTGATGCTTTATTTGACCCAACATGATATACTTCTCCAGGGCTTGATCACTCCTGATAATATGTCTGAAGTATGAGAGATGAAGTCTAGCCATCCTGATTTCCAGGGAATATTTTGGCTGTACTTCTTCCAATGAGAATTTGTTGGTTCTTTTGGTAGTCCATGGTATTTTTAATATTCTTCTCCAACACGATAACTTAAATACATCAGTTCTTCTGTGGTCTTTCTTATTCAGTGTCCAACTTTTACATGTATATAAGGCTATTGAAAATACCATGGCTTGGGTTAGGTGCACTTTAGTCCTCAAACTGACATATTTGCTCTTCAACATTATAAAGAGGTCTTGTGCAGCAGATTTGCCCAATGCAGTATGTTGTTTGAGTTCTTGACTACTGCACAAGATTCTTCCATGATTGTTTATGGTTGATCTGAGTAAAATTAAGTCTCTAACAAGTTCAATCCTTTATCCATTTATATGAATACTATTTATTGGTGCAGTGTTGAAGATTTTTGTTTTCTTTACATTCAGATGCAACCAATACTAAAGGCTGTATTCTTTGATCTTCATCCGTAAGTATATTAAGCTTTATTCACATTCAGCAAGCAAGGTGGTATCATCTGCATATCACAGGTTGTTAATGAGTCTTCCTCCAATCCTGGTGCCATTTTTCTCCTTATATAAGCCAGCTTCTCAGATGATTTGCTCAGCATACAGATTGAATAAGTATGGTGAAAGAATACAACAGTTTCTTCAGCCTAAGAAATGCTGAGAGTGCTCATCCCTTTCCTAATTTTAAACCATTCAGTGTCTTTTGTTCTTTTCAAAGAACTCTTGGTCCATGTACATGTTCCTTATGAGCACAATTAAGTGTTCTGGAATACTCATTCTCTGTAATGTTGTCCACAGCTTGTCATGATCCACACAACTGAAAGCCTTTGCATAGTCAATAAAGTACAGGTAAACATCTTTTAGTAATCTCTGCTTTCAGCCAAGATCCATCTGACATCTGTATGATATCCCTTGTTCCACATCCTCTTTTGAATCTGGCTTGAACTTCTGGCAGTTCTCAATCAGTGCATGGTTGCAGTCGTTTTTAAATTGTCATTAGCAAAAGTTTACTTGCATGCAACACTAATGATATTGTTAGTTGATTATGCTATTGTCAGGCATTCCATTGGGTCACCTCTCTTTGGAATGGCCATAAATATGGCTCTCTTCTAGTCACTTAGTCAGGTAGTCTTTCACGTTTCTTGGCAAAAATGAGTGAGTGCCTCCAGTGCTACATCAATTTGTTGAATTTTGGTGCCTTATTTTTTTGCAAAGGTTGTATTCTCTCACCATAATTATTCAACCTGTATACTGAGTAAATCATC
>NW_006408556.1:21935866-21941155 GCF_000296735.1 Chrysochloris asiatica
CTTCCAACCTGAGAGGTTCATCTTCTGGCACTATATCTGGCAATATTCTGGTGCTCTTCATCATATTTCAATATTCAATATTCTGGTGCTGACAGACTTTCATTCCTATTCATAAAGTTTTCAGTGACTAAATATTCAGAAATAGTATGTCTCTCCTTCTTGCTAGTCTGTCTTTGTCTGGAAGTTCTGCTGAAACCTGTCCACTGTGGGTAATCCTACTGATATTTAAAATGCCTATGGTATAGTTTCCAGAATCACAGCAATATGCAAGCCACCAGAGTACAGAAAACTGGCAGAAACCCTGTACAGGGTTACTATGAGTTAGAAGCAACTTGATGGCACTTAACAACAATAGGAATATGTTATTTATCTAGATTGCATACATGTGATGGACACTAAGTGATATTAATTATGTGTGTGGATGGCGCAAATTGGTACACCAATATGTGAACAATTTGGAGTATATGGTAAAACCTTATCTTTGGAACTATGTGATAATGTAATAATACCACATTACGTTTACCCTCTGGCTTAATGTTTGATGATAAGACAGCCATTTCAAAAGAAACCTTCCGATAAAATAATTGTCATATATGAAGGAATAATAATACATGATTATATATCTTACTTAAATTGAAATAGCACTTGATATAAACTATTTTTATTACTGGCATATGCTGGGCATCCCGTTTCTCATGATAGTTAACATTTATAAGTGTTTTTAATTTTATTCATTGGAAAAAGCCGTTGGTATGGCTTAGAATATAAAAAGAAACTAATAACTTTAGATTCATTTTAGTGTCTCATCTTTGGTTACTTTGGAGTAGGGGGTAGGAGGGCAATGAGTATCACGCTGACATTACTCTCTGCTTTGACCTCCCATTGTTCATTTGTCACAAGTCACATTCATATTTATGTCTGCTTGCTTTACTTACTCAGGGGCATTTAATCTATAAATATGGACTGTCTATCACAGCATCTTTTATTGACTTTTCCTAATCTTATTATTTCTTCTGATATTTGCTCTGCATCTCATTTCATTTCCAGCATTATTCAACCCTGAAGACTCATTACATCTCCAGACTAATCAAATGAATTTAGGAAACTAAAATGGTCAGGTCAAGATCCTGGCTAAACAAAAGAGCAAGTATCCACTTAGAAGACATATCTGAGAAGGCAAGAATTTAAGTAGGGATCAGCATTTTAAGACAGTATTAACTACAATGACTCAAGATCAGTTTTGTTGGGTTGTCTTTTGTGTTTTAATAATTACCTGATTAAATCTTAAGAGACACCAATAAATAAAGCTTAATTTATAATATAACCAGAAATTTATCATTGGTTTATTTTTAAATT
Source organism: Chrysochloris asiatica (assembly GCF_000296735.1). NCBI lineage: Eukaryota > Metazoa > Chordata > Mammalia > Afrosoricida > Chrysochloridae > Chrysochloris > Chrysochloris asiatica. The sequence continues at coordinate 21,937,223 of NW_006408556.1, forward strand.
TTTATAGATAGGAAATGCTATATATGGCTTTGGGTTCAAAAAGAACTAGGATGAAATTTAAACTCCACCATTTAATATTTGGGTTCTTTTTTAAAATATATAAACTCTAGTATATTCATCAGTAAAACAGAGATAGTAATTCTTGAAAGCATATCTCTATTAATAAATGTTCTGTGTCTTACACTTATTCAACATTGTTGTTGTTAAGTGCCGTCAAGTCAGTTCTGACTCATAATGACCCTGTATATCATTTCCAAGAAGCAGCTGGTGTATTTGAAACTACTGACCTTGTGGTTCAAACCAACCTTTTGGTCTAGTGCTTTATCCCACAGCACCACACCAGGACTCCTTATTAGACATTAATGAAAGCTTATTGTCATTAGTAACACCACTGCCTGATTCCTTGGACACTCACAAAAACCTCTATATCTGTTCTTAATTATTCCAACCCTTACCACAAGATAAGTCAGCGAAATTTTCTCTTCTTTATGGGTGTGGAAAAGACACTGTCTTTCTAAGACTTTAATATTACACCATAATTAGTAAAATGGAAGGAGGAAAGGAAGAGGAAGGAAGTTGTAAAATGGAGGCATCAGAACTTGCTTAACTTCATGTGAAGAAAGTAGAGTTAAGATCAGCCTAAGACTGTATTGTTGTTGTTGTTAGGTGCTATTGAATTGGTTCCAACTTAGAGCGACCCTAAGCGCAGCATAACAAAACTGCCTGGCCCTGCATCATCCTCACAATCATTGCTAAACTTGAGCACATTGTGACAATTCATCTCGTTAGGGTCTTCCTCTGTTTTGCTAACCCTCCAGTTTACCAAGCAGGAACTGTTCCTCCAGGAACTGGTCCCTTATAATATGCACCAAGTATGAGAGACGAAGTCTCATCAGCCTGGTTTTAAGGAGCATTCTGACCATACTTACCACACAGATTTGTTTGTTCTTCTGGTACTCCATGGTGTTTTAACATTGTTTTCAAACACAACAACTCAAATTCTTCTATGGTCTGCCTAAATCATTGTCCAACTTTCACAGGCATATGAGACAATTGAAAATATCATAGCTTGAGTCAGTTGCACCTTAATCTTCAAACTGATATTTTGTTTTTGAACACTATAAAGAGATCTTGTATGGCAGATTTGTCTATTCTAATACGTTATTTGATTTCTTGACTGCTGCTTCCATGAGTGTTGATTATGGATATAAGCAAAACGAAATCTTTGACAATTTTGATCTTTTTTCCATATATCATGAACAGACACGAGCAAGAGTATACTTTATATTTTGGTAACTATTGATTTCCTCCTGAATGAAGAATGCATTATTTTCTCATCAGTCATCACCCCTCACTAATTTTTAATACCTCAGATACTACCTTTGTGTTACCATTTAACCTGCAACACAAAATTTCCCTGAAGTCATTTTAAAATTGAATAACTGTTTAGCTTAACTCATAAAAAACATCTGTCTTGAACATTATACTCTTATAAGAGCTATCAATATAAGAGCTATCAAATTGACAAAAGCAATTTCTGAAAAATTAGGTAGACTCCTTAGGGGGCAATGAGTTTATAATATAGATGGATATATTCTTAAAGTTTTGCTTATTTTGTTGTTGTTGAGGATGTATGCAGCAAAATATACATCAGTTGAATGATTTCTATATGTACAATTTAGTGAAATTTACTACATCTAGTTGTGCAGTCATTTACCCCCACTATTTATTAATTGTTTCTCCTTTATTATATAAACTCACTGCCTCCTATTGTAGTTGTTGTTGTTAGGTGCCATCGAGTTGGTACCAACTCATCGTGACCTTTTGCACAACAGAATGAAACACTGCCCAATCCTGGGCCAACCTCACTATTGTTGCCACACTTGAGCCCATTGATGCTGCCACTTTGCCAATCCATCTCGTTGGGGGTCTTCCTTTTTTTCTCTGACCCTCAACCTTACCAAACATGATATCCTTCTCCAGAGACTGGTCCCTCTGACAATATGTCCGAAGTATGAGAGACGAAGTTTGGCCATCCTGGCTTCCAAGGAGCACTCTGGTTGCATCTCTTCCAACACAGATCTGTTGGACTGCCTCCTATGGGTCTACCTAATTTTTCAGAAGTTGCTATTGTCAGTTTAATCACATATCAATAGTTCTTCCAAAAGCATAATGCTCAAGACATATTTTTACAAGTTAAACTAAACTATTGTTTAATTTTAAGATGACTTAAGTTTAAGGTTTAAAGATGATTTCAGGACATAGTTTGAGGGTTTCACCCACCCTCCATAGCTTTAAGGAGTTCTGGAATGGCGCTGTGGATTAATGTACTGGATTTCAAGTGCTGTTTGAATCGCAAGGTCAGCTGTTCAAGCTCACCAGCCACTCCTTGGAAACCCTATACAGGGTTGTTATGAGTCAGAACCAACTCAACCACACTTAATAACAACAGCAAAGAAGGTTCTGAAAAGCCTAGATTGCACAAAATGTTGTTCTGTTCTGCAGAATTTTTTATCAGAATTTTTCTATGGAGTCTGATCAAAATGTTATGTAATGGTAATATCATTGTTCTGGTCTTATAGCAAAAGAGGTAATTGTTTATGGAAGCAATTAGTCACACATTCCATCTCCTCCTGCCATTCCTGACTGTTCAGGTGAACAGTAACCAATTGTGTCTTGCAAGGCCGCTTGCAAGCTCTTACGAACCACAGGCACTACACAATGAACTAAGAGATAGAACAGAAACAATAGATTTGTTGTTAGGTCTATTAACTAAGATTTTCCATAAAATCGTAACCCTAAAACTCCAAATCAAGGTAGCAAATTCCATGATGTTTTGATTATAATCAGATTATAATGCATAAGCAGCCTGAATGGGAGCACGGTGATTTAGTACAATCAACACTGAACTGTGAACCACAATGTCGATGGTTCAAACCCACCACCGGCTCCATTGAAGAAAGATGAGGCTTTCTGCCCCTACAAAGATTTACAGCCTCAGAGACCATATGAGAGTCACTATGAGGAGTCCTGGTATGGCACTAGATTGTAAGGTTAGTTTGAATCACAAAGTGAGTGGTTCAAACTCACCAGCAGATACTTAGAAAGAAACCCAATACAGTCTCACTATGAGTCATTAAATGACTTGACAACACTTAAGAGCAGCGTAAATTGAAACCTACTTGATGAATTTAACAACAATAATAATAATCAGCCTTGACAGCTATCTTATTTTCTGGTCATTTTTGTAAATAAAACTCACAATTTGGCCAAATTGGCTATTTATAGATGTATAGCTTATTGCTACCAATTACAATAAATGATTATGCAACCTGCCCTTAATAACGGTGATTTTTCCATCATCCTGCTAACAACTTTAGTCTTTATACACTTGTCTTTTCTTCAGTTTTTATGTAAGTGAAGTCATACAATATTTGGCCTTTTTTATTGAGTCATTTTGCTGACCGTAATGTCTTCAAGCCCCATACTTATTATAACATGTATCAGAACTTAATTTCTCTTCTTGTTAAATAGTATTCCATTATATATGTGTACCAAATGTTCTTTATCCATTCAACTTTTGAATGGACATTTAGGTTTTTTCTTCTTTTTAGTTGTTGTGGGTGGTGGTGTGACAAATACTACTATACAAATCTCTTTCCAAATCTCTGTTTTTAAGTCTTTTGGACATAAAAGGCAAGAAAAAAGTATTGTTATTATGATTTCAATCCACACAGGCACAGGTTTATTCCAAACAAATCATGATCAGGCATGGCTGGTAGCGTAGTGATTACGAATCGGGCTGCTAACCTAAGATGAGACTTTCTGCTCCCATAAAGATTTGTAGCCTTGGAAACTCTGTACAGGGTCACAATGTGTCGACTCCAACTCCATGGTACTTAACAACATGTGATCATTGGGTGGCTGCAGACA
>NW_006408556.1:21943340-21955565 GCF_000296735.1 Chrysochloris asiatica
ACTGAAGAAGTTGATAAAAGTTTTCATTTTATCATCACTGGCTTTAGTGGTTGGTTTGCAAATTCAAATAATTGTGATATTAACTGGTTTTCAGTGTAGGCGTATTATTCTCTCACAGACAGTATTTTACTTCAGGATAGTTTCAGAATTTTTATTTATTTTTATTTTTATTTTTTACCGTGATGCTGTTCTTCTTCAGTGTGTTGAATCTGGCATAGTAAACCATACCTCAGCTTCTAATCCTTATGAGTTTCATTTCATTTTTGATGACTTCAAATTATCCTATATTCATACTTTGTACATTCCACATTGACTGTTGACGGATGTTTGCAGCTTTTACATCTCATTTTGAATTGTGTTCCATCATCAAATGAAAGTACTGAAAGTTTTCCTCCATCCACATCGTCAAGGTCAACTCTACTTTGAGAAGGCAGATCTTCCTCAGTCATGTTTTGAATGTCTTCCAACCTGAGGGGCTCATCTTCTAGCATTATATCAGACAATGCTCCTTTGTTAGTCATAAAGTTTTTGGTGGCTAGCCAATCAAAAGTGGGCTGCCTCTCCTTCTTCCTATTCTGTCTAATCTGGAAGCTCACTTAAACTTGTCTACAATGGATGTACTGGTGGAATAGCTTTTGGTATCACAGCAACACACAAGCCACCACAGCATGAAAAACTGACAGAGGAGTGGTGTATTAAGTAAAAGAAATCGTGACAAATCTAACTCTGATGGAGCCTTTAACGCATCATTTATTTACTTGCATTTTGCATGTAACTTATTTTAGGATTATTCTTAAATTTCAGAAAGAAAATGAAGCACTTAGAGATTTTATAATTTTATTAAATTCAGAGCAGTACTAAGAAAATTTAAATACATCTTTTTATCATCCCAAACAGCAATACATCTATCATCCTTAGGGAGGAGATTTTGCCCTCCTACAGAACATTTGGCAAGTTCTGGAGGTATTTTTAATTGTCAGGATCAGGGGTAGGTGTTGCTCAGTATCCTAGAATGTGAACTGGATACCCTCCTACAGCAATGTGCACCAGGTACCCTCTGTTCCAAATGTCAATAGTGTTAATGTTGAGAAACTCTGCTGTAGCCGTAATACAGGGTTTTTATAGACATTAGAAATCCATAGCTACAAAATACATTCTCAGCAAGTACTTTTGTCTCTTAATTTTAGTCATTTATATTTAAAACACAATGCAATAAATATTCTCTCCTACGAACAACTTTGTTATTAAAGGAGTTGCCTTTTAAAAAATCATGGTGGGGGCCCAGATTCTTTGAAAATAGGACATAATACTAAAAACTCAGGTGTTGTAGTTGACTTCAAATCATGTGACTAACTTCTATAATCTGTCTCCATTTAAAAATGGTCCTCTTATTTGATGGTGCTGTTCCAGAGGCTATTAAAATGAGGGTCTCAAAAAGATGTTCTGCTATTCTATTAATGTTAGATCTGAAGAGAGAAAATTAAGGATAGCCACACTTTTTCTGGTCTAGAGACAGAGAAAAATAACTAGGTCTATGACTTATTTCCTTCCCTCTCTTCCGATACCATCTTGATATGGTTAAATGGCACTCTGCCTCCCAAGTTGTTGATCTGTCAAAGCAGCTCCGCTGTGCTCAGCAGTTCTGCAAATGTGCATTCCACACTGCTGAGTTCTGAATATAATAAAAAGAAAAACAAATTCCACATTGTTTATCAGAGAATTGAAAAAAATGCATATCTTAATTACATCAAAAATGAATTTCCATTGAAATCTAAAGAACAGCAATTTCAGTTGCCCTAAGATTCACATGCCCTGGAAACATCATATGTGCTCTAGCATCAGGGTATATCCTAAACTATTTTGAGTAATCTGTATTTTAAGAGGATAAATATTCAGTTTTTTCTTTGCTTCATATAAAAACTTCAGTTGGATATATCTGTTCAGTTCTGTTCAAAGTTTTTCTTAAAATGTAGGTGCTAAGTAAGTGCCATCAAGTCGGTTCTGACTCAAAATGACCCTGTATTGAGTCTCCAAGGTGAGACTGATGGATTTGAACCACCAACATTATGGCCCAAACTGACCTTGTGGTTATACTAAAATACCACAGTGCTTATACTAAAATACCACAGGACTCCTTTCTTAAAACAGTCTTTATAAAATAAAAAATAATTGCATCACTCTTTTTAGCTTTGTTTCTTACTTTGAGACTCTAATAATATAATCATAAGAATTGCTTTCTTCACATGCCATGTGAGTAATTTAAGCAGACATAGAAGAGAAAAACAACACTCTGTTAGGGAAAGGAATTTTAAACAACACTCATACAGGAACAAAACCACAAAGCACTGCACAGCAGTTTTAACTCTACCACTTAAAAACTACAATTATCTGCCCACCTAATGCAGGCATCTAAGTGCGTTTTCAGTAAAGAAAGTAACCTTCTCCTTTAGTGTCTTTTGCCTTAGGTAATTAGACAACTGTAACCACTACACTTGTCATACAGCATAATGAACTTATATGTATTAAATTTTAATGCAATAGATACAAGATTTTATTTCAGATCAGAAACAATTATTTTCTCCTTTTACTCAAAACTACTTATATTCAAAGCTTTCTTTTTGGAAAACATACAAATGTATTTTGTATGGCAAGGGAAATACATATACAAAACTTACCACCAAATGATTCCTGCTAATGGAAAGGAAGAATGGCAAACAAGGTAAAGGTTTTACTTTAAATTCTACTATAATGAGAATTTTAAACTCTGAGGCTATTTGTAAGCTTATTGAATTGTGTCTTCCTAAATGTGTGTTATACATTCCAACCCCTATATCTGGTTGTATCATCTGCATATCACAGACTTCCTCCCATTCTGATGCCACATTTTGTTCATATAATACAGTTTTTCAAATTATTGTCTCTGCAAACAGATTGAATAAGTATGATGAAAGTATACAACCTGGCGGACACATTTCATATTTTAAACCATTTGGTATTCCCTTGTTTTGTTCAAGCAACTAACTGTCTCTCAGTCTATGTACAGGTTCCTCATGAGTCTCGGTAAATGTTCTGGAATACTCATTTTCCACAATGTTGTCCATAGCTTTTCATGATCCACACAATCAAAAGCCTTTGTGTAGTCAATAAAGTACAGGTAAATATATTTCTGGTATTCTCTGCTTTCAGCCAAGATCCATCTGACATCAGCAATGATATCCCTCATTCCACATCCTCTTTTGAATCTGGCTTGAACCTCTGGAAGTTCTCTGTCATTGTATGGTTGTAGCCATTTTTGCCTTATATGAAGAAAAACTTGGCATCAGAATTGGAGGAAGACTCCTTAACCTGCAATATGCAGATGATATAACCTTTCTTGCTGAAAGCAAAGAGGACTTAAAATACGTACTGATGAAGATCAAAGACCAAAGACTTCAGTATGCATTGCAGCTTAATGTAAAGAAAACAAAAATCTTCACCACGTGACCATTAAATAACAACCATATAAATGGAGAGAAGATTGTAGTTGTCAAAGACTTCATTTTGCTCAGATCAACCATCAACACTCATGGAAGCAGCAGTTAAGAAGTCAATCAACATATTGCATTAGGCAAATCTCCTGCACAAGACCTCTTTAAATGTTGAAGAGCAAAAATGTTAGTTTGAGTACTACGGTGCATCTGACCCAAGCCATGGTGTTTTCAGTAACCTCATATACATGCAACAGTTGGACAGTGTATAAGGAAGACCATAGAAGAATTGATGCATTTGAGCTATGGTGTTGGAGGAGAATATCAAAAGTACTGTGGACTACCAAAAGAACAAATAATTCTCTGTTGGAAGAAATATAGCCAGAATGCTCCCTGGAAGCCAGGAGTAGCAACAATTGTGTGGTTGCCCAAGACAAGACAGTGCTTCATTCTGTTGTGCATAGGGTTGCTATGAGTCTGTACTGACTCAATGTTGGTGGTGGTTATGTGTCGTGGAGTTGGATCCAACTCAAAGTGACCCCGGTACAGGGTTTCCGAGGCTGTAAATCTTTATGGGAGCAGAAAGCCTCATCTTTCTCCCACGGAACAGCTGGTAGTTTCGCACTGCTGACCTTAAGGTTCGCAGTCCACTTCGTAACCACTACGCTACCAGAGCTCCTTATACTGACTTGATGGCACCTAGCAAATAGAACAGTAACTATATCTGTGATTGTGGAGTCCTGTGTGACTCTGTGGGTTAATGCGCTGGACTGCAAAGTGGTTTGAATTGCAAGGTTGGCAGCTCAAGCTCACCAGCTGCTCCTTGGAAACCCTATACAACAACAATATTTGTGGTTATAATCCCATGTGGAATTGGGTTTTCTTTGTTATGTGAATAAGGCAATATTGCATTGGGTGTGTCTTGAGTCAATCTCTTTTGAAATATAAAAAGGGAAAATTAAAAGTAGAGATAGGGGAAGATGTCATTCCACAAGAATATCACCAAGGAGCCAATGACAGAAGGAGTCAAGATACAACAAAGTCTTTCTTCCCTTAGAGCCAGAATCCTGAATTCTGACATCTAGCCTCCTAACATCTACCCTCCTGAACTGTGAGAAAACAAATTTCTGTTTGTTAATGTCAGACACTTGTGGCATTTCTGCTATGTTGTTGTTGTTAAGCACCGTCAAGTTGGTTCAAACCTTGTATAGGGTTTCTGAAGAGTTGCTGGTGAGCTTTAAGTGTCAACCTTGCAGTTCAAACCAACCTTGCAGTTCAACGCATTAACCCACTGTGCCATATCAGCAGCACTATATAACTAAGATAACATCCAATTATAAAATTCTAATTCTCATTCACAGAATATTTTAGGATATAAAGTTTACATCTGCATAATCATATCTACTGGTTAGATTGCACTTGTCTGTTCGTTGTTTTTGTGTGTGTTTTTTTTCCACTAGCTTTATTAAGAAATAATTTAAGATGATTACTTGATAAGTCTTGACATATGTATTTAAATTAGAACCTATTACCACAGTCAAGACAAAGAACATAGCATTAATACAAAAAGTTTCCCTGTGTCCTTTGCAATCTCTCTTTCTAGTCTTTCCTTGTGCTGTTTGAATAAATCAGAATCATGGTTACCTGGAAGGGGAGAGCAACATCAAGAGGTTATTGTACTAATTGACTATATGATGAGTATGGAGCAAAGAAGTTGAGTGATCCACCACACCAAATATGGACAAAAGAAAACTAAGTTTTTTTAAAGTATCTATAAGAGCCTATATATTTACAGTGAAAAAGTAAAGAAAAACTAAGAATTTAGATTCTAGTTATGTGTAAAATTGAAATTAATGAGATGACTATTTTAGATGAAAATGTAGTTGTTAGGTACAATGGAATTGGTTCCAACACATAGCAACCCTATACACAAAAGAACCAAACACTACCCAGTTTTGTTACTATGTTTGAGCCTATTGTTGCTCCCATTGTATCAATCCATCTCATTGGGTTCTTCTTCAGGAATCGGTCCTTCCTGACATGTTAAAGTATGAGAGATGAAGTCTTGTCATCCTCCTTTTTAAAGAGCATCTGGCTGTACTTCTTTCAAGACACTTGTGTTTGTTCTTCTGACAATCCAAGATGCTGTCAATATTCTTCTCCAAAACCATCATTCAAATCTTCTATAGTCTTCCTTATTTACTGTCCAACTTTTATATGCATCGGAGGCAACTGAAATACCATGGCTTGGGTCAGGCTCACCTAGGTTTTCAAAGTGAAATCTTTGCTTTTTCACATGTTAAAGAGATAATTGTTCAATAAATTTGCCCAATGCAACATGTCATTTGATTTCTTAATTGCTGCTTTCATGAGCATTGATTGTGGATCCAAGCAAAATGAAGTCTTTGATAACTTCAATCTTTTTTCCATTTATTTATTGGTCTAGTGATGTTATTTGTTGATTCATTTGTGGTTAATATCATTTTATTTTCATTGAGGTGCTATCTATACTGAAGGCTGTAGTCTTTGATCTTCATCAATAAATATTTCCAAGTCCTCTTCTCTCCTAGCAAGCAAGATTGTGTCATCTGCACATCGCAGTTTCTTAATGAGTGTTACTACAATCTTAATGTCATGTTTTTCTTCTTATAAACCAGCTTCTTGAATTATTTGCTCAGCATACTGATTAATATGTAGGATAAAAGGATACAACACTAGTGCATATCTTTCCTGATTTTAAACCATTCGATGTTCCCTTGTTTTGATCTATCAACTGCCTCTTGGACTATGTACCGGTTCCTCATGAGAACAATTAAGTGTTCTGGAAAACCCATTCTTCTCAATGTTATCTATAGTTTATTATGATCCACACAGTTGAACGAAAATATGCAATATAAGTATATTATGTGAGCTAGTCACATGTCATGGTGACTTAATTAAGTTTTATGTATGATTTTCTTATATATTATCTTCTCCCTCTACTTCCCCATCACCTAGGAAAGATAAATGAAGTTGAGTAAATGGGAATAAACCGATCTAGGTGGGACAATAACTGAGGAAGGTATTGATATCTTAGCATATCAGCTAAAAGAGAGTAACATATTACAGTGGGCTCCACCAGGACAAAGAGAAAGGCAGTAAAGTGTTAACAACAGAGCAAGGACCTGATATAGCAGAAGGACCACCAGATCAAAACAAAACCAAGTTTAAATGCCTCCAAAATGAAGACTGACAATATTTTCCCCCAGAAATGAAACACTTCTCTAATTTCTATCTATTTTTATTGCTCCACATACATAAACTGCACACTCATTGAAAGTCATTTAAGGACAGAGAAAATCTGAAAATACAGTCTTATTTTGACATATGGAACTATGTCAAAGAGTATGACACAGCATTACCATGTACACAGAACACCAGCTCTTTATTTACAAATTTTAATATATTTACTCAGATTTGAAATATAGGCTACTTGTGTGACAATAGACATTTCCATTCAGATCAAGTTTTGTGAAAAGAAATTTATGTTGATGACAGATGTTTCACTATCACTATTGTGTGGCACTGTGGGTTAATGCGCCAGACTGCAAAGCCATTTGAACTGCGAGGTTGGCAGTTCAAATTCACCAGTCGCTCTTCAGAAATTCTATATAGGGTCGCTATGGGTCGGAACCGACTTGACGGCACTTAACAACAACAACATTAAAAAAAAGAAAAATTATGTATATATTGAAGGTGAAAAGCTAAGAAGGTTAAAAGAGTCGCATCTGTCTTGAGCACATGGAATGCAAGAAGGTTGAGAAAGGAAAAACTATATAAAGACACTTTGTTGCTGCTGCTGCTGCTGTGTGCCATTGAGTCAGTTCTGACTCATAGTGACTCTGTATAGGGTTTCTGAGTTTGTTAATCTTGATGGAAGCAGAAACCCTCATCTTTCTGCAGCGAAGCAGCTGGATGATTTGAACTGCTCACCTTGTGGTAAGCAGCCCCATGCATAGGGCATAGTATACAGTAGAATAAGGGAAACAAAGGTTAGTAGCAAAAGAAAAACTATGCTGGGAATCATCAAACTTTTAGGGAAACAGAAACTGCTCTAGAAAAACACAAGAATTGTGTTTGTTGTAGATAGTGTTTTTCTCTCATTTTATTGGCCATTATTTCCAAATCATGCCCCTTAAAATGACATCATCTGTTAAAAAAAATAAAACTGTTTTATAAATATATATATATATATATTTGCATGTGTGTACATATCTACAATAATATTTATATATGGTGGTGGTGGTGGTTGTGTGCCACCAAGTCGTTTCCAACTCATAGCAACCCTGTATAGGGTTTCCAAGGTTGCAGATCTTAATAGGACAGAAAATCTTTCTCCCACAGAACGACTGGTAGTTTCGAATTGCTGACCTTCAGGTTAGCAGATCGACTCGTAACCACTATGCTAACAGAGCTCCTAATATCTATATATAGTATATTTTGTTGTTGTGTTGTACAGTTGAATCAAACCATAGTGACCCTGTATCTCTATACAGGAGCAGCTGGTGGGTTTGAACCACTGATCTTGTGGTTAGCAGTCCAGTGCTTATCTTACAGGGCCACACCAGGACTCCAAATATGTATATATACACAAATGTCGCTGCCCCCCAACACACTTTCTTTAAGAAACATATAATAGTGCACTTACTCCTCACCTATTAGCTTTCTCATTATCCAGCATTTTGTAATTAAAACAATAGTAAGTTATCCACTATACAATTATTTTGTTCAGCATTAATGATGTACTCTGGCAGAAACCAATGCCAAGGTGTGAGGTGACTGTAACACTAGCTGCAATGGTTAAGGTTAGCTGGGCCAGGATTCTCAGCTTGACAGTCATGAAATGACATAATTTGGCAGTTAGGTAATGAGCAATTTGGCAGTTATATAAAAATGTAATTTGGCATTTATGTAATGATATGCCATCACAGTTATGTAACGATACAGTCTTCCTTTATTTTGTAATCTGATGTGCTCATCCTCCATTTTCCCATAATAATTTCCACATAGCTACATGGTTCTTTGCAACTTGACTATGTCACTGACTAGTGAATCCGTGTACTTTCTATGCTTAAATAAGCCATCTTTTGTATTTTGTGTATCCTTATGATAGATAATGTACATAAGACATATCACCATCATATATTACTTTATGGAGTCCTGGTGTGGTGCTGTGGCTTAACGCGCCAGACTGCAAAGCCATTTGAACTGCAAGGTCGATGGTTCAAGCTCACCAGCTGCTCCTCGGAAACCCTATACAGGGTCGCTATGGGTTGGAACCGACTCAGTAGCGCTGAACAACAACAACAATATTACTTTACATGGATGAATACTTGTTTTTGTTTGTTTGTTTGTTTGTTTTTCAGTTCTTCACTCCATTAGATATAATATGAATATTGCAAATATTTATAATTACAAATCTATTTCAGGTGCAGAAATTATTTAAGAGGATTGAAGGGGAGGAAAAACAGTGTTTGAAAGACCTACTTTTCATGACCCAATTTAGTTTTCAGGCCTGTTGTAGAATTGTGTTTGTTTTAAACAGTGATTCTTACAGTGACTTAGATGGACTCAAGAATAAATTTCATGTTCTTGATGACACCTATGAGACTGAATGTCAAATTCTGCTAATATATATTTATGCAAAATTCTGGGGGAAATCTTCCTGGCTTCTATCAGATGCTTAAGAGTCTGTGTACAAAAATGAAAATATCTACCCTGTAGGGCATGCACTGGTGTTGTGATGTAGCACACTTTGTAGGGCATGTAGGAAGTCATGGTATAGCACTGTGGGATAAATACTGGACTACTAACCAAAAGGCCAATGCTTCATACCCACTTGCTGCTACTCGGAAACGCTATACAAGCTCTCTAGGAATGGGAACCAACTCAAGGGCACTTAACAACAACAGAGCATGACCTAAATACCTGTGCCTCAGAGAACCAGGTCCAGCCAAGCCCATTTTCTGCTGAAATAGAAGGTGATAGAGAAGTATGATCATGACACTTTTGTTCCAACCCAAAGCTTCCCATTGACAAGGGACTGCATAAAATACTTCACCTCCCAGAGCCTACTTATCTTCATCTGAAAAATGAGTGCTTTGGGCTAGGAATATTTCCAAGAATCTATCTAGTCATAGTTTGGCATGGCAGGATAAGCACTGGACTGCTAACTACAAGGTCAGTGGTTCAAATATACCAGGTGATCTTCAGAAACCACATACAAGGTCACTGTGAGTCAGAATAAGTGAATAAGGAAGACTGTACAAGAATTGATGAATTCAAATTATGGTGTTGGAAGAGAATATTGAAAGTACCATGGGCTGCCAAAAGAACAAATAGATTTGTGCTGGAAGAACTACAGCCAGAGTGCTCCTTGGAAGCCAGGATGGCTAAACTTCATCTCTCATACTTCTGACAGATTGTCAGGAGAGACAAGTCGCTGGAGAAGGAAGTCACGTTTAGTAAGGTGGAGGGTCAGAGAAAAAGAGGAAGACCCCCCGCCCCCTTGCAATATACACTGGCACAATAGCAGCATCTATATTCTCAAATGTAGCAGCAATTGTGAGGTTGGGCAGTGTTTTGTTCTGTTGTACATAGGGCCTCTATGTGTCAGTCATGACTTGATGGCACCTAACAACAACAACAACAAAATGAGTTGGAATAGACACATCAAATCTTAACAACGTCCAGCTCTAAGGACTCTTCTTTTTTTATCTTTTTTCCTTGGAGTGTAGGAGGGACACTTAAGTCATTCAAACTGACCTTAATCTGTTTCTAAAGCATAAAATATAAAAGTCAAATGAAGCAGGGAGAAATTTTTAATAGAAATTTTGCTGATTGTCATTTTGAATTGCTTAGCAATTTATAGTTCCAGATACGTAAATTTTTATGGATATTGCCAATGCATTGCAAGTCTGTGGGGGCTCAGAAAATTACCAGCATTTCAAATCTCATTTAAGAAAGGTTTCTTATGCCCAGAGAGTGCTTGCTTGGTGGCACTAATCCTCTATGCTTAGTGTGCATAATTTAATTAGAAATTTAATATAAGCTTTTTATTTCCTTTTCAAGATGGTCAATTAAGCATACTCTACAACTTACCCTTCTGGCACTATGTGCCTGGAAATGATTTTAAAGTGAATGAATAAATTCAGAGCTGAGCTTGAAAACAAAGAGGATGTGTCTCCATAACCAGAATCCCTGAGGAATATTTGAAAGAAGGATGTCATAGAGTTTTAATTGAACATTATCTGTTATTTTAATCTCTAGTTTTTAGTCAATGATATAAAGCAAAGTTAAATTTAAAAGGTATAAAATTAAAAAGAAGCAAAATCAAAATTATTTTAAGAGCACAGTTATCTACATAGATAATCCAACATATTTACTTGATAAATTATTTTGGTAAATACTTGAATTTGATATCATAGTTAAATATCAGAGAAAAACACAAAACTCATTAATGTTTCAATTAGAAAATATAGCAACAAAATTTAAGTATCTATAAATTGGGAGCTCAGTGGATCCATATGATAAGCACTGGACTTCAAATCACAAGGTTGGTGGTTCAAGCCCACCAGTCATTCAGCAGGAAAAAGATGAGGCTTCCTGGTCTCATATTTATTGCCTTGGACCCCTTGTACAGGGTGGACTGACCCCATGACACTTGGCAACAACAACATCTAGAAATCAATCTTTATAGAAAAGTCCAAGATCTCTCAGGAGGCAAAAAAAGATCACCTAAGTAAAGCCTAAAATTTGTGTGGAACTATATGTATAAATACACTTAAGTCACACTAATTAAATGGATAGCGTAGATAGATTATTGAATAAGAAGACACATTATAAAAGATATACTATAAAAATGAAAATTTTCTTCCAATTTAATGAATGAATCCAATGTGTTCTCATAAATTTCTAATAATATTCTTAAGGAATTTTTACAAACCAGACTTTAAATGAACATAAAAGTGAAATGAGAGAAGAGAGCAACCAAAAATTTTGAATAAAGTGAAAATTGAGGAGGACTATCAGGAGACATTATAAAGATATAGAAACTATATCTTTATGCAACATATAAATGGAATAGACAAGTGGACAAATGGAAAAGATACCGTAATCTATTACATATAAATTTAGACTGTGATGAAGATTACATTAAAAACTTGTGGAATAAGTAGAAAACATTAATAAAGAAAATTACGATATTGCTGTTCTTTTGGAAAATGTTACATCATTACTGCATAACAATAAAAATAAATTTAATATTTATTAATAAGCCAAGCATTAAAAGTAAAACAATGTAAGTTTTAGAAAAAAACAATAAATTTGGATACATCAAATTTAAAATAAATTTATATGGTCTGGCACTGTGGGTTAATGCAGTGGACTGCAAGGTCAGTTCGAACCACAAGGTAAGCAGTTCAAGCTCACCAGCCATTCCCCAGAAACCCTACTTAGGGTTTCTATGTGTCAGAACTGACTTGATGGCAATTAAGAACAAAAACAACATATGATAAAAGTACATCAAAAACAAAGGTAAAAAATAGGAGCTGAACCTAAATAATACAAAGGAAAGAGAACCAAGAAACTTATATAGAGTCTAACTCATTTGAAATCAGGGAAATATAATTTTCAAGATATCAAGTTTACTCATTATAATTATTTAAAAAAGAAACTCTGTGATAAAATAGAATATATAGAGAAAGAGGTGACAAAAACA